>NW_027205581.1:0-600000 GCF_024711535.1 Dipodomys merriami | reverse complement strand
CAAACTAACCCTAACCCTCACCCTCACCCTAACCCTAACCCTCACCTTAACCCTCACACTCACCCTCAAACTAAGCCTAACCCTAACCCTAAACCTAATCCTAAAACTAACACTTACCCTCACCCTCACCCTCAACCTCCGCCTACCATAACATTAACCCTAACCCTAACCATAACCCTCAACCTCACCCCAAACCTAACCCTAATCATAAACCTCACCCTAAACCTACACATCATGCTAATGCTAACCCTAAAACTCATCCTCACCTTAACCCTCACCCTAAATCTTCTCTCACCCTAACCCTAAACCTAAACATAAACGTAACAGTCACCCTCACCCTAAACTTAACCCTCACCCTAACCCTAACCTTCATCCACACACTAACCCTCATCACTCTACCGAACCCTCACACTCACCCTAACCGTCACCCTAACCCTAAACCTAACACTCACCCTAACCCTCACCCTCACCCTCACGCTCACCCTAAGCCTAACCCTAACCTACAACCTGATCCTAAACTTAACCCTCACCCTAACACTCAGCCTAACCCTAATGCTAATCCTAACCCTCACCCTCACCCTAACACTCAC
Organism: Dipodomys merriami; assembly: GCF_024711535.1. NCBI lineage: Eukaryota > Metazoa > Chordata > Mammalia > Rodentia > Heteromyidae > Dipodomys > Dipodomys merriami. The sequence continues at coordinate 599,410 of NW_027205581.1, read as the reverse complement.
CCTCAACCTTACCTTCACCCTCACCCTCACCTTAACCCTAACCCTTGCACTAACCTAACCCTCACCCCTCCCTAACCCTACTCCTCATCTTAACCGACAGCCTAACCCTAACTCTAACCCTAATCCTCACTATATGACTAACTCTAACCCTAACCCTCACCCACAACCTAGCGTTCACCCTAACACTAACCCTAACCATAACCCTCAAACTAACCCTAACCCTCAACCTAACCCTAAAACTCAGCCTTCCCCTCACCCTAACCCTAATACTAACGCTCACCTAACCCTTACCCTCACCCTAACCCTCACCCTAACCCTAACCCTAACCCTAACCCTCACCCTCACCCTAACCCTAACCCTAACCCTCGCCCTCACACTCAACCTCACCCTATCCCTAAGCCTAACTCCCACACTAAACATCAACCTCACTCTAAAACTAACCTAAACCTAACCCTCACCCTCACCCTAACCTTAATGCTAACCCTATACCTATTCCTCACCCTAACCCTAACCCTAACACTAACACTAACCCTACCTACCCCTCAACATAACCCTAACCCTAACCCTAACCCTCACCCTAAGCCTCACCGTAACCCTAACAATAACCCTAACCCTCACCCTAACCCTCAACCTAACCCTTACCCTCAACTGAACCCTAACCCTAACCCTAAACCTCACCCTAACCCTAACGCTAACCATAACCCTCACTCCAACCCTCAAACTAACCCTAACCCTCATCCTAACCCTAAACCTAACCCTAGCGCTCAACCTAACCCTAACCCTAAACATAACCCTAAACCTCACCCTCACTCTCATACTCACCCTAACTCTAATACTAATCCTAGCCCTCACCCTCACCCTAAACATAACCTAAGCCTAACACTAACACTAACACTCACCCTCACCCTCACCCTAACCCTAACATAACACTCACCCTAACCCTAACACGAACACTAATCTTCACCCTCATCCTAAGCCTCACACTAATCCTTACTCTCACCCGAACTCTAACACGAACCCTAAACCTCACACTAACCCCAACCCTAACCCTCACCCTCACCCTCACCCTAACCCTCATCCTCACCCTAACCCTAATTTAACCCTAACCCTAACCTTCATCCTCAACCTAAACCTCAACCTAACCCTTAACCTCACCCTAACCCTAACACTAACCCTAACTCTAATCCTCACACTTACCCTAACCCTAACCATAACCCTCACCCTAAACATCACCCAAACCTTTCACTAACCCTAACCTACATCGTAATGCTAACCCTATCCCTATCCCTCACCTTCACCCTAAACGTCACCGTCACTCAAACCCTCACCCTTACCCTACCCCTCACCCTCACCCTAACCCTAACCCTAAACCTCACCCAAACCCTAACACTCTCCCTCACCCTCAGGCTCACCCTAAGCCTAATCCTAACCCTAACCCTAAACCTAAACCTAACGCTCACCCTCAGCCTCAACTTAACTGTAACCCTAACCTTAACCCTAACCCTAATCCTCACCCTAATGCTAACTCTAACCCTAAACCTCACCCTAACACTAAACTTAACCCTCAACATCAACCTAACCCTAAAAATAACCCTAACCCTAATCCTCAAACTAAAGACTTCTCCTCACACTAACCCTAACCCTAACCCATACCCTAACCCTAACCCTAACCCACAACCTCACCCTAAACCTCACCCTAACCCTAACCCTAATCCTAACCGTCAACCTAACCCAAACACTACCCCTCCACTAACCCTACATGTAACCCTACAACTAACCATCACCATACCCCTCACATTCACCCTAACCCTAACCTTCACCCTAACCCTAATACTCACCGAACCCATCACCCCAACCCTAACACTAACCCTCCAATAACACTAACCCTCACCCTAAGCCTAATGCTACCCCTCTCCCTAACCCTCATCCTAACCCTAACCTGAACCCTAACCCTCAACCTAACCCTAACCCTAACCCTAACAATCACCCTAACATTAACCCTCTCCCTCACCCTCACCCTAGCCCACACCCTAAACCTTACCCTCACCCTCACCCTCACCCTAACACTAAACCTCACACTAACCCAACCCTGTCCCTAACCCTAACCCTACCCCTCAGCCTAACCCTCAGCCTAACCCTAACCCTAATCCTCACCCTATCACTACCACTAACCCAAACCCTCACCCTAACCCTAACCCTAAAACTAACCCTAACCCTCACCCTACACCTCACCCTAACACTAACACTAACGCTCACCCTAACCCTTACCCTAACCCTAAACCTCACCCTAAACCTAACCCTGACCCTAACTCTAACCCTAACACTCACCTTACCACTCACCCTAACCCTAAAACCAACGCTCACCCTAACACTTACCCTAACCCTCACCCTCACCCTAACCCTAACCCTAACCCTAAAACTCACCCTAACTCTACTCCTCACCCTAACCCTCATCCTAACCCTAAACCTTACCCTAGCGCTCAACCTAATCCTAACCGTAAACCTAACCCTAAACCTCACCCTAACACTCACCTTCACCCTCACCCTCACTCTCATCCTCACCCGAACTCTAACCCTAATCCTACCCCTCACCCTAAACCTAATGCTAACCCTAATCCTCACCCTAACACTCACGCTCACCCAAACCCGAATCCTAACACTAACACTCACACTAACCCTAACCCTCTCGCTAACGCTAACCCTAAACTTCACCATCATCCTAACCCTCACACTAACCCTTACTCTCACACGAACTCTAACACTAACCCTGAGTCTCACACTAAACCTAACCCTAACCCTCATCTTAACCTCAGCCTAATCCTCATTCTCAACCTAAGCCTCACTATCACCCTAAACCTAACACTAACCCTAACCCTAATCCTCACACTCACCCTAACCCTACCTGTAACCCTCACCCTAATCCTACCCCTCACCCACACCCTAACCCTCACCCTCACCCGAACACTCACCCTCACCCTAACACTCAACATCACTCAAAACATCACCCTAAGCCTAACCCTCACCCTAACCCTAACCCTAACACTCACCCTCTCCCTCAGGCTCACCCTAAGCCTTATCCTTACCCTAACCCTAATCCTAAACCTAACGTTCTCCCTCAGCTTCACCTTAACTGTAATCCTAACCTTATCCCTAACCCTCACCCTCACCCTACTCCTAACTCTAAACCTAACCCTCACCTAAACCTAAATCTCACCCTAACCCTAACCTTAAACCTCACCCTCACTCTAAACCTGACCCTAATCCTTACCCTCACCCTACCTCTCATTCTAACCCTAACCCTAACCCTCACCCTCACCCTAACCCTAACACTAACCCTAACCCTCAGCCTAACCATTACCCTCAACCCAACGCTAACGCTAACCCTAACCTTAACCCTCACACTAACCCTAACCCTCACCCTAACCCTAACCCTACCCCTACCGCTAACCCTCATCCTAACACTAATCCTAACCCTAACACTCAACCTAATCCTAAACCTAACCCTAATCTTAAAAATCTCCCTAACAGTAACCTTCACGCTAATGCTAACCCCAACCCTCACGCTAACCCTAACCCTCTCCCTAACCCTTACTCTCACCCTAAATCTAACCCTTACCCTAATCCTCACACTAACCCTAACCCTAACACTAACCCTCACCTAAACACTCACCCTAACCCTCACCCTCACCCTAACCCTCACCATCACCATAACCCTCACCCTAAACATCACCCTCACCCTAACCCTCACCCTAAACCTAAAATTAACCCTCACACTCACGCTAACCTTCAAGCTCACCCTCCCCTTAACTCTAAACCTAACAATAACACTAAACCTTAACTTAAACATAACACTAAAACTAACCCGCAACCTAAACCTAATGCTAACCATAAACTTCACCCTCACTCTAAACTTCACAATAACCCTTACATTCACACTAACCCTAAACATAACCCTAACCCTAATACTCAAACTAACCCTAACTGTAAACCTCAACCTAACCCTCACCCTAACCCTAACCCTAACCCTCACGCTAACTCTCACCCTAAGCCTAACACGAACACTAACCCTCAACCTCACCCTCACCTTAACGCTAACTCGAACCCTAATCCTCACCCTAACCCTAAGGCTAACCCTAACCCTCACCATCACGCTAACCCTCACCCTAACCCTTATCCTCAAACTAACCGTAACCCTAAGCCTAACCCTCACACTAACCTTACCCCTCACCCTAACGCTAACGCTACACCTCACCCTAATCCTCTCCCTAACCCTAACCTTAACTCTAAACCTCATCCTAAACCTCACATTCACCCTCACGCTCACCTTCTTTCTCAGCCTCACCATAACCCTAACACTAATCCTAAACCTAGCCCTCACCCTCACCCTAACTCTAACCCTTACCCTAAACATAACCCTCACCCTCACCCTAACCCTCATCCTAACCCTAAATCTCATCCTAACACTAACCCTAACCCTAACCCTCAACCTAACCCTAACCCTAAACCTAACTCTAAAACTCACCCTAACCTTAACCCTCAGCCTCACCCTCACTCTCAGCCTCTCCCTAACCCTAACCCTAATCCTAACCCAAGTCCTCACCCTCACCCTCACCCTAGCCCTCACCCTCACCCTCAGGCTAACCTTAACCCTAACCAGAATCCTAACCCTAACCCTCACCTAAATCTTATCCTCACACTAACCGTAACCCTAAGCCTAACCCTCACACTAACCTTAACCCTCACCCTAATGCTAAACCTACCCCTCACCCTAACCCTCAACCTAACACTAACCCTCACCCAAACCTTAACCTTCACACTCACACGAAACCTCACCCTCAACCTAACCCTCACCCTCACCGTAAACATCACCCTAACCCTAACTCTCAACTCAACCCTAACCCAAACCCTTACCCTAACCATAACTCTCATGCTAAATCTCACCCTCACCCTAAACCTCACCCTAACACTAACACTAACCCTTACCTAACCGAAACTCTCACACTCAAACTCACCCTAACACTCACCTAAACTTCACCCTCAACCTAGGTCTCACTCTCACCCTCAGCCTAACCCTAACCCTAACCCCAATAATAGCCCTAACACTCTCCCTCACACTCACCATCACCCTAAAGCTAACCCTAACCCTAACCCTAAACCTCACCCACACACTCACCCTCAACCTATCCCTAAAACTAACCCTAACCCTCACTCTCACACTTACCTCACACTAGCCCTAAACTTCACCCTCACCTCACACTAATCCTAATCCTAAACATAAACCTCACCCACACCCTAAACTTCACCTTAACCCTTAACCTCACCCTACCTGTAAACCTAAACCTAACACACACACTAACCCTAACCTTCACCCTAACCCTAACCATAACCCTCACTCTCACACTTACCTCACACTAGCCCTAAACTTCACCCTCACCTCACACTAATCCTAATCCTAAACATAAACCTCACCCACACCCTAAACTTCACCTTAACCCTTAACCTCACCCTACCTGTAAACCTAAACCTAACACACACACTAACCCTAACCTTCACCCTAACCCTAACCATAACCCTAACTCTCACCCTAACACTCACCCTAAAACTAAACATAACCCTAACACTCACCCTCACACCAAACCTCAACCTAACCCTTAATCTCAGCCTAACCCTAACCCAAACCCTAACCCTCACACTAACCCTAACCCTAACCCTCACCCTAACTCTAACCCTACCCTCACCCTAACTCTCACCCTAAACCTAAACCTACACCTCACCCTAATCCTCACCCTAAACCTAACCCTAACCCTTAAACTCCCCCTAACCCTCAACCTAAACGTTACCCTCAACCTAACCCTAAGCCTAACCCTAACTCTAACCTTTACACTAATTCTAAACCTCACCCTAACCCTAACCCTACACCTCACACTAATCCTCTCCCTAATCCTAACCCTAACTCTAAACCTCATCCTAAACCTAACATTCACCCTTACCCTCACCTTCCTTCTCAGCCTCACCCTAAACCTAACCCTAACCCTAAAACTCACCCTAACCCTTATCCTAACCCTAACCCTCACCCTCACTGTCACAGTCACCCTAACCATGACCCTCAACCTCACCCTCACCCTAACCCTCTTCCTAACCCTAAACCTCATCCTAACACTAACCCTAACTATAACACTCAACCTAACCCTAACCCTAAACCTAACCCTAAAACTCACCCTAAACCTAGCCCTCACACTCACCCTCACTCTCAGGCTCTCCTAACCCTAGCCCTCACCGTCACCCTCATCCTAACCCTCACCCTAACCCTAACCCTAATCCTAACCCTAATCCTCACCCTAACCCTTATCCTCACACTAACCGTAACCCTAAGCCTAACCCTCACACTAACCTTAACCCTCACCCTAATCCTAAACCTACCCCTCACCCTAACACTAATCCTCAGCCAAACACTAACCTTCACACTCACAGGAAACCTCACGCTCACCCTAAGACTCACATTCACCGTAAACATCATCCTAACCCTAACCCTCAACTTAACCCTAACCCAAACCCTCACCCTAACATTAACTCTCACGCTAAACCTCAACCTCACGCTATTCCTCACCTTAACCCTAACCCTAACCCTTACCTAACGGAAACCCTCACACTCAACCACACCCTCACACTCAACTAATCTTCATCCTCAACCTAGCACTCACCCTCACCCTCAGCCTAACCCTAACCCTAACTCTCATACTTACCCTAACCCTCACCCTAACCCTAACCCTAACCCTCACATTAACCCTAACCCTTACCCTATCACTCACCCTCACCCTAACCCTAACCCTAACTCTCACTCTTACCCTAATCCTCACCCTAACCCTAACCCTAACACTCATATTAACACTAACCCTTACCCTAACCTTAACTCTCAACTTAACCCTAACCTTAACCCTCACCCTCACCGTAATACTCACCGTCACCATAACACTCACCCTAAGCTTAAGCCTCCCCCACCCACACCCTAACCGTAACCCTCACCCGAACCCGAACCCTCACCCTAAACATCACCCGAACCCTAACCATCACCCAAACCCTGAAGCTAACCCTGACTCTCACGTTAATACTTTCCCTGACCAACACCCTAACTCTAATCCTAACCCTAACCCTAACCCTTACCTTAAACCTAACTCTAAACCTAAACCTCACCCTAACCCTCACCCTAACTGTAACACTAACCCTAAACTTCACCCTCACCCTAAACCTCACCCTCACCCTTAACCTCATCCAAAACCTAACCCTAACCTTAATCCTCACACTATCACTCACCCTAACCTAAAGAGAGTCAATCTAACCCTCACACGAAACCTCACCCTAACCCTAACCTTCACCCTAAAGCTAACTCTATCCCTAACCCTCACCCTCACCCTAATCGTCACCATCACCCAAACCCTCACCCTTACCCTACCCCTCACCCACACCCTAAACCTCACCCTCACCCTAAACATCACCCTAACCCTAACCCTCACCCTAACCCTCACCCTAACCCTAACCCTAACCCTAACACTCACCCTCACCCTAAGCCTAACCCTAACCCTAACCCTAATCCTAAACCTAAAGCTCTCCCTCACCCTCACCCTAACCCTAACCCTAAAGTAACCCTCACCCTCACCCTCACCATAACCCTAACTCTAAAACTAACCAACACCCTAACACTACCGCTAACCCTAACCCTCACCATAACCCTACCCCTTATCCTCTCACTAACCGTAACCCTAAGCCTAACTCTCACAATAACCTTAACCCTCACCCTAACCCTAAAACTAAACCTCACCCTCACCCTCACCGTAACCCTAACTATAACCCTAACCCCCATCCTAACCGTAAAGCTAACTGAAACCCTCACACTCAACCATACCCTAACACTCTCCTAACCTTCACCCTCAATCTAGCCCTGACCCTCACCCTCAGCCTAACCCTAAGCCTAACCCCAATCCTAGCCCTAAACCTAACCCTCACACTCACCGTAACCCTAACTATAACCCTAACCCACATCCTAACCCTAAAGCTAACCGTAACCCTCACCATAACCCTAACCCTTATCGCCTCACTAACCCAAACCCTAACCCTCACTATCACACGAAACCTCACCCTCACCGTAAACATCACCCTAACCCTGACTCTCACCTTAATCCTAACCCAAACCCTCACCCTAACACTAACTCTCAGGCTAAACCTCACCCTCACCCTAATCCTCACCCTAACCCTAACAATAACCCTTACCTAACTGAAACCCTCACACTCAACCATAACCTAACACTCACCTAAACTTCACCCTCAACCTAGCCCTCACCCTCACCCTCAGCCTAATCCTAAACCTAACCCCAATCCTAGCCCTAAACCTCACCCTCACCCTCACCCTCACCCTCAACCTAACACTATCCCAAAACCTAACCCTAACCCACACACTCACCCTCATCCTAACCCTAACCCTAACCCTAACCCTCACCCTTACCCTTACCCTCACACTAACCCTAAGCCTCACCCACACCCTCACCCTATTCCTAATCCTAACTTTAATTCTCACACTCATGCTAAACTTCAACCTAACCCTTACCCTCACCCGCAACCTAACTCTAACCCTAAACCTAAACCTCACACTAACACTAACCTAAACCCAAACCCTAACCATAACCCTAACCCTCACCCTCACCCCAAACCTCAACCTAACCCTTACCCTCAGCCTAAACCTAACACTAACCGTAACCCTCACACTAACCCTAAACCTAAACCTAACCCTAACCCTAACCCTACCACTCAGGCTATTTCTCACCCTAAACCTAAACCTACACCTCACCCTAAAGCAAACCCTAACCCTAACCCTCCCCTTAACCCTCAACCTAACCCTTACCCTCAACATAACCATAAGCCAAAGCCTAACTTTAACCCTCACACTAACCCTAACCCTCACCCTTACCCTAACCCTACACCTCACCCTAATCCTCTCCCTATCCCTAACCCTAACTCTAAACCTCATCCTAAACCTAACATTCATCCTCACCCTCCCCTTAATTCTCAGCCTAACCCTATCCCTAACATTAATCATAAATCTCGCCCTCACCCTCACCCTAACTTTAACCTTAACCCTAAGCCTAACCCTCACCCTCACCCTAACCCTAACCCTAACACTAACTCTCACCTTAAACCTAACCCTCACCCTAATGCTAAACCTGACCCACATCAATACCCTAACCATTACCCTAAACCTTACTCTCACCCTAACCCTAACCCTCACCCTAACATTCACCGTCACCTGAAACCTCACCCTCACCCTAAACATCACCCTCAACCTAACCCTCAACATAACCCTAAACCGAACCCTCACCCTAAACCGAACCCTCATCCTAAGCCTAAACCTTACCCAAAACCTAATCCTAAACCTAACCCTCACACTCACCCTAACCCTAACCCTTACCCTAACCCTAACCCTGACCCTCATCCAGATACTAAACCTAACCCTAAACCAAACCCTCTCCCTAAGCCTAACCCTAACCCTCACCCTCACCCTAACCCTAACCCTACCACTAACCCTCACCCTAACCCTAACCCTAACACTAACACTAACCCTTAGCCTCACCCTACACCTCACTGTAACCCTAAAACTATCTCTCAACCTAACGCTTACCCTAACCGTAACCCTCACCCTAACCCTAACCCTAAGCCTTAGCCTAACCCTAACCATAACCCTAAACCTCAACTTAACACTAACCCTCACCTAACCGTAACCCTAAACCTAAACGTCACCCTCGCCCTCACCCTAACCCTAACCCTAACCCTAACCGTCACCCTCACTCTAACCCTAACAGTAACCTTAACCCTCAGCCTAACCCACACCCTAACCCTAACACTAACCCTAAACCTCATCCTAAACCTCAACCTAACCCTTACCCTCACCCTAACTCTAACCCTAACCCTAAACCTAATCCTCACACTAATACTCACCCTAACCCTAAACCTAACGCTCAACTTAACCCTCAGCCTAACCCTCCACTAACCCTACACCTAACCCTAACCCTAAACATCACCCTACCCCTCAACTTCACCCTAAACCTAACCCTAACCCTAAACCTAATACTCACCATACCCGTCACCAAAATCCTAAAACAAACCTTCCAATAACCCTAACCATCACCCTAACCCTAACCCTAAACTTCACCCTCACCCTAACCCTAATCCTCACCCTCACCCTCACGTCAGCCTAACCCTAACTGTAACCCTAATCCTAAACCTAAAATTCCCCCTCACCCTCAACCTAACTCTAATTCTAACCCTAAACCTAACACTCACACCCACCATCACCCTAACCCTAACCCAAACCCTCACCCTCACCCTCACCCTCACCCTCACCTTCACCCTAACCCTTACCCTCACCCTCACCACCCTAACCCTCACCCTAACCCTAACCTAAGCCTGACCCTAACCTTAACCCTACCCCTCAGCCTAACCCTCACCCTAAACCTAACCCTAACCCAAATCCTCTCCCTATCACTAACTCTAACCAAAAGCCTCACCCTAAAACTAACCCTAACCATAACACTAACCCTAACCCTCCCCCTACACCTCACCATAACCATAAAACTAACGCTCACCCTAACCCTTACCCTAAACGTAACCTCACACTAACCCTAACCCTAACCCTAATACTAACCCTAACCCTCACCCTACCCCTCAACCAAACACTAACACTAACGCTCACCCTAACCCTAACCCTAAACCTCACCCTAAAACTAACCCTCACCTAACCCTAACCCTAACCCTAACCGTCACCCTCGCCCTCACCGTAACCCAAAAACTAATGCTAACCCTCACCCTAACCGTCACACTCGCCCTCACCATAACCCTAATCCTATCCCTAACCCTCACCCTAACCGTCACCCTCACCCTAACCCTAACAGTAATATTAACCCTCACCCAAAATCATCCCCTAACCCTAACACTAACCCTATCCCTCACCCTAAACATCACCCTAACCCTTACCCTCAAACTAACCCTAACCCTAACCCTAATGCTCACACTAACCCTTACACTAACCCTAACACGAACCCGAACCCTAAACATTACCCTAACCCTAAACCTCACCCAAACCATCACCCTAACCCTTACCCAAACTCGAACCCTAACCCTCACCATCAACCTAACCATCACCCAAACCCTGAGCCCCCCACACACACTAACCCTCAGCCTCACCCGAAACCACACTCTCAACCTAACCTCATCGTCACCCTCATCCTAAACCTCACGCTCACCTTAAACATCACAGTAATCCTAACCCTAACGCTCACCCTAACCCTAACCCTCACCCTAACCCTCACCCTCACCTAACCCTAACCCTCAATTTAACCTTACCCTCACCCTAATCCTAAACCTACCCATCAGACAAAATCTCACCATAACCCTAACTCTAACCATAATCCTCACCCTATCACTAAACCTAACCGTAACCCTCACCCTCAACCTAGCACTCACCCTAACACTAAACCTCACCCTTAGCCTAATCCTAACCCAAAACCTAATCCTAAACCTAGCCCTCACCCTCACCCTCACCCTCACGCTAACCCTAACCATAACCGTGACCCTGACCCTCACCCTAACCCTAACCCTAACCCTCACCCTCACACTAACCCTAACCAAAACCTAACAAGCACCCTCACCCTATAACTCACCCTAAACCTAAACTTATCCCTAATCCTAACCCTCACGTAAACCTAAACCTCAACCTCACCCTCACTCTAAGCCTAACACTAACCCTAAACCTAATCCTATAACTAATGCACTCCTTCACCATCACCCAAACCGGAAATGGTACCCTAACCCTAACCCTCACCCTCACGCTAACCCAAACACTAACCCTCAACCTAACCCTAACCCTAACACATACCCTCACACTAAACCTAACACTAAAAATCCTAACCCTAACTATAACCTTCACCCTCAACCTAACCCTCAGCCTAACCCTAACACAAAACATAACCCGAATTCTCACCCTACCCTCACCCTAACCCTAACCCTAACACTAACCCTAAATCTCACCCTACCCTCACCCTAACCCTAACCCTAACGCTCACGCCAACCCTTACCCTCACCCTAACCGTCACCCTAAACCTAACCCTAACACTAACCCTCACCCTAACCCTCACCCTCACCCTAACCTTAACCCTGACTGTAACCCTCACCCTAAACCTAACCCTAAACCTAAACCTCACATTAACCCTAACCCTCACCCTAACCCGAATCCTAACCCTCACCCTCAACCTAAACCTCACCCTAACACTAACGCTGACCCTAACCATAATCCTCACCCTAACCCTCATCCTAACCCTAACCCTAACAGTAACCCAAACCCTTAACCTACCCCTTACCCTAGCCCTAATCCTAACCCTCACCCTCAATCTAACCCTGACCCCAATCCTTACCTTCACCCTACCTCTCATTCGAACACTAACCCTAACCCTAACCCTCACCCTAACCCTCACCCTAAGACTACCCCTAACCTTAACCCACACCCTCACACTTAACTTCAACCTAAACCTTACCCTAACCCTGACGCTAACCCTAACCCTCACCCAAACCCTTATCCTCACCCTAACCCTAAACTTAACCCTAATCCAATCCCTCACACTAACTGTAAACCTCAGCCTAACCCTATCCCTGTTCCTCACCCTAAACATCACCCTAACCTTCACCCTCACCCTAGCCCTCACCCTCACTCCAAACCTCACGCTCACCCTCAACCTCACCCTAAACCTTACCATCACACTAACCCTAACCCTAATCCTAATCCTAACCCTTACCCTCAACCTCACCCTAACCCTAACCCTAACCCTCACCCGGACACTGAACCTCACCCTAACCCTAACCCTAATCCTATCCCAAAATCTCACCCTAACCCTCACCCAATCCCTAACCTTCACCCTAACCCTCAACATCACCATAATCCTCACCCTAACCCTAACCCTAACACTTTCCTAACAAAAACACTCACCCTTACCCTAAGCCACACCCTCAACCTCACCCTAACCTAAACCTAACTCTAAACCCACACTCACCCTCAACCTAAACCTAACCCTAAAAATAACCCTAACCCTTACCCTCACACTAATCCTAACCCTCAACCTAACCCGAACCCTAAACCACATCCTAACAGACACCCTCACACTAACCCTAAGCCTCAATCTAACCTTAACCCTAAAACTTACCCTAACCCTCACCCTCACTTTAGCTCACACCCTAACCCTAATCCTAACCCTAATCCGCACACTAACCCTAAGACTCACCCGCACCCTAAACCTTACCCTCAACCTAACCCTCACCCTAACCCTAACCCTAAACCTCACGCTCACACTAACTCTCACCCTAACCCTTACACTCACCCTCAACCTAACCATCACATCAAACCTAAACTACACCCTAACACTAATCTTAACCCTCACCCTCGACCTCACCCTCACCCACAGCCTAACAGTAACCCTAAACCTAATCCCAAGCCTAACCCTCACCCTCACCCTTACATTCACCCTAACCCTAACACTAACCCTCACCCTCACCCTCACCCTAAACCATTCCTAACCCTAACACTAACCCTCACACTAACCCTCACCCTAACACTTACTCGCACCCTAATCCTAACCCTAAACCTCACCCTCACACTAAACCTAACCCTAACGCTCAACCTAACCCTAAAACTACCACTCAACCTAACCCTCACCCTCACCCTAACCCTCAACCTAACCCTTAACGTCACCCTTATCCTAACATTAACCCTCACCCTAGCCCTCACACGAAACCTCACCCTAACCATAACCATAATCCTAATCCTAACCCAACCCTTACCTAACCAAAACCCTCACACTCAACCTCACCCTCACACTAAACCTCACCCTCAACCAAGCTGTCACCCTAAACCTATTCCTCACCCGCACCCTAATCCTCACCCTAACCCTAACGCTCACCCTAACCCTAACCCTCACCCTCACACTAACCCTAACCCTAACGCTAACCCTCACCCTAAACCTCACCCTAACCCTAACCCTCACCCTAACCCTCACCCTAACACTAACCCTCACCCTCACCCGAAACCTTTCCTAATCCTAACCCTAACCCTCACCCTCACAATAAAACTAACCCTAAACCTAACCATCACCCGAACACTCAACCTAAACCTAACGCTCACCCTAACCCTAAAACTATCGCTCAACCTATCCCTCACCCTCACCGTAACCCTCACCCTAACCCTTAAGCTCAACCTTACCCTAAACTTTACCCTCACCCTAAATCTCACCCTCACCCTAACCCTAACCCTAACCCTCACACTAAAACTCACCCTAACCCTAACCATAATCCTAAACCTAACCCAACCCTTACCTAACCAAAACCCTCCCCCTCAACCTCACCCTCACCCTAAACCTCACCCTCAGCCTAGCTGTCACCCTAACCCTAACCCTAATCCTAACCCTAACCCTCACCCTCACAGTAACCTAACCCTAATCCTAACCATCACCCTAACACTAACCCTAACCTTAACGCTCGCCAGAACCAAAACCTTCACCCTAATCCTAACCCTAAACCTAACCCTAACCCTCACCCTAACCCTCACCCTAACCCTAACCCTCACCCTCACACTCACCCTAAACTTTTCCTAACCCTAACACTAACCTTCACCCTAACCATCACCCTAATCCTAAACCTAACCATAATGCTCACCCTAAAACTAACCCTCACCCTAAACTTCACCCTAACCCTAACCCGAATCCTCACCTTCACCCTAAACCTTTCCTGAACCTAACACTAACCCTCATCCTAAACCTCACCCTAACACTTACCCTCACCCTAATCCTAACCTAACCCTCACCCTCACACTAAACCTATCCCTAACCCTAACCCTCACCCAAACCCTCAACCTAACCCTAACGCTCAACCTAACACTAAAACTATCGTCAACCTAACCCTCACCCTCACCCTAACCCTCACCGTAATCCTTTACTTCACCCTTACCCTAACAATTACCCTCAAGCTAACCCTCCCACTAAACTTCACGCTCACCCTAATCCTATCCCTAAACCTCACCCTAAACCTCACCCTACCCCTAACCCTAATAATAACCCAACCCTTACCTAACCAAAACCCTTACCCTCAAATTCACCCTCACCCTAAGCCACACCCTCAACCTAGCTGTCACCCTAACCCTAAACCTAATCCTAACCCTAATCTTCACCCTCACAGTAACCTAACCCTAACCCTAACACTCAACATAACCCTCACCCTAACCCTAACGCTATCCCTAACCCTAAACCTACGGCTCAACCTAATCCTCACCCTGAAACTAAAGTTCACCCTAAACTTAACCCTCACCCTCACCCTCACCGTAAACCTTTCTTAAACCTAACACTAACCCTCACCCTAACCATCACCCTAACACTTACCCTCACCCTAATCCTAACCCTAACCATTACCCTCACACTAAAACTAACCCAAACCCTAACACTCACCCGAACCCTCAACCTAACACTAATGCTTAACCGAACCCTAAAACTACCCCTCAACCTAACCCTGACCTTCACCCTAACCCTTAACATTACCCTTACCCTAACCTTTACCCTCACCCTAACCCTCACACTAAACCTCACCCTCACCCTAACCCTAAACCTACCCCTCACACTAACCCTAACCATAACCCTAATCCTAACCCAACTCTTACCTAACCAAAACCCTCACCCTCAAACTCACCCTCACCCTAAACCTCACCCTCAATCTAGCTGTCACCCTAACCCTAACCCTAATCCTAACCCTAACCCTAACACTCACCCTAACCCTCACCCTCAACCTAACGCTCACACTAAGCCTAAACCTGCGCCTCAACCTAACCCTCACCCTCAAACTAACCCAGAACCTCACCCTCAACCTTACCCAGAATCTCACCCTCACCCTAACCTTAACCCTCACACTAACCCTAACCCTACCCCTCAACCTAACCCTCACCATAACCATAACCCTAACCCTTATCCTAACCCAACCCTTACAGAACCAAAACCCTCACCCTCAACCTGACCCTCACACTAAAGCTCAACCTCAACCTAGCTGTCACCCTAACCCTAACCCTAATCCTAACCCTCACCCTCAACTTAACTCTCACCCTAATCCTTACCCTCAACCTCACCCTAACCATCTCACTAAATCTAACCCTCACCCTAACCCTAAGCCTAACCCCCACCCTCACCCTAAACGTCTCCCTAACACTAACCCTAATCCTCAACCTCACCCTAACCCTAACCCTAAGCCTAAAACTCCCCCTCACCCTAACCCTAATGCTCACCGTGACCCTAACCCTCACACTAACTCTTACCCTCACACTAACCCTAAACCTCATCCTTACCCTCACCCTCATCCTAACGCTTAACCTCACCCTAACCCTCACCCTAACCCTCACACTAAACCTAATCCTAAGCCTAACCCTAACACTAACCTTAACCCTCACACTAACCGTCACCCTCACCCTCACCCTAATCCTAACCCTAAACCTCACCCTCACACTTACCTTCAACCTAACCCTTACTCTAACCCTGACGCTAACCCTAACCCTCACCGTCACCCTAACCTCACCCTAACCCTTATCCTCACCCTAACCCTAAATTTAACCCTAATCCAAACCCTCACACTAACTCTAATCCTCACCCAAACCCTATCCCTATCCCTCACCCTAAACCTCACCCTAAACTTCACCCTCACCCTAGCCCTCACCCTCACCCTAAACCTCACACTCCCACTTGCCCTCACCCTCACCCTTACCCTCATGCTAACCCTAACCCTAACTCTAATCCTAAACCTAACCCTTACCCTCAACCTCACCCTAAACTTAACCTTAACCGTCACCCTCACACTCACCCTCACCCTAAACCTAACACAAATCCTATCCCGAACTCTCACCCTAAACCTCACCCAAACCCTAACCTTCATCCTAATCCTCACGGTCACCATAATCCTCACCCTAAACCTAACCCTAACACTTTCCAAATTAAACATTCACCCTCACCCTTATCCTCACCCTCAACCTCACCCTAACCTAACCCTAACTCTAACCCTCACACTCACCCTCAACCTAACCCTAACCCTAAAATTAACACTAACCCTTTCCCTCACACTAATCCTAACCCTCACCCTAACCCGAACCCTAAACCACACCTGAACACACACCCTCACGCTAAACCTAATCCTCAATCTAACCCTAACCCTAAACCTTACCCTAACCCTCACCCTCACCTTAGCCCTCACCCTAACCCTAATCCTAACCATAATCCTCACCCTAACCCAACACTCACCCGCACCCTAAACCTCACCCTCAACCTAACCCTCACCCTAACACTAACCCTAAACCTCACCCTCTCCCTCACCCTCACCCACAGCCTAACACTAATCCTAACCCTAATCCTAACCCTAATCCCCACGCTCACCCTCACCCACAGCCTAACACTTATGCTCACGCTCACCCTCACCCTCACCCTCAACCTAACCCTAACTATAACCCTAACACTCACCCTAACCCTTACCCTCACCGTAACTCTAACCCTATCCCTAACCCTCACACTAAAACTAACCCTCACCTTTAACCTAACACTCACCCTCACCCTAACCCTAACCATAACCCTCACCCTAACCCTAACCCTAATACTAATGCTAATCCTAACCCTCACCCTTACCCTCACTCTAACCCTAATGCTATCCCTAAACCTCACCCGCAGCCTAACCCTCATCCTAACCCTTACCCTGTACTAATCCGTATAGTCACACATACCCTAACCCGCACCCTAAGCCTAATGTTAACCCTAATACTCACCCTCACACTGACCCTCACCCTAACACTTATTCTAACACTAACCCTAACCCTCAACATAACACTTACGCTCACACTAACCCTAACCCTAACCCTCACACTCACACTCACCTTCAACCTCACCCAAAACCTCACCCTCACCCTAATCCTAACTCTAAACCTGACCCTCACCCTAAACCTAACCCCAAACCTAATCCTAACACTAACCCTAATTTTAACCCTCACCATCACTCTAACCCTAACACTAAACATAACTCTCACACTCACACTCAGCCTAACCCTAAACCTAACCCTAACCATAAAAAAACCGTAAACCTAAGTCTAACCCTAACCCTCTCACTAAGCCTTACTCTCACACTAACCCTAACTGTAGCCCTCACCCTAACCCTCACCCTCAGCCTAACCCTCACCCTAACCCTAAGCCTAAGCCTCACACTCATCCTAACATCTCCATAACCCTAAAACTAAACCTCACCCTCACCCTAACCCTAATGCTCACCCTCACCCTAAAACTAATCCTAACCCTAATCCCCACTTAACCCTAACCCTCACCCTAACCCTCAACCTAACCCTAAACCTAACTCTAACCCTAAACATCACTTTCACCCTAACCCTCACACTAAACCTAACCTTCACCCTAACCCTAACCCTAACCCTCACTCTCACCCTCACCCTCAGCCTAACCCTAACCCTAAACCTCACCCTCACCTTCACCCTCTCCCTAACCCGCACCCTAATCCTCACCCTAACCCTCACCCTCACCCTCATCCTAACCTTAACCCTATCCTCACCCGAACCCGAAACCGAAGCCTAACACTCATCCTCACCCTTAATATAACCCTAACCGTAACCCTCACCTTACCCCTAACCCTAAACCTCTGCATAAACCTAACCCTCACCCTCATCCTAATCCTCACCCTAACCCTAAACCTAACACTTTCCTAACTAAAACACTCATCCTCATGCTCACTCTCACCCTAACACTTACCCTCACCTAAACATAACCCTCACACTCACCCTAACCCTCACCTTCACCCTAACCTGAACCCTACCCTAACCCTAACCCTAATGCTAACACTAACCCTCACCCTCACCCTAACCCTTATTCTCACTCTAACACTAACCCTCACCCTAAATCTTACCCTCACCCTAATCCTAACCCTAACTCTCACCCTCACCTTAACCCTAACCCTAAACCTCACCCTAACCCACAAATTAAACATAATGCTCACCCTAACCCTCACCCTACACCTCCACCTAAGCCTCATCCTAAACCTAAACCTAACCCTCACCCTAACCCTAACCATCACCCTAACACTAACCCTAACCCTCAACCTCACCCTCACACTCAGCCTAATAATAACCCTAACCCAAAACCTAACCTAAACCTCACCCTCAACCAAACCCTAAACCTAAACCTCACCCTAACCCAGAAATTAACCCTATTGCTAACCCTAACCTTCACCCTACACCTCAACCTAAACCTCATCCTAAACCTAAACCTAACCCTCACCCTAACCCTAACCCTCACCCTAACACTAGCCGTAAACCCTCACCCTAACCCTCACACTCAGCCTAATCATAACCCTAACCCAAAACCTAACCCTAACCCTCACCCTCACCCTCAAACTCACCCTAACCCTAACACTCAACATAACTCTCACCCTCAAACTCACCCTCACCCTAAACCTAATCCTAACCGTAAAAATAAACCTAAACCTAACCCAAACCCTCTCACTAAACCTTACACTCAAACTAACCTAACAATACCGCTCACGCTAACCCTCAACCTCACCCTAAACCTAACCCTCACCCTAACCCTAACCCTCACCCTCATCCTCATCTTAGCCCTCACCCTAACTCTAATCCTAACCCTAATCCTCACCGTAACCCTAACCCTCTCCTTCACACTAACCCTCACCCTCACCCTAACCCTCACCCTCACCCTAACCCTAACCCTAACCCTAACACTTCCTTTCACCCAACACTCACACTAAACCTAACCATCACCCTAACCCTTAACCTAACGCTCACCCTCACCCTCACCCTCAGCCTAAACCTAACCCTAACACTAATCCTAACCCTAAACCTCACTCTCACCCTCACCCTAAACCTAACCCTAACCTTCATCCTCACACTCACCTCACAGTCAACCTAAAACTCACCCTCACCCTAACCCTAACCCTGATCCTCAACCCAACCTTAACCCTCACCCTAACCCTCACCCTCAACCACAACCTCACCCTCAACCTCACCCTAACCCACACCCTAACACGCACCCTCACACTAAACCTAAACCTCACTCTAACCTTAACCCTAACACTTACCCTAACCCTCACCTTCACCCTAGCCCTCACCCTAACAGTAATCCTATCCCTAATACTCACCCTAACCCTAACACTCACCCTTACCCTCAGACTCACCCTCACCCTAACTCTAACCCTAACCCTAACTCTAAAACTCACGCTCACAATAACTCTCACACTAACCCTTACACTCACCCTCACCCTAACCCTCAATCTAACCTTATTCTTAAACCTCACGCTCACACTAATTCTCAACCTAACCCTAACACTCACCCTCACCCTAACCATCGCACTAACCCTAACCTACACCCTAACCCTAACCTTAACCCTCACCCTCACCCTCACCCTCAACCTCAGCATAACACTACACCTAACCCTAATCCTAAACCTACCCCACACCCTCACTCTCACCCTAACACTAAACCTAACCCTAACCCTCACCCTCAACCTCCACCTCAAGCTCAACCTCACCCACACCCTAACCCTCACTCTCACCCTCACCCTAACCCTAAACTGAACCCTAACACTCACCCTAACCCTAACCCTCACACTCACTCTAACCCTCACCCTAACCCACACACTAAACGTAACTATCACCCTAAGCCTAACTCTAACACTCACCCTCACCATCATCCTCAACATAACCCTAACCCTAACCCTAACACACATTCCTCACCCTAAATCTCACCCTCACCCTAATCTTCACTCTAACCCTAACCCTCACCCTAAAACTCACCCTAACCCTAACCCTAGCCCTCACCCTCACCCTAACCCTAATCCTAAATCTAACCCTAAACCTAAGGCTAATTCTAACCCACTCCCTCACCCTAAACTTCTCCCTAACTCTTACACTCACTCTAACCCTAAACATAACCCTCACACTATTCCTAACCCTTACCCTAACCCTAAATTGCAATCTAACCCTCATCCTAACCATAACCCTCACCCACACCCTAATCCTCACCCTAACCCTAAACCTCTCCCTCACCTTAATCATCACACTAACCCTAAACCCCACCCTAAACCTAACCATAATCCTCACCCTCAACCTCATCCTCACACTCATCCTAAGCCTAACCCTAACCCTAACTCTAGTCCTAAACCTAAATTACACCCTAACCATCACCCTAACGCTAACCCTAAACCTAACCCTAAACTTAACCCTCACCCTCACCATAGATATCACCCTAACCCTAACCCTCACCCTAACCCTCAACCTAACCCTTACTCTCCCCTTAAACCTAACCCTCACCCTAACCCTAACACTCACCCTAACCCTTACACTCACACTAACCCTAACCCCAACCCTAACCCTAACCCTCACACTAACCATAACCCTAAACCTAACCCTAACCCTACCGCTCTCCCTAACCCTAAACCTAACCTTAAACCTAACCCTAATCCTCAAACTAACCCTAAATCTCACCCTCATCCTCACTCTAACCCTAACGTTAACCCTAACTCTAAACCTCAGACTAAACCTATACCTCACCATAACCTTAATCCTACCCCTCAGACTAACCCTCACCCTAAAACTCACCCTAACACTCAGGCTAACCCTAACCCTCAATCTCATCCTAACCCTCACTCTAACACTTACCCTCACCCTAACCCTAATACTAACCCTCACCCTCACCCTCAGCCTAACCCTAAACCTAACCTTAATCCTAACCCTAATTGTCACCCTCATCCTCACACTAACACTAACCCTAACCCTAAACTTCACCCTCAGCCTCAACCTCACCCTTAACCTCATCCTCACCATGACCCTCACCTTAAACCTAACCTTAACCCTCACCCTAACAATAATTCTCACCCTAACGCTAACCATAACACTCACCCTCAACCTTAGCGTAACCCTAACCCTCACTCGGACCCTAACCCTCACCTAACCGAAATGCTAACACTAACCCTCACACTCATCCTATCCCTCACTGTAACCATTACCCTCACTCTAAGGGTAACCTTAACCCTTACCCTTTAGCTCAGACTAAACCAAACCCTCCACCTAACCCTAACCCTACCCCTCAGCCTAAACCTCACCCTAACACTAAACCTAACCATAATTGTCACCCAATCCCTAAAACTAACCCTAACCCTCACCCTCACCCTAGCTCTCACCCTACTGCTAACCCTAACCCTAACCCTCAACCTCATCCTAACCCTAACCCTAAAGCTCACCCTGACCCTAACCCTCACCCTAATCCTAACCCTAATTCTAACACTAACCCTCACCCTAACCCTCACCCTTACCCTTACTTTCACCCACACCTTCACCCTAACATTAATCCTAACACTAACCATCACCCTAACCCTCAACCTAACCCTAAACCTAACCCTAACCCTCACCCTAATCCTCACCCTAAACCTTACCCTAACCCTCACACTCACCCTAACCCTTACACTAACCCTTACCCTCACCCTAACCCTAAACCTAATCTTAAACCTCTCCATCACACTAAATCTAATCCTCACATTAACAGTAATCCTACCCCTCACCCTAACACTCATCCTAACCCTAACCCTAAACCTAAACCTAACCCTCACCCACACTCTTAACCTAACGCCAACCCTCAACGTAACATAATCCCTCACCCTCACTCTCACCCTCAGTCTAAGCCTCACCATAACCCTAATCCTAATCCTAACTCTCACTTTAATCCTAACCCTAACCCTCACCCTCACCCCAGCTCTAACCCTTATGCAAACCTAACCCTAAACATCACCCTAACTCTAACCCTAACCGAACCCCAACCCTAACCCTCACACTAACCCTAACCCTGACCCTAAACCTAACACTCACCCTCCTCCTAATCCTAATCCTAACCCTAAACCTCACCCTAAACATCAGCTGAAACCTAGAGCTATCTCTAAACTTCACCCTCACCCTAAACTACTCCTACTACTAACCCTAAACCTATCCTAACTCTAACCCTAACCCTCACACTAATCCTGACTCAAACCCTAACCCTAATCTTAAACTTCACCCTAACCCTCACCCTAACCCTAAACCTAACCCTCACCCTCACCCTAACCCTAACACTAGCTCTCACCCTCACTCCAACCCTCACCATCAACCTAAATCTCATCTTAACCCTAACCCTCAACCACACCCTAAACCTCACCCTCACCGGAACACTCACATTAACCCTAAACCACACCCTCACTCTAAACATCACTCTAACTCTAACCCTAACCCTCATCCTAAACCTAACCCTCACCATAACCCTTACCCTGACCCTAATCCTAACCCTAAACCTCACCCTAACCTTAACCCTAAATCTTCACCTCACACTAATCCTAAACCTAAACTTCACCCAAACCCTAACACTAACCCTTAACCTCACCTTAACCCTAATCCTCACCGTAACCCTAACCCTCCCCCTAACACTTACCCTCATGCTAAACTTAACCCCAAACCTAAGCCTAACCCTCACACAAACCCTCACCCTCACCCTAACCCTAACCCTGACCCTAAGGCTAACTCTAACCCTCACCCTCACCCTCACCCTAAACCTCTCCCTAACCCTTACACTAACCATAACCCTAAACTAACCCTAACCCAAACCCTCACACTAATCCTAACCCTAACCCTAACCCTAACTCTAACCGTTACCCTAACCCTAACCCTAAGCCCAACCCTAACCCTAACCCTCACACTAACACTAACCCTCACCCTAAACCTAAACCTAACCCTAACCAAAACTCGAATCCTCACACTAATCCTAAACCTCACCCTAACCCTTAACCTAACCCTAACATTCACCCTAACCCTCACCCTCACCCTCAACCTCACCCTCACCCTCAGCCTAACCCTTTCCCTAACCCTAATCCTAACCGTAACGCTCACCCTCACCCTAACCCTAACCCTAACCCTAGCCCTCAACTTCACGCTCACCCTCAGCGTAACCCTCAGCCTCACCATCACTATCACCCTAACTGTAACACTAACCATAACACTCACACTAAACCTAACCCTCACCCTAACCCTAACCCTAACCTTCACCCTCAACCTCACCCTCACCATAACATTAACCCTCACCCTAACCCTAAGGCTAACTCTAACCCTCACCCTCACCCTAAAACTCTCCCTAAACCTTACACTCACCCTAACCCTAAACCTAAACCTAACTCTCACACTAATCCTAACCCTAATCCTAACCCTAAATTTCAACCTAACCCTAAACCTAACTGTAACTCTCAACCTCACCCTAACCCTCACCGTCAACCTAACCCTCACCCTCACTGTCAACCTAACCCTCACCCTCACCCTCATACTCATCCTAACCCTAAAACTCACCTTCACCCTAAGACACACACTAAACCTAACCCTCACTCTGACCCTAACCCTGCCCCTCACACTAACCCTAACCCTAACCCTAATCAGCATCCTCAACCTAACCCTTACCATCACCCTAACCCTCACCCTAAAATTAACCCTAACTTTAACCCAAACCTTAACCTTAAACATCACCCTAACCCTTACCCTAAACCTAACCCTCACCCTCATCCTAATCCTCAACCTAACAATTACAGTCATCCTGACCCTAAGGCTAACCCTAACCCTCACCCTCACCTTAACTGTTACCCTCACTCTAAACTTAACCCTAACCCTAAAACTACCCCTCACCCTAACCCTCATCCTAACCCTAACCGTAACAATAATCCCCACCCTGACCCTAACCCTTACCCTAACCCTAACGCTAACCCTCACCCTCAACCTAGCCCTCACCGTCACCCTAACCCTCACACTACCCTAACCTTCTGCGACAACCTCAGCCTCACCATCACCCTCACCCTCAGCCTAAATCTCACACAGACCCCAGCCCTCAGACGAACACTAACCCTAACCCTAACCCTCAACCTAACCCTAACCATAACCCTATCCCTAACCCTCACCCTCACCCTAACCCTCAACCAAACCCTAGGCCTCAGCCTAACCCCAAACCTAACCCTAACACTAACACTAATCATCAACCTAACCCTCAACCTCACCCTAACCTTAAGCCTAATCCAAACACTCATCCTAACACTCAACCAAACCCTAACCATAACACTAAAACTAACCCTCACCCTAACACTAAACTTTAGCCTAACCTAACCCTCACCCTCATCCTAGCCCTCACCGTTACACTTACCCTCAGGGTAAACCTAATCCTAACTTGAACCCTAACACTAACACTACCCCTCACACTAACTCTAACCCTACCCCTGACCCTAACCCACATCCTAAATCTAACGCTAACCCTAACATTCACCATAACCCTAATCCTGACCATAACCCTCACTCTCACACTCAACCTCACCCTCACCTTAAACCTAAGTCTCAGCCTCAATCTCAACCTAACCCTAAACCTAACACTAACCCTCACCCTAATGGTAACCCTGTGCCTGAACCTAACCATAACCCACACCCTAACCCTCACACTCACCCTCACCCTAACCCTCACCCTCAACCTAGCCCTCACCCTAATCCTAACTCTAACCCTAACACTCACCTAAAACCTAACTCTAACACTAAACCTAAGCCTTACCCACAAACTCAACGTCACCCTAACACTCACCCTAACCCTAACCCTCAACCACACCCTAACCCTCACCCTCACCCGAACCGTCATCCTAAATCTAACTCTAACCCTGACTCACACGCTAACCCTAACCCTCACCCTCATGCTCAGCCTAACCCAAACACTAATCCTAACCCTAAGCCTCACCCTCAGCCTCACCCTAACCCTAAACCTAAATCTAACACTCACCCTAAACATAACACTCACCCTAAACCTAAACGTGACCCTCACCCTAAAACTAAACGTGACCCTCACCCTAACCCTAACCCTAACCCTAAACCTCATCCTCACCCTCACCCTTTCCCTTTCCCTCACGGTAACCCTAATGCTAAACCTAACCCTATCCCTCACAATAACACTAAGGCTCATACTAACCCTAACCCTATCCCTCACACTAACCCTCAACCTAAACCTAAAACTAACCCTAACCCTCACCCAAAACCTAACACTCACCCTAACCCTCACCCTCACCTCAACCTCACCCTCACCCTAACCCTAAACCTAGCCCTCACCCTAACACTCAACCTAAACCTAACACTAACCCTAACTCTCACGCTAACCCTAAACTTCACCCTCATGCTCAGCCTAACTCTAACCCAAAAACTAATCCCAAACCTAAGCCTCCCCCTCAACCTCACCCTAACCCAAACCCTAATCCTAACCCTAAGCCTCACACTCTGCCTCACACTAACTCTAAAACTAACCCTAACCCTCACCCTAACCCTGACCCTCACCCTAAACCTAACCATGACCCTCACCTTAACCCTAACCCTTACCCTAAACCTAACCCTAACATTAACCCTAACCCTCACCCTAAACTAACCCTAACCTTAAACCTAACCCTCATGCTAACCCTCACCTTAACCCTAACCCTAACCCTAACCCTCCCCCTCATCCTACCCCTCAACCTAATCCTTACACTTATCCTCACCCTAACCCTCACAATAAACCTATCCCTCAACCTAATCCAAACACTAACCCTCACGCTCACCCTCACGCTCACCCACACCCTAACCCTAACCCTAACCCTCAACTTAACCCTGATCTTAACCCTAAGCCTAAACCTAACACTCACCATAATCCTAACCCTAACCCTAACACTCAACTTGACCCTCAGCCTAACACTAATACTCAAACTAACCATCACCTTAACCCTAACCTTACCCCTTCGCCATCACTCTAACCCTCCCCGTCAACCTAAACCTCAACTTTACCCTAACCCTCACCCACAACCCCACCCTCACTCAAACCCTCACCCTATCCCTAACTATAACCCTAAACCTAATCCTCACCCTGACCCTCACCCTCACCCTAACCCTAACCCTAACTCTACCCTAACCATAAACCAGAACCTAACCCTAACCCTAAACATCACCCTCACCCTCACCCTAACCCTAACCCTAACCCTAACCCTAAGCCTCATCCTAACCCTCACCTTCACCCTAGCCCTCACCCTTACCCTAAACCTAACCCTAACATTAATCCTAACACTCACCCTAACCCTAACACTAACCCTAACCCTCACCCTCAACCTAACCCTCACCCTAAACCTTAACCTCAACCTAATCCTCACACAAACCCTAATCCTAAACCTCATCCTCACCCTAACCCTCACCTCCACTCGAAACCTCACCTCACGGTAACCCACAACATCACCCAAAACATCACCCTAACCCTAATCCTCACCCTAACCCTAACCCTAACCCTCTCCCTAAGGCTAACCCTCCCTCTATCCTTCAAACTCACCCTAATCCTCACCCTAAACATAACGCTAACACTTACCTAACCCAAACTCTCACCCTCACCCTCAAACTCACCCTCACCCTCAGACTATCCCTAACCCTAAAACTAATCCTAACCCTAAACTTCACCCTGACCCTCATCCTCAGCCTAACCCTAACCCTAACCCTCACCCTAAACCTAACCCTCACCTTAACCCTTACCCTAATCCTAACCATAAACCTAAACCTATCCCAAACACTAACCCTAACTCTCACCCTAACCCTCACCCTAACCCTAATCCTAACCTTAAACATCACCCTAACCCTAACACTCACATCATCCTAACCCTCAACCTAAACCTTACACTCACCCTAACTCTAACTCTAAACCTAACCCACACCATCACCTTAACCCTAACTCTAACTCTCACCCTAACCTTAACCCTCACCCTAAACCTAAACCTAACCCAAACCCTCACCCTAAGTCTAAAGCTCACCCTAACCCTAACCCTAAACCTAAACCTCACCCTCACCCTAACCTTCACCCTAACCCTTACCTCACCCTAACCCTCACCCACATCCTACCCCTCACCCTCATCCTACCCCTCACCCTAATCCTAACTCTAACCCTAACCTTCACCCTAACCCTTACCTCACCCTAACCCTCACCCTCATCCTAACCCTCAACCTAATCCTTACCCTCATACTAACAGTAACTCTCAAACTAAACCTAAATCTACCCTTCATCTTAAACCTCATCTTAACACTAAGCCTAATCCTAACACTCACCCTAACCCTAACCCTAACCCTAACACTCACCCTGACAATCAGCCTAAACCTAACCCTAACCCTAGTCCGAACCCTATTCCTCACCCTCAAACTCACCCTAATTCTCACCCTAACCCTAACCCTAAATATACCCCTCACCCTAACACTCATCCTAACCCTAAACCAAACCCTATCCCTCACCCTCACCTTCACCGTAATCCTAACTCTCATCCTAACCCTAACACTCAACCTATCCCTAACCCTCACTATCACCCACAACCTAACTCTAAACCTCACCCTGACCCTCAACCTAACCGTAACTCTAATCCTAACACTAAACCTCACCCTAAACCGCACCCTAATCCTTACCCACACTCTAACCCTAACCCTAACCATCACACTAATCCTAACCCTCACCTTAACCCTAACGATACCCCTCATCCTAACACTAATACGAAAACTATCCATCACCCTAAACCTACGCTTAACCCTCGACCTCACTCTAACCATCCCCGTCAACCTAACCCTCACCTTTTCCCTAACCCTCACCCACAACCCAAACCTCACACTCACCCAAACCCTCACCCTCACCCTAACCCTAACCCTAACATTCACACTAACCCTAACCCAGACCCTAAGCCCAACCCTAACCCTCACCCTCACCCTAACACTAACCCTAACCCTCACCCTAACCCTCACATTAACACTCATGCTAACCCTGCACCTCAATCTCACTCTACCCTCATCCTAACCCTTACCGTCAACCTAACCCTATCCCTAACCATAACCCTCACACTAAACCTAACCCTCACTCTGACCCTAACCCTACCCCTCACACTAACCCTAACCCTAACCCTAATCCTCATCCTCAACCTAACCCTTACCCTCACCCTAACCCTAACACTAACCTTATCCCTAACCCTCACACTAACCCTAATCCTCACACTAACACTAACCCTACCCCTCACACTAACCCTCATCCTAAACCTAACCCTAACCCTCACCCTCACCCTAACCCTAACCCTAACACTCACCCTAACCCTAAACCTCACCCTCACTCTCACCCTCAACCTAACCCTAACCCTACCCCTCACCCTAAACCTCATCCTAACCCTAACCCTAACACTAACACTCACAATAATGCTAAACCTAATCCTAAAGCTCACCCTCACCCTCACTATCAACCGAACACTAAACCTCACCCTAACACTCACCCTAGCCTAACCCTCACCTGCACCCTAAACCTCACCCTCATCCTAACACTCACCCTAAACATAGCACGCAGTCTAACACAAAACCTAACCCTAACACTAACCCTAAACCTCACCCCTACCCTCACCCTCACCCTAAGCTTAAGCCTAACCAAAAACTCACCCTAACAGTCAACCAAATCCTAACCCTAACACTAACCCTAACCCTCACCCTAACACTAACCTTTAACCTAACCCTAAGCCTCACTCTACCCTAACCATAACCTGAAACCTAACCCGAACCCTACCCCTCACCCTAACCCTAACTCAAACCATAAATCTCACCCTCATCATAACCCTCACCCTTACACTTACCCTCACTGTAACCCTAACCCTAACTCTAACCCTCACACTAACCCTACCCCTCACACTAACCCTAACCCTACCCCTCACCCTAACCCTCATCCTAAACCTAACGCTAATCCTAACACTCAACCTAACCCCAATCCTAACCCTAACCCTCACACTCACACTAACCTTTACCCTCATCTTAAACCTCAGTCTCAGCCTCAACCTCAACCTAACCCTAAACGAAACCCTAACCCTCATCCTAACGGTAACCCTGAGCCTAACCCTAACCCTAACCCATACCCTAACCCTCACACTCACACTCACCCTCACCCTAACCCTCATCCTCAACCTAGCCCTCACCCTAATTATAACTCTAACCCTTACACTGACCCAAACCCTAACTCGAACACTAAATTTAAACCTAACCCTCAAACTCAACGTCACACTAACACTCACCCAAAACCTAACCCTCAACCACACCCTAACCCGAACCCTCACCCGAACCCTCATCCTAAACCTAACCCTAACCGTAACCCTCACGCTAATCCTAACCATCACCCTCATGCTAAGCCTAACACGAAGCCAAACTCTAATCGAACCCTAAGCCACACCCTCACCCTCACCCTAACCCAAACACTAATCCTAACCCTAAGCCTAACCCTCAGCCTCACCCTAAACCTAAACCTAACTCTAACCCTCAACCTAACCATAACCCTCACCCTAAAACTAACTGTGACCCTCACCCTAACCCTAAACCTAACCGTTACCCTAAACCTAACCCTAACATTAACCCTAACCCTCACCCTAAACCTAACCCTAACCTTAACCCTAACCCTCACCCAAACCCTAACCCTAAAGCTAACACTCCCCCTCTTCCTAACCCTCAAACAAAACCTCACCCTCGCCCTAACCCTAACTCTAACTCTCACCCTAACCCTAACCCTCACCCTAACCCTAACCCTTACCCTCACCCTCACCCTAAATCTAAACCTCACCCTAACCCTCAACCTAACTCTTACTCCAACAGTAACCCTAAACCTCACACTAAACCTTACCCTCACTCTAACACTAACCCTCACACCAATCCTAACCTTCACCCTAACCCTAAATATACCCCTCACCCTAACCCTCACCCTACCACTAATACGAAATCTAACCATCACCCTAACCCTAACCTTAACCCTCACCCTCACTCTAAGCCTCCCTGTCAATCTAACCCTCACCTTTACCCTTACCCACACCCACAACCCAACCCTCACCCTCACCCAAACCCTCACTCTATCCCTAACCCTGACACTAACCCTAACCCACACCCTCAACCTCACACTCACCATAACCATAAACCTAACCCTCATCCTAACCCTAACCCCGACCCTAACCCTATCCGTAACCCTCACCCTCACACTCACCCTAACACTTACCCTAACCCAAAGCCTAATTCGAACCCTCAACATCACCCTAACCCTAACCCTCACCCTCAAACTCACCCAAACCCTCACCCTCACCCTATCCCTCACCCTAATCCTAACTCTAACCCTAACACTCACCCAAATCCTAACAATAACACTAACTCTAAACTTAACCCTCAGACACATTGGCACCCTAACACACACCATAACCCTAAACCTACCCACACCCTAACCCTCACCCTCAGCCTCAACCGAACCCTAAACCTCTCGCTCACACTAAACATCACCTAAAGCTAACCCGCACACTAACCCTAACCCTAACCCTCACGCTATAGCTAACCCTCATCCTCACCCTAACCATAAGCCTAAGCCTAACCCTAACACTCACCCTCACTCTACCCCTCACCTTATCAGTAAACCCCAACCTCACATTCACCCTAACCCTAACCCTAACCCTAACCCTCACCCTACCCTAACCAAAACCCTAACCCTAATCATCACCCTACCCCACACGCTAACCCTTAACCTACCCTAATCCGCACTCTCAACCTAACCCTAAACCTAAGCCTAACCCTCATCCTCACCCTAACACTCACCCTCAACCTAACCCTATCCCTAACCCTCACTCGCATCCTAAACCACACACTTTCCCTTACCCTCACGATAACCCTAATGCTAAGCCTAACCCTATCCCTCACAATAAACCTAAGGATCACACTAAACCTAACCCTACCCCTCACCCTAACCGTCAACCTAAACCTAACACTAACTCTAACCCTCACCCTAACCCTCACACTCACCCTCAACTTCACCTTCACCCTAACCCTAAACCTAGCCCTCACCCTAACACTCAACCTAAATCTAACCCTAACCCTAACTCTCACGCTAACTCTAAACCTCGCCCTCATGCTCAGCCTAACCTTAACCCAAAACCTAATCCTAACGCTAAGCGTCCCCCTCAACCTCACCCTAACCCAAACCCTAATCCTAACCCTAAGCTTCAGCCTCAGCATCACCCTAACACTAAAACTAACCCTAACCCTCACCCTAACCCTAACCCTCACCCTAAACCTAACCATGACCCTCACCCTAACCCTAACCCTTACCCTAAACCTAACCCTAACATTAACCCTAACCCTCACCCTAAACTAACCCTAACCTTAAACCTAACCCTCATGCTAAGCCTCACCTTAACCTTAATCCTAACCCTAACTCTCCCCCTCACCCTACCACTCAACCTAATCCTTACCCTTATCCTCAAACTAACCCTCAAAATAAACCTAACCCTCACCCTAATCCTAACACTAACCCTCACCCTCACCCTAAAGCTCACCCTCAGCCTAAACCTAACCCTCATCCTTACCATCATCCTAACCCTAACCCTAACCCTAAACCTCCCCCTCCCTCTAACCCTCAACCTAAACCTTACGCTCATCCTCACCCTAGCCCTCACCCTAACCCGAACACTAACCCTCACCCTCACCGTAAACCTAACTCTAACTCTCACCCTAACCGTAACCCTCACCCTAACCCTAAACCTACCCCTCACCTTAACCCTTATCCTAACCGTAAGCCTAAACCTAACACTCAACCTTACTGTAACCCTATCCCTAACACTCAACCTGACCCTAACCATCACACTAGCCCTAACCTTAACCCTCGCCATAACTCTAACCCTCCCTGTCAACCTAACACTCACCTTTACAATAACCCTAAACCACAACCCAACCCTCACCCAAACCCTCACCATATCACTAACTCTAACCCTAAACCTAACCCTCACCCTCACCCTCACCCTCACCTCACCCTAACCCTAACCCTTCCCTAACCCTAACCCAGACCCTAATCCTAACCCTAACCATCACCCTCACCCTCACCCTAACCCTAACCCTAACCCTAACCCTAAGCCTAATCCTAACCCTCACCTTCAACCTAGCCTGCACCCTAACACTAATCCTAACCCTAATCCTCACCCTAACCCTAAACTTCACCCTAACCATAACCCTCACCCTAACCCTAACACTTACCCTAAACATAACCCTAACATTAACCCAAACTATCACCCTAAACGTAACCTTTAATTTAAACCTAAACCTCACCCTAACCCTCACCCTAACGCTAATCCTAAACCTAAACCTCCCCCTCACCCTAACCCTGAACTTAACCCTTACTCTCATCCTCACCCTATAACCCTCACAATAAACTTAACCCTCACCCTAACCCTAACACTAACATTCACCCTCAACCTCACGCTCACCCTCATCTTAACCCTAACCCTAACACTAATCCAAACATTAACCCTCACCCTCAAGCTCAACCTAACCCTAACCCGAACCCTAACCCTCATCCTCACACCCACCCTCACCCTCACCTTAAACCTCATCCTCAGCCTAAACCTCACCCTAACCCTAACCCTCACCTTAAACCTCATCCTCAGGCTAAACCTCACCCTAACCCTAACCCTAACCTAACCCTCTCCCTCACCGTAACCCTGACCCTAACCCCAAACCTAACCCAACACCTAAACCTTACCCTCACCCTCACCCTAAACCTCACCCTCATCCTAGCCCTCACCCTAATCCTAACTCTAACCCTAACCCTCACCCTAACCCTAACCCTCACCCTAACCCTCACCCTCATCCTAACCCTCAACCTAACCCTTACCCTCATCCTAACGTTAACTCTCAAACTAAACCTAAATCTACCCCTCACCTTAACCCTCATCTTAACCCTAAGCCTAATCATAACACTCACCCTAAACCTAACCCTAACCCTAACCCTAACACTCATCCTGACAATCAGCCTAACCCTAACCCTAACCCGAATCAGAACCCTATTCCTCCCCCTCAAACTCACCCTAATTCTCACCCTAACCCTAACCCTAACTATACCCCTCACCCAAAACCTCATCCTAACCCTAAACCAAACCCTATCCCTCACCCTCACGTATACCTTAACCCTAACTCTAACTCTCACCCTAACCCTAACCAGTACCCACAACCTATCTCTAAACCTCACCCTAACCCTCAACCTAACCGTAACTCTAATCCTAACCCTAAACCTCACCCTAAACCTCACCCTAACACTTACCCACAGTCTAACCCTAACCCTAACCATCACACTAATCCTAAACCTCACCTTAACCCTAACGGATACCCCTCACCCTAACACTAATACGAAAACTATCCATCACCCTAATCCTACGCTTAACCCTCGCCCTCACTCTAACCATCCCCGTCAACCTAGCCCTCAACTTTACCCTAACCCTCACCCACATCCCAAAACTCACCCTCACCCAAACCCTCACCCTCACCCTAACCCTAACCCTAACCCTCGCACTAACCCTAACCCAGACCCTAAGCATAACCCTAACCCTCACCCTCACCCTAACCCTAACACTCACCCTAACCCTCACATTAACACTCATGCTAACCCTAAACCTCAATCTCACTCTACCCTCATCCTAACCCTTACCGTCACCCTAATCCTATCCCTAACCATAACCCTCACACTAAACCTAACCCTCACTCTCACCCTAACTCTCACCCTCACACTCAAACTCACCCAAACCCTCACCCTCACCCTAGCCCTGACCCTAATCCTAAATCTAACCCTAACACTCACCCAAAACCTAACAATAACAGTAACCCTAAAGCTAACCCTCAAACTCATCGTCACCCTAATACACACCCTAACCCTAACCCTCACCCACACCCTAACCCTCACCCGAACCCTAACCCTAAAGCTAGCCCTCATCCTAACACTCAACCTAAACCTAACCCTAACTCTTAAGCTAACCCTAAACCTCACCCTCATGCTCAGCCTAACCCTAACCAAAAACCACAACCCTAAGCCACACCCTCAACCTCACCCTAACCCTAAACCTAACCCTAACCCTCACACTATCCCTAACCCTCACCCTCAACCTAACCATGACCCTCACCCTAACCCTAAACCTTACGCTAAACCTAACCCTAACATTAAATCTAAACCTCACCCTAAACTAACCCTAACCCTAACCCTCACCCTCACCCTAACCCTCAACCTAATCCTTACCCTTATCCTCACCCTAACCCTCACAATAAACCTAACCCTCACCCTAATCCTAACACTAACCCTCACCTTCACCCTCACGCTCACCATCAGCCCAACCCTAACCCTCATCCTTACCCTCACCCTACCCCTAACCCTAACACTAAACCTCCCCCTCCCCCTAACCCTCAACCTAAACCTTACCCTCATCCTCACCCTAACCATCACCCTAACCCTAACACTAAACCTCTCACTCACCCTCACCCTAACTCTAACCCTCAACCTAACAGTAAACCTCACCCTAACCCTAACCCTATCTCTCACCCTTGCCCTAACTCTAAACTTCACCCTAACCCTCAAACTCACCCTAACCCTCACCCTCACCCTCAAACTCACCCAAACCCTCACCCTCACCCTAGCCCTGACCCTAATCCTAAATCTAACCCTAACACTCACCCAAAACCTAACAATAACAGTAACCCTAAACCTAACCCTCAAACTCATCGTCACCCTAATACACACCCTAACACTAACCCTCACCCACACCATAACCCTCACCATCACCCTCACCCGAACCCTAAACCTCACGCTCACACTAAACATCACCTAACCTTAACCTGCACAGTAACTCTAGCTCTAACCCTCACGCTATCGCAAACCCTCACCCTCCCCCTAACCATAAGCCTAAGCCTAAGCTTAACAGTAAACCTAAACCTAACACTCACACTCACTCTACCCCTAACCTTATCAGTAAACCCCAACTTCACACTCACCCTAACCCTAACCCTAACATTAACCCTCATCCTCACCCTAACACTCACCCTCAACCTAACCCTATCCCTAACCCTCAACCTCATCCTAACCCTCACACTTTCCCATACCCTCCCGGTAACCCTAATCCTAACCCTAACCTTAACCTTCACAATAACACTAAGGCTCACACTAACCCTACCCCTACCCCTCACCCCAACCCTCAACCTAAACCTAACATTAACCCTAACCCTCACCCTAACCCTAACCCGCACCCTCACCCTCACCCTCACCCTCAACCTCACCCTCACCCTAACCCTAAACCTAGCCCTCATCCTAACACTCAACCTAAACCTAACCCTAACCCTAACTCTTAAGCTAACCCTAAACCTCACCCTCATGCTCAGCCTAACCCTAAATCAAAACCACAACCCTAAGCCTCACCCTCAACCTCACCCTAACCCAAACACTAATCCTAAACCTAAGCCTCACCCTCAGCCTCACCCTAACCGTAAACCTAACCCTAACCCTCACACTAACCCTAACCCTCACCCTCAACCTAACCATGACCGTCACCATAACCCTAAACCTTACGCTAAACCTAACCTTAACATTAAACCTAAACCTCACCCTAAACTAACCCTAACCCTAAACCTCCCCCTCACCCTAACCCTCAACCTAATCCTTACCCTTATCCTCACCCTAACCCACACAATAAACCTAACCCTCACCCTAATCCTAACTCTAACCCTCACCCTCACCCTCACGCTCACCCTCAGCCCAACCCTAACCCTCATCCTTACCCTCACCCTAACCCTAACCCTAACACTAAACCTCCCCCTCCCCCTAACCCTCAACCTAAACCTTACCCTCATCCTCACCCTAACCCTCACCCTAACCCTAACACTAACCCTCACACTCACCCTCACCCTAACTCTAACTCTCAACATAACCATAAACCTCATCCTAACCCTAAGCCTATCTCTCACCCTCGCCCTATTTCTAAACTTCACCCTAACACTCAACCTAACCCTAACTCTAACACTAACCCTATAACTAACCGTAAACCTCACCCTAACCCTTACCCACACTCTAACCCTAACACTAACCCTCACCCTGACTATACCCCTCACCCTACCACTCACCCTAACATAAATATGAACCCTTACCATCCCCATAATTCTAACCTTAACCCTTGCCCTCACTCTAACCCTCCCCGTCAATCTAAGCCTCAACTTTACCTTAACCCTCACCCACAACCCAACCCTCACCCTCCCCCAAAACCTCACCTTATCCCTAACCCTAACCCTAAACCTAACCTTCACCCTCACCCTCATCCCCATAATCACCCTAATCCTCACCCTCACCCTAGCCCTCAGCCTAAACCTAACCCTAACCCTAAACCTCCCCCTCCCCCTAACCCTAACCCGAAACCTACCCCTTACACTAACCATAACCTTCAACCTAAACCTAACCCTACCCCTCACACTACCCCTCATCCTAAACCTAAACCTAACCCTCACCCTCACCCACACCCTCACCCTAACCCTCACCCTCACCCTCACCCTCAGCCTAACACTAACCCTCAACCTAACCTTTACCCTGATCCTTCCCTAACCCTAACACTAATCCTCACCCTAACCCTCAACCTAATTCTTACCTTCATCCTCACCCTAACCCTCACAATAAACGTAACCCTCACCATAACACTAACAAGAACCCTTACTCTCACTCTCACTCTCAGGCTCACCCTAACCCTAAGCCTCACCCTAACCCTCACCCTAAACCTAACGTTAACCCTAACCCTCACCCTCACCCTAACCCTCAAACTAAACCTTACCCTCATCCTCACCCGAACCCTCACTCTAACCCTATAACTAAGCCTCAAACTCACCCTAACCTTAACACTAACCCCCAAACTAAACCTAACCCTCACCCTAAACCTCACCCTCACGCGAACCCTAACCCTACCCCTCAGCCTAAACCTCACACTAACGCTAAGCCTCACCATCACTCTAACCCTCACCCTAACCCTTTCCCTCACTCTAAGACTAAAACCAACCCTAACCCTTAACCTCACACTAACCCTCACCCTACCCTAACCATAACACTAACACTAACCCTCACCATACTCCAAACCCTAACCCTAACCCTCACCCTAAACATCACCCTCACCCAAACCCTATCCATAACCCAAACCCTCACCCTACCCCTAACCTTGACCCTAAGCCTAACACTAACCCTAACACTAATCCTAAACCAAACCCTACCCTGCCCCTAACCCTAACCATAAACCTAACACTCACCCTAACACTTACCCTAACCCTAACACTCACCCTCACACTAACCCTCATGGTCACCCTAACCCTCAACCAACCCTAACCCTCACTGACACCCTAACCCTCACCCTCACTCTCACACTCACCTAAACCTCACCCTCACCCTAGCCCTCAGCCTAACCCTAACCCTAACCCTAACTCTCACCCTAAGCCTAACCCTCAAACTAACCCTAACCCTACACCTCACCCTAACCCTCATCCTAAAACTAACCCTAACACTCACCCTCACCCTAACCCTAACAGTAATCCTCACCCTAACCTTAAACCTCACCCTCACCCTCACCCTCAAACTAACCTTAACCCTACCCCTTAACCTAAACCTTATCCTAAACCTAACCCTAACCGTAACACTCACACATATCCTAAACCTAACCTTAAACCTCAACCTCAGCCTCACCTTCAGACTAACACTAACCCTCACCCTAAACCTCAATCTACCTTAACCCTCACCGACACCCTAACCCTCACCCTCACCCTCACCCACAACCTAACCCTCACCCTCACCCTAGCCCCCAGCCTAACCCAAACCCTTACCCTAACACTAACCCTCAACCTCACCTTAACCCTTACACTCACCCTAATCCTAACCATAACCCAAACCCTCACCCTAACACTCAACGAAACCCTAACCCTAATACTAAACCTAATCCTCACCCTAACACTAACGTTAAGCGTAACCCTCACCCTCACCCTACCCTAACTATAACCCTAACCTTAACCCTCACCCTACCCCTCACCGTAACCCTAACCCTAATCTTAACCCTCACCCTCATCCTAACCCTCACCATTACACTTACCCTCACGGTAATCCTAAACCTAACCCTAACCCTAACACTAACCCTAAACCTAACACTTAACCCTCACCCTCACCCTAACACTAACGCTAACCCTTACAGTAAACCTAAAGATCAAACTCACCGTCAACCTAACACTCACCATCAGCCTAACACTCACACTCACCCTAAACCTCACCCTCACCCGAACACTCACCCTTACCTTAAAACTCAGCCTGACACTAAAGATCACACTAACCCTAACCCGCACCCTAACACTTAACCCTAATCCTCAACCTAACCCTAACCCTCACCCTTACCCTAACCCTAAGCCTAAGCCTAACCCTAACACTAATCCTAAACCTAACACTCACCCTCACCCTAACACTAAACCTATCCCTAAAACTCACCCTCACACTCACCCTAACCCTAACCCTAACCCTCACACTCACCCTACCCTAAACAAAACCCTAACCCTAACCCTCACCCTACCCCTCACCGTAAACCTTAACCTAAACCTAACCCTCACCCTTACCCAAACCATAAACCTAACCCTAAACCTCAACCTACAACTAACCCTCAACGTGACAAAAATCATAAACCTCATGCTCACCCTAACACTGACCCTCACCCTAACCCTACACCTAAACCTCACCATTATCCTAACCCTCACCCTTACCCTTACCCACACGGTAACCCTATCCCTAACCCTAACCCAAACACTAAACCTCTCACTACCACTAAGGCTCACACTAAACCTAATGCTACCTCTCACACTTACCATCAACCTAAACCTAAGCCTAAGCCTAACCCTCACCCTCACCCTCACCCTCACCTTAACCCTAAACCAAGCCCTCACCCTAACCCTCAACCAAAACCTAACCCTAACCCTAACCCTCACGCTAACCCTAACCCTCACCCTCACCATCAGCGTAATCCTAACCCAAACCCTAATCTTAACCCTAAGCCTCACTCTCAACATCAGCCTAACCCAAACACTAATCCTAAACCTAAGCCTAACCCTCACCCTCACACTAACCATAACCCTAACCCTAACCTTCACCCTCACCCTAACCCTTACCCTAAACCTAACCCTAACATTAACCCTAATCCTCAACCTAAACCTAACCCTAAATTTAACCTTAACCCTAACCCTTCCACACACACTAACCCTCAACCTAATTCTTACAATCATACTCACCCTAACACTCACAAAAAACCTAAACCTCACCATAACCCTAACACTAACCCTTACCCTCAACCTCACGCTCACCCTCAGCCTAACCCTAACACTCACCCTAACCCTCACCCTAAATCTAACCCTAACCCTAACCCTCCCCCTCTCCCTAACCCTCAAACTAAACCTTCCCATCATCCTCACCCGAACCCTCACTCTAACCCTAAGCCTCACCCTCACCCTAACGCTAACTCTCACTCTAACCCTCACCGTCAACCTAAACCTAAACCTAACCCTCACCCTAACCCTAACCCTTACCCTCACCCTAACCCTAACCCTCATCCTAACCCTCACCCTCACGCAAACCCTAACCCTACCCCTCAGCCTAAAGCTCACACTAACTTTAACCCTCACCCTAACTCTTACCCTCATCCTAAGCCTAAACCTAACCCTAACGCTAAACCTCACACTAACCCTAACATTCACCCTAACCCTAAACCTAACACTAAGCTTAAACCTCACCATAACCCTCACCCTACCCTAACCATAACCCTAACACTAACGCTCACCCTACCCATAAACCTAACCCTAACACTCACACTAACCATCACCCTATCCATAAAGCAAACACTCACCCTACCCCTCACCCTCACCCTAAGCCTAACCCTAACCCTAAAACTAATCCTAAACCAAACTCTCCCCCTCCCCCTAATCCTAAACATAATCCTCACGCTAACCGTAAACCTAACCCTCACCCTCACACTAAACCTCACCATCACCCAAACCTTCACCCTACCCTAACCATCACTGACACCCAAAACCTCACCCTCACCCTCACCCTCACCCTCACTCTAGCCGTTAGCCTAACCCTAACCCTCACCCTAACCCTAACCCTAACCCTAACACTCACCCACACTCTAACCCTCACCATCACCCTAACCCTCAATCTTCCCTAACCCTCACTGAAAGACTAACCCTCACCCACACCCTATCCCTCACACTCACCCTAGCCCTCAGCTTAACCCAAAGCCTAACCCTACCACTCAACAAAACCCTAACCCAAACACTAACACTAACCCTCACCCTAACACTAACCTTAAGCCTAACCCTTGCCCTCACCCTACCCTAACCATAAACCTAACCCTAACCCTCACCCTACCCCTAACCCTAAACCTTACACTTACCCTCACGGTAACCCTAACCCTAATCCTAACATTAACCCCAAACTTAACCCTAACCCTCACCCTCACCCTATCACTCACCTTAACCCTTACAGTAAACCTAAATCTCAAACTCACCATCACCCTAACACTCACTCTAACCCTAATCCTCACACGCACCCTAACCCTCACCCTCACCAGAACACCAACCCTCACCCTAAACTTCACCCTCACACTAAACATCACCCTTACCCTATCCCGCACCCTAACCCTAACCCTAACCCTCATCCTAACCCTAAACATCACCCTCACCCTAACCCTAAGCCTAACCCTAACCCTAACACTAACCCTAATCCTAACACTCACCCTTACCCTAACCTTAAACCTACCCCCAAAACACATCCTCACACTCACCCTAACCATAATCCTAACCGTCACCCTCACCCTACCGTAACCCAAACACTAACCCTAAACCTCACCCTACCCCTCACTATAACCCTTAACCTAACCCTCATCTTCACCCTAACCCTCACCCTAAACCTAATCCTAACCCTGACCCTAACCGTCACCCTCATCCTCACCCTAACACTGACCCTCACCCTAACCCTATCCCGAAATCTCACCCTCGTCCTAACCCTCATCCTTACCCTTACCCACACGTTAACCCTAACCCTAACCCTAACCCAACACTCACACTAATACTAAAGATCACACTAAACCTAACCCTACCCCTCACCTTACCCTCAACCTAAACATAACCCTAAAACTAACCCTAACCCGCACCCACACCCTCACACTAACCCTAAAACTAGCCATCACCCTAACCCTCAACCTAAACCTAACCCTAACCCTAACACTCACGCTAACCCTAACCCTAAACCTAACCCTCACCCTAACCCAAACCCTAATCCTAACCCTAAGCCACACCCTAACCCTCACCCTAACCCTAAACCTAAGACTAAACTTCACCCTAACCCTAACCGTAACCATAAATCTAAACGTAACCCGACCCTAACCCTAACCCTTACCCTAAACCTAACCCTAACACTAACCCTCACCCTCACACTTATGCGCACCCTTAGCCTAACCCTAACCCTCACCCTAATCCTTACCCTAACCCTAACCCTAACCCTAACCCTCACCCTCACCCTAACCTTCAACCTAAACCTTACCCTCATCCTCACCCTAAACCTCACCCTAACACTAACACTAACCCTCACCCTCACCCTAACCCTAACTCAAACTCTCAACCTTACCCTAACCATCACACTAACACAAACCCTAAACCTCACCCTCACCCTAAATCTAAACCTCACCCTAAACCTCAACTTAACCTTAACCATAACTTTAACCCTAACCTTCACCCTCAACCTCACTCTCAACTTTACCCTAACCCTAACCCTCACCCTAACCCTAACCCTGACCCTAATCCTAACCCTAATGCACACCCTAAACCTCACCCTCACCCTAGCCCTCACCCTGATCCTAACTCTAACCTTAACCCTCACCCAAAACCTAACACTCAACCTAACCCTCAGCCTCATCCTAACCCTCACCCTAACCCTTACCATTTTCCTAACCCTAACCCTCACCCTAATCCTAAACCTACCCCTCACCTTAAGCCTCATCTTAACCCTAAGCCTAACCCTAACACTCATGCTAACACTAACCCTAACCCTAACACTCACCCTGACCCTCAGCCTAACCCTAACCCTAACACTAATTGTAACCCAATTCCTAAACCTCACACTCACTCTAATTCAAACCTTAACCCTAATCTTAACTATACCCCTCACCCTAACCCACACCCTAACCCTAAACCTAACCCTAAACCTCACCCTCAGCCTCACCCTCAGCGTAACCCTAACTCTCACCCTAAAACTTACCCTCACCCTACCCTAACCCTAACCCTAACCCTAAGCCTAACCCTCACCCAAACGCTAACCCTAACACTAACCAAAAACCTAACCCTAACCCTCACCCTCACCCTAACACTCACCCTAATCCTTACCCTAAACCTAACCATCAAATTCACTGTCACCCTAACCCTCACCCTAACCCTAACCCTCACACAGACTCTAACGTTCACCCTCACCCTAACCCTCACTCTCAAACTAAACATCACCCTACCCCTAACCCGCACCCTAATCCAAACCCTAACCCTCACCCTAAACCTTACCCTAACCCTAACCCTTAACCTAACCCTTACACTCAACGTAACCCTTACCCTCACCCTCCCACTCACCCTCACGTTAACCCTAAAACTACCCTTCAACCTAATCCTTAACCTAAACCTAACCCTAACCCTATCTCTCACGCTAACCCTAACCCTCACCCTCTCCCTCAGCCTAACCCTTACCCAAGCCCTAATCTTAACCCTCAGCGTCACACTCACCCTAACCCTAACCCCAACCCTAACACTCTACTTCACCCTCACCCTAATGCTAAACCTAACCGTAAACATCACCCCAACCCCAACCCTCACACTAAATATCAGCCTCACCCTAACCCTCACCCTAACCATTACCCTCACCCTAACCCTAACACTCACACT
The DNA here is from genome assembly GCF_024711535.1 of Dipodomys merriami. Lineage (NCBI taxonomy): Eukaryota > Metazoa > Chordata > Mammalia > Rodentia > Heteromyidae > Dipodomys > Dipodomys merriami. The sequence goes on along the minus strand of NW_027205581.1, from coordinate 555,447 downwards.
AACACTAACCTTCACCCTAACCATAACTCTACCCCTCACCTTAACCCTCACCCTAACCCTAAGCCTAACCCTAACACTCACCCTAACCCTTACCCGAACCTTAACACTCACCTTCACCCTCAGCCTAACCCTAACCCTAACCCTAATCCTATCCCTATTCCTCACCCTCTCCTTCACCCTAATTCTAACCCTAACCCTAAACCTCACCCTCACCCTAAACCTAACTCTACCTCTCACCCTAACACTAACACTCACTCTCACCCTAACCCTAACCCTCACACTCACCCTAACTCTAAACCTCACCATAACCATCAACCTAAACCTAACTCTAACCCTAACCATTAACCTCACCCTAAACCTCACCCTAACCCTTACCCTCACTCTAACCCAAACCCTCACACTAATCCTAACCCTCACCTGAACCCTAACAATAGCCCTCACCTTAACCCTCACCCTAACACTAATACGAACCCTAGCCATCACACTAACCCTAGCCTTAAACCTTGCCATCACTCTAACCCTCCCCATCAACCTAACCCTCACTGTAACCCAACCCTCACCCACAATCCAACCCTGACCCCCACCCAACCCTCACCATATCCCTAAACCTAAAACTAACCCTCAAACTGACACTCATGCTAACCTTAAAATTCAAGCTCACCCTACCCTTATTGTAACCCTTACCCTCACCCTAACCCTATCACTAACCATAACCCTCACACTAAACCTAACTCTCACCCTAACCCTAAACCTACACCTCACACTAACCCTAACCGTAACCCTATTCCGCACCCTCAACTTAACCTTTAACTTCACCCTAAGCCTCACAATCACCCTAACCCTAACCCTAACCCTAACCTAAACTTTAAACATAACCCTAACCCTAACCCTCACCCTCATCCTAACCCTCACCCTAACAATTACTCTCACCCTAAACATAACCCTAACCCTGACCCTCACCCTCACCCTGACCTTACCCTCACCCTAACCCTAACCCTAACCCTAAACCTACTCCTCACCCTAACCCACATCCTAACCCTAACCGAAACCCTAATCGTCAACCCAACCTAACCCTAACCATAAGCATAACCCTAACCCTCACCCTCACCCTAACCCTAGCGTCCCCCGACCCCTCACCCTACGCTAACCCTCACCGACAGCCTAACCCTCACCCTCCCCTCACCCTCAGCCTAACCTTAACCCTAACCCTAGCCCTCAACCTAAACCTAACCATAACCCTAACCCTAACCCTCACACTAACCCTATCCCTAACCGTAACCCTCATCCTAAACCTAACCCTAAACCTCTCCCTCACCCTCACCCTCACCCTAAACCTCACCCTCACACTAAAAATCATCCTAACCCTAACCCACTCCCTAACCCCAACCCTAACCCTCACCCTAACCCTAACCCTCACCCTCAACCTAACGCTAAGACTAACCCTAACTCTAACACTAATCCTAAACCTAACACTCACCCTCACCCTAACACTAAACCTATCAGTAAACGTCACCCTCACATTCACCCTTACCCTAACCCTACCCCTCACCCTCACCCTAACCCTAATCGAAACCCTACCCCTTCACCCTAACGCTAAACCTAACCCTAACCCTCACCCTAACCCTAACCTTCCCTCTCATCCTCACCCTAACACTCACCCTCACCCTAAACTTATCCCTAAACCTCACCCTCATTCTATCCCTCACACTTACCCTTACCCTCACGGTAACCCTAAATCTTAACCTAACCCTAAACCTAACCCTCAAACTAACACTAAGGGTAACACTAACCCTAAGCAAATCCCTCACCCTAACCCTCAACCTAAACCTAACCCTAACCCTAACCCCCACCCTAACCCTTACCCTCACCCTAACCCTCACCCTCACCATCACCCTCACCCTCAACCTAACCATAAACCTACCCCTCACCCTACAACTCAACCTAAACCTAACTCTAAACCTATCCCTCACGCTAACCCTAACCCTCACCCTCACCCTCTCGCTCGGCGTCAGCCTAATCCTAAACCTAAGCCTAACCCTCACTCTAACCCTAACGCCAACCCTAAACCTCACCCTCACCCTCAGCCTCAGTCTCAGCCTAACCCTAACTCAAACCCTAATCCTAAACCTAAGCCTCAGCCTAACCCTAACCCTAACCCTAACCCTCACTCTAAACCTACCCTCACTTTAAATCTAACCGTAACCCTCACACTAACTAACCCTTGCCCTAAACCTAACCCTTACACTAAACCTAACCCTAATATAAACCCTAACCCTCACCCTAAATCTAACCCTAAACTTAACCCAAAACCTCAACTAATCCTCCCCCTCATTCTCACCCTAACCCTCACAATAAACCTAAACCTCTTTCTAACCCTAACACTAACCCTCACCCTCACCCTCAAGCTCACCCTAAGCCGAACCATAACCCTAACCCTCACCCTAAACCTAACCCTAACCCTCACCCTCACCCTAACTCTAAACCTCACCCTAAACCTCAACCTAACCCTACCTCTAACCCTAACCCTAATCCTCACCCTTAACCTCACCCTAAACCTCACCCTCACCCTAAGCCTAACCCTAACCCTAACACTAATCCAAAACCTAAACCTCACCCACACAATAACCCTAAACCTAACGCTCACCCTAACCCTAACCCTAATCATCACCATCACCCTAACCCTCACAGTCACCCTAACCCTCAACCTCACCCTCACCCTCACCCTAACCGTCACCCTTACCCTACCCTCAGCCTAATCCTAACACTAACCCTAATCCTCACTCTAACCCTAAGCCTAACCCTAACCCTCACACTAACCCTAACTCTCACACTAAACCAAACCCTACCCCTCACACTAACCTTCATTCTAAAGCTAACCCTAACCCTCATCCTCACCCTAACCCTAGCCCTAACCTTCACCATAACCATAAACCTCACCCTCACTCTCACCCTCAATCTAACCCTAACCCTACCCCTCACCCTAAACTTCATCCTAACCCTAACCCTAACCTTAATGCTCACACTAATCCTAAACCTTACACTAAACCACACCCTCACCCTCACCCTCAGCCTAACACTAACTCTCACCCTATCCCTCACCCTACCCTAACCCTCACCGACACCCTAAACCTCACCCTCACCCTCACCCTAAACCTCATATTCACCCTAGCCCTCAGCCTAACCCAAGCCCTAACCCTAACCAAACACTAAACCGTACCCTAACCCTCACCCTCATGTAACCCTACCCCTAACCCAAACACTCAACCTAACATTCAAACAAACCCTAACCCTAACACTAACCCTAACACTCACTATAACACTAACCTTAAGCCTAAACCTACCCCTTATCCTACCATTAAAATAACCTTAAACCTAACCCTAACCCTGTCCCTCACCCTAAACCTAACCCTAACCCTAACCCTCAACCTCCTCCTAAACCTCACGACTACACTTACCCTCACGGTTAACCCTAACTCTAACCCTATCACTCACACTAACCCTAACCCTCACACTATCCCTAACCCTACACCTCACCCTACCCCTCATCTTCAACCTAACACTAACCCTAACACTCAACCTAACCCTAAGCCTAAACCTCACCCTAACCCTAACCCCCACCCTCACCCTCACACTAACCCTAATACTAAACTTCGCCCTAACGCTCATCCTAATGCTAACCGTAACCCTTACACTCACCCTAACCCTAACCCTCACCCTAACCCTCACCCTCAACCTCACCCTCACCCTAACACTCAAACTAGCCCTCAACTTAAACCTGAACCTAAACCTAACCCTAACCCTAACCCTCACGCTAACCCTAAACCTCACCCTCACCCTCAACCTCAACATAACTCAAACCCTAATCCTAACACTAAGGCTCACCCTAACCCTAACCCTCAAACTAAACCTAACTGTAAACCTCACCTTAAGCGTAACCCTTACCCTAACACTAACTCATACCCTAAACCTAACCCTACCATTAATCCTAACCCTCAACCTAAACTTAACCCTAACCCCCACCCTAACCCTCGCCCTAACCCTAACCCAACACCTTAACCTCCCCCTCACTCTAACTCTCAATCTAATCCTTATCCTCATCCTCACCCTAACCCTCACCCTAACCCTAACACTAACCCTCACCCTCACCCTAACCCTAATTCTAACTCTCACCCAACCATAACCCTCACCCTAACCCTAACCCTCATCCTCACCCTAACTCTAAACTTCACTTTAACCATCAACCTAACCCTAACTCTGACCCTAACCTTAAACCTCACCCTAACCCATACCCTCACTCTAACCTTAACCCTAATCCTAACCCTCACACTAATCCTAATCCTCACCTTAACCCTAACTATACATCTCACCCTCAACCTCACCGTATCAATAATATGAACCTTAACCATCACGCTAACACTTACCTTAACCCTCGCCCTCACTCTAACCCTCCCCGTCAACCTAAACCTCACCTTTCCCCAAACCCTCTCCCAACACCCAACCCTCACCCTCACCCAATCCGCACCCTATCCCTAAACCTAACCCTAACCCTCACCCTAACACTCATGCTAACCCTAAACCTTACTCTCACCCTACCCTCATCCTAACCCTTACCCTCAACCTAACCCTATCCCTAACCATAACCCTCACACTAAACCTAACCCTCACACTTACCGTAACCCTACCACTCACACTAACCCTAACCGTAACCCTACTTCCGCACCATCAACCTAACCCTTACCCTCACCCTAAATCTCACCCTCACCCTAACCCTAACCTTAACCTTAAACATCACCCTAACCCTAATCCTCACCCTCATCCTAACCCTCACCCTAGCAATTACCCTCACCCTAACCCTAAACCTAACCCTAACCCTCACCCTCACCCTAACCCTTAACCTCACTCTAACCCTAACACTAACCATAAACTTAACCCTCACCCTCACCCTAACCCTCACCTCCCCCTAAACCTCACCCTACCCTAACTCTCACCGACACCCTAACCCTCACCATCACCATCACCCTCAACCTTACCCTCACCCTCACCCTAGCCCTTAGCCTAACCCGTACCCTAACCCTAAACCTCACCCTAACCCTAACCCTAACCCTCGCCCTCACTCTAACCCTCCCAGTCAACCTAAACCTCACCTTTACCCAAACCCTCCCACAACACCCAACCCTCACCCTCACCCAATCCGCACCCTATACCTAAACCTAACCCTTACCCTCACCCTAACACACATGCTAACCCTAAACCTTACTCTCACCCTACCCTTATCCTAATTCTTACCCTCAACCTAACCCTATCCCTAAACATAACCCTCACACTAAACCTAACCCTCACCCTTGCCATAACCCTACCGCTCACATTAACCTTAACCGTAACCCTAATTCCACACCATCAACCTAACCCTTACCCTCACCCTAAATCTCACCCTCAACCTAACCCTAACCTTAACCCTAAACATCACCCTAAGCCTAACCCTCACCCTCATCCTAACCCTCACCCAAGCAATTACCCTAATCCTAACCCTAAACCTAACCCTAACCCTCAACCTCACCCTAACCCTTAACCTCACCCTAACCCTAACACTAACCATAAACTTAACCCTCACCCTCACCCTAACCCTCACCTCCCCCTAACCCTCACCCTACCCTAACTCTCACCGACACCCTAACCCTCACCATCACCATCACCCTCACCCTAACCCTCACTCTCAACTTAGCCCTTAGCCTAACCCTTACCCTAACCCTAAACCTCACGCTAAACCTAACCATAACCCTCACACTAACCCTAACCCTCACACTCAACCTAAGCTACCCCTTGCCATAACCCTCATCCTAAACCTAACCCTAACCCTCACCATCACACTAAACCTAACCCTCACCCTCACCCTAACCCTAAACCTCACCCTCATCCTCACTCTCAACCTAACCCTAACCCTACCCCACACTCTACCCTCATGCTAAAGCTAACCCTAACCCTATCACTCACACTAATGCTTAACCTAACCCTAAACCTCAACCTCACCTTACCCTCAGTCTAACCCTAACCCGAACCCGAACCCTCACCCTAACGCTATCCTAACCCTAACCCTCACAGTCACCCTCACCCTCACCATCAACGTCACCCTAACACTAAAGCTACCCTTCACCCTAACCTTCAACCTAAACCTAAGCATAAACCTAACCCTCACGCTAAACCTAACCCTCACCCTCACCCTCACCCCAAACCTAACCCAAACCCTAATCCTAACACTAACCTCACCATCACCCTAACGCTAATCCCAACCCTAAACCTCACCTTCACAAAACCCTAAACCTAACCCTAACCCTCACCCTAAACCTAACTGTAACCCTAAACCTAACCGTAACCCTCACCCTAACCCTAACCCTAACCCTAACCCTTACCCTAAACCTAACCCTAACATTAACCCTAACCCTCACCCTAAAAGTAACCCTAAACTTAACCCTAAACCTCACCCTAACCCTCACGCTATCCCTAACCCTAACCCTAACCCTCTCCGTCACCCTAAGCCTCAACCTAACCCTTACCCTCATCCTCACCCTAACACTCACAATAAACCTAACACTCACCCTAAACCTAACACTAAACCTCACCCTCAACCTCATGCTCACCCTCAACCTAACCCTAAACCTAACACTAATCCAAAAACTAACCCTCACCCTCAACGTAACAGTGACCCGAATCCTAACCCTCACCCTCACACTCACCCTCACTCTCACCTTAAAACTCAGCCTCAGCCTCAATCTCATCCTATCCCTAACCCTAACCCTCACCCTAATCATAACCCTGACCATAACCCTAACCCTGACCCACAATCTAACACTCACCCTCACCCTAACCCTAACCCTCACCTTGCCCTCAGGCTAATCTTAACCCTAACCCTAACCCTCTCACCCTCATCCTCAGCCTAACCCTAACCCTAGGCCTAATCCTAACCCTATTCCTCCCCCTCCCCCTCCCCCTAATTCTAACCCTAACCCTAACCCTCACCCTCACCTTCACGATAAACCTCTTCCTAACCCTAACCTTCACCCATACCCTAAACCTAAGCCTCACCCTCAACCTCAACCTAACCTTAACCATCACCCTAGTCCACACCCCAAACCTAAACCTAAACCTAACACTAATCCTCACCCTCAACCTAACCCTTAACCTCACCCTAACACTCACCCTGACCCTAACCCTAACCGAAGCCCTAAACTTAACCTTAAACATCAGCCTAACACTGACCCTAACCGTAACCCTCACCGTCATCCTAACCCTCAAGCTAACAATTACCCTCAACCTAACCCTAAACCTAACTCTAACCCCCACACTAACCCTTAACATCACCCTATCCCTAACCCTACCCATCACCCTAACACTCATCCTAACCCTAACCGTAACCCTAATCCTCACCCTGAACCTAACACTAACCCTCCTAACACTAACACTCACTCTCACCCTAACCCTCACCGTCACCCTAACCCTCACCCTCACCCTCACCCTCACCCTCACCCTAACCCTATACCTACTCCTCGCCCTACCCCTCAACCTAAACCTAACCCTAAACCTATCCCTCATGCTAACCCTAACCCTCACCCTCGGCCTCAGCCTAAACCTAACCCAAACCCTAATCCTAAACCTAACCCAAAACCTAATCCTAACCCTGAGCCTAACCCTTACCCTCACCCTAACCTTCACCCTCACCATCACCCTCACCCTCAACCTAAACATAAACCTACCCCTCACCCTACAATTCAACCTAAACCTAACCCTAAACCTATCCCTCACGCTAACCCTAACCCTCACCCTCACCCTCAGCCTCAGCCTCAGCGTAACCCAAACCCTAATCCTAAAACTAAGCCTAATCCTCACCCTAACCCTAACCCCAACCCTAACCCTCACCCTCACCCTCAGCCTCAGCCTAACCCTAACTATAACCCTAATCCTACTCTAAGCCTCAGCCTCAACATCACCCTAACTCAAACCCTAATCCTCAACCTAAGCCTCACCCTAACCCTCAACCTAAACCTAAACCTAAACCTAACACTCACCCTAAACGTAACCCTCACCCTAAATCTAACCATAACCCTCACCCTAATTCTAACCCTTGCCCTAAACCTAACAATTACCCTAAACCTAACCCTAATAATAACCCTAAACCTCACCCTAAATCTAACCCTAAATTAACCATAACCCTCAACTAATCCTTACCCTCATCGTCACACTAACCCTCACAATAAACCTAACCCTCTCTAACCCTAACACTAACCCTCACCCTCACCCTCAAGCTCACCCTCAGCCTAATCATAACCCTCACCCTAAACCTCAACCTAACCCTAACCCTAACCCTCAACCTCACCCTAACTCTAAACCTCACCCTAAACCTCAACCTAACCCTAACTCTAACGCTAACCCTAATCTTCACCGTAAATCTCACCCTAAACCTCACCCTCACCCTATCCCTGACCCTAAACCAAACCCTCACCCTAACCCTCAGCCTCACCCTAAGCCTAACCCTAACCCTAATCCTAAACATCACCCTAACCCTCAATGTCACCCTAACCCTCACCCTCACCCTTACTCTCACCCTAACCGTCACTCTCACCTTACCCTCAGCATAACCCTACACCTAACCCCAACCCTTACCCTAATCCTAAGCCTAACCCTAACCCTCACACTAACCCTAACACTCACACTAACCCTAACCCTACCCCTCACACTAACCCTCATCCTAAACCTAACCCTAAAACTCACCCTCAACCTAACCCTAACCCTAAACCTCACCATAATCCTAAACTTCACCCTCACCCTCAACCTCAACCTAACCCTAAACCTACCCCTCACCCTAAACCTCATCCTAACCCTAACCCTATCCCTAACGCTCAAACTAATCCTAAACCTAATCCTAAATCTTACCCTCACCCTCAACCTCAGCCTAACACTAACCCTCACCCTAACCCTCACCCTACCCTAACCCTCACCGACACCCTAAACCTCACCCTCACCCTCACCCTCACCCTAAACCTCACCCTCATCTTAGCCCTCAGCCCAACCCAAACCCTAACCCTAACCTAACACTAACCCTCACCCTAACCCTCACCCTTTCCTTACCCTACCCCTAAACCAAACCCTCACCCAAACACTCAAACAAACCCTAATCCTAACACTAACCCTAACACTCACCCTAAAACTACCCTTAAGCCTAACCCTAACCCTCATCCTACCCTTACAATAACCCTAAACCTAACCCACACCCTAACCCTAACCCTAACCCTAAACCTCAGCCTCATCCTAACCCTCACGGTTACACTTACCCTCACGGTAACCTTAACCCTAACCCTATCACTCACAATAACCCTACCCCTCACACTATCCCTAATACTACACCTCACCCTAACCCTCATCCTAAACCTAACACTAACTCTAACAGTCACCCTAACCCTTAGCCTAAACCTCACTTTAACCCTAACCCTCACCCTCACCCTCACCTTAACCCTAATCTTACACCTCATCCTAACCCTCATCCTAAACCTAACCCTAACCCTAACCCTCACCTAACCCTCCCCCTCCCCCTCCCCCTCCCCCTCCCCCTCCCCCTCCCCCTAACCCTCAACCTAGCCCTCACCTTAACCCTCAACCTAAACCTAACCCTAATCCTAACCTTACCATTCAATGTAACCCTTAACCTAACCATTACTCTCAACCTAATCCTCTCCCTAACTCTAACACTAACCCGAACCCTAAGCCTCATCCTAACCATCACGCTTACCCTTACCATCACGGTAACCCTAACCCTAACCCTAAACCTCACACTATCCCTAATCCTACCCCACAAACTAACGCTCATCCTAAACCTAACCCTAACCTTCAACCTCATCCTAACCCTAAACCTCACCCTCATCCTCAACCTCAACCTATCCCTAAACCTAACCCTCACCCTAACCATCATCATAACCCTCACCCTCACCCTAACAATCACCCAAACACTAAATCTAAGACTAACACTAACTCTCAGCCTAACCCTCACCCTCACCTTAACCCTAAACATAACCCAATCCCTCACCCTACCACTCACCCTCACTCTAACCCTAACCATAACACTAACCTGAAACATCACCCTAACCCTCACCTAACCCTAATACTCACCCTCATCGTAACCCTCACCTTAAACCTTACACTCACCCTAAATCTAACCCTAATCCTCACTCTAACCCTAACCCTAACCCTAACCCTCATCCTCACCCTAACACTCACACTCACCCTAAACCTATCCCTAACACTCACCCTCAACACTTACCCTCACTGAAACCCTAAACCTAACCCTCACACTAATGCTAAGGCTCACACTAACCCTAACCATACCCCTCACCCTAATCCTCAAACTAAACCTAACTCTAACCCTACCCCCCACACTAACCCTTAGCCTCACCCTAACCCTCACCCTCACCCTCAACCTAACCCTCACCCTCACCCTAGCCCAAACCCTAACCCTAAACCTAACGCTAAAACTCACCCTAACTCTAATCCTCAACCTAACCTTCAGCCTCATCCTAACCCTCACCTAACCCTTACCCTCACCCTAAGCCTAACCCTCACCCTAGCCCTTACCCTCACCCTAAGCCTAACCCTTACCCTAACCCTAACCCTCACCCTAACCCTAACCCTACCCCTCACCTTAACCCTCATCCTAAACCTAAGCCTAAATGTAACACTAACACTAACACTAACCCTAACCTTAACACTCACCCTCACCCTCAGCCTAACCCTAACCCTAACCCTAACCCTAATCCTAACCCTATTCCTCACCCGCACCCTCATCCTCATTCTAACCCTAACCTAACCCTAACCTCACCCTCACCCTAACCCTAACTCTATCTCTCACCCTAACCCTAACCCTCACCCTAAACCTAACCCTAACCTTCACACTCACCCTAACTCTAAACCTCACCCTAATTCTAATCCTCATGCCAAACCTCACCCTAAACCTCACCCTAACCCTTACCCTCACTCTAACCCTAACCCTAACCCTCACACTAATCCTACACGTCACACTAACCCTAAATATAACCCTCACCCTAACCCTCACCCTAACATTAATACAAAACTTAACCATCACCCTAACCCTAACCTTAACCCTCAAACTCACTTTAACCCTCCCCGCCAACCTAACTCTCACTTTTACCCTAACCCTCACCCACAACCCAACACTCACCCTCACACAACCCTCACCTTATCCCTTAACTTAACCCTAACCTCACCCCTAACACTCATGCTAACCCTAAACCTTACTCTCACCCTACCCTAATCCTAACCCTTACCCTCGCCCAAACCCTGTCCTTAACGATAACCCTCACACTAAACCTAACCCTCACCCTAAACCTAACCCTACCCCTAACACTAACCCTAACCATAACCCTAATCTGCACCCTCAACCTAACCCTTACCCTCACACTAACCCAACCCTAACCCTAAACTTCACCTTAAACATCACTCTAACCCTAACCCTCACCCTCATCCTAACCCTCACCCTAACAATTACCCTTACCCTCACCCTAAATCTAACCCTGACCCTCACCCTAACCCTTACCCTAACGTTAATCCTAAACCAAACCCTAAACCTACCCCTCACCCTAACCCTCAATCTAACCCTAAACGTAACCCTAATCCTCAACCTGACCCTAAACCTAACCTTAACCATAACCCTAACCCTCAGCCTCACCCTAACCCTCACCGTCACCCTAGCCCTAAGCCTAACCCTAACCCTAACCCTAAGGCTCACCCTAACCCTAAACCTACCCTAACCCTCACACTAAACCTAACCTTCACCCTCATCCTCTACCTAATCCTAACCCTACCCCCCACCCTAAACCTCATCCTAACCCTAACTCTAACCCTAACACTCACACTAATCCTAAATCTAACCCTAAACCTCACCCTCACCCGGACCCTCTGCCTAACACTAACCCTCACCATAACCCTTACCCTCACACTTCCTTAACCCTAACCCTAACCCTAACCCTATAACTAATCGTATATCTAACGCTCACCCTCATCCTATCCCTGAACCTAATTCTCACCCTCACCCTAACCATAACCCTCACCTTCACCCTCACCCAAACCCTAACCTTAAACATCACCGTAACCCTCACTCAACCCTAACCCTCTCCGACACTCCAACCCTCACCCTCAACCTCACCCTCACCCTCACCCTCACCCTCAGCCAAGCCATCAGCCTAACCCAAAACCTAAACCGATCCCACACCTTAACTCTAACCCTCACCCTAACCCTCACCCTCATCCTAACCTCACCCTAAATCTTACCCTCAACGTAAACATAATCCTAAAATTAACCATCACACTAACCCTTAACCTCAGCCTAACCTTCACCCTCACCCTGAAACTAACCATAAACCTCACCATAACTCTCACCCTACCGCTAACACTAAATCTCACCCTCACCCTCACCCTGAGCCTAACACTAACCCTCAACCTAACCCTTACCCTCAAACTTCCCTAACCCTAACCCTAACCCTCACCCTCACCCTAACACTCAACCAAACCCCAACCCTAACACTAACCCTAACCCTCAACCTCACCCTAAACCTAATCCTTACCCTAACCCAAATCCTCACCCTCACCCTAAGCCTAACCCTAACACTACTCCTTAACCTAACCCTCACCCTCACCCTAACCATAAACTTAACACTCACCCTCACACTAAACCTAACCGTCACACTCACCCTCAACCTAAACCTAACCCTTACCCTCACCCTAACCGACACCCTAAACATAACGCTAACCGTAAACCTCACCCTCATCCTAACCCTTACCCTAACCCTTACCCTCACCGTATAACTAATCCTATCCCTAAACCTAACCCTCAGACTAACCCTAACCCTCACCCTAACCCTAACCCTAACCCACACGCTAACCCTAATCCTAACCCTAACCCTAAACCTAAACCTAATCATAACCCTAAACCTAACCCTAACCCTTACCTTAACACTAACCCTAATCCTAAACCTAACCCACACACTAACCCTTACCCTCACCCTATACCTCACGCTCACACTAACCCTAAACCTCACCCTAACCCTCACCCTAAACCTAACCCTCACTGTTACCCTAAACCTCACCCTCATCCTTACACTCACCCTTAACCTTAACCTCACAGTACCCCTAAACCTAACCCTAACCCTAACCCTCACACTAACCCTAACCCTCACACTATCCCTAACCCTACCCCTCACTCTAACCCTCATCCTAAACCTAACCCTAACCTTCACCCTCACCCTAACCCAAAAGCTAACCCTCACACTTACCCCAACCTCAACCTCACCCTCACCCTCAACCTAACCCTAAACCTACCCCTCACTCTAACCCTCATCATAACCCTAACCCTAACCCTAACACTCACACTAAACCTAAACCTAACCATAAACCTCACCCTCACCCTCACCCTCAACATAACTCTAACCCTCATCCTAACCCTTGCCCTCACCCTTCCCTAACCCTAACCCTGACCCTCACCCTAACACTCATCCTCATCCTAATCCTCACCCTTACCCTTACCCTCACGGTAACTCTAAAGCTTACACTAACCCTAATCCTCACACTAACACTAAGGCTCTAACCCTAACCCTAGCCCTCACCTTAACCCTCAACCTAAAGCTAACCCTAACCCTAACCCTCACCGTAAACATAACCCTCACCATAACCCTCACCCTCACCCTCACCCTCAACCTAAAATTAGCCCTCACCCTAACCCTCAACCTAAACCTAACCCTGAGCATAACCCTCATTCTAACTCTAATGCTCACCCTCACCCTCAGCCTAAACCTAACTCAAACACTACTCCTAACCTAAGGTTCACCCTCAACCTCACCCTAACCCAAACCCTGATTCTAAACCTAAGCCTAACCCTCACCCTCACCCTAACCCTAAACCTCACCCAAAACATAACCCTCACCCTAAACCTAACCCTCCCCCTAAACCTAACCATAACCCTCACCCTAATCCTAACACTTACCTTAATCCTAACCCTTAACCTAAACCTAACATTAACCCTAACACTCACAATTAACCTAACCCTAAACTTAACACTAACCCTCAACCTAAACCTCACCATAAACCTAACCCAACCTTAAACCTCTCCCTCACCCTAACCCTCAACCTAATCCTTACCTTCATCCTCACGCTAACCCTCACAATAAACCTAACCCTCACCCTAACCCTAACACTAACCCTCAGCCTCACCCTCATGCTCATCCTCAGCCTAACCGTAAACGTCACCCTAACACTCACCCTAAACCTAACCCTAAACTTAACCCTTACCCTCACCCTAATCCTCAACCTAATCCTTACCCTCATCCTCAACGTAACCCTCACCCTAAACCTAACCCTAACCCTCACCCTCACCCTAATTCTAAACCTCAACCTAACCCTCAGCCTAATCCTAACTCTAACCATAACCCTAAACCTCACCATAAACCTAACCCTAAACCTTACCCTCTATCTAACACTAACCCTAAACCTAACACTCACAATAATCCTAACCCTCACCCTAACCCTAACTATACCACTCACCCTCACCCTCACCCTAACACTAATACGAACCCTAACCATCACCCTAAACCTTACCTTAACCCTCACCCTCACTCTAACCCTCCCCGTCAACCTAAACCTCACCTTTACCCTAACACTCACCAACTACCCAACACTAACCCTAACCCAAACCTCACGCTATCCCTAAACCTAACCCTAACACTCACCCTAACACACATGATAACCCTAAAACTTAATCTCACCCTACCCTCATCCAAACACTTACCCTCACCCTAACCCTATCCCTAACCATAACCCTCACAGTAAACCTAACCCTTACCCTAACCCTAACCCTACCCCTCACACTCACCCTAACCGTAACCCTAATCCGCAACTTCAAACTAACCCATACCCTCACCCTAACCCTCACCCTCACCCTAACCCTAACCTAAACCTTAAACATCACCCTAACACCAACCCTCACTCTCATACTAACCCTCACCCTAAAAATTACCCTCACCCTAACCCTAACCGTAACCCTAACGCTCACTTTCACCCTAACATTTACCCTCAACCTAACCCTAACCCTAAACCTAAACTTACCCCTAAACCTCACCCTCACCCTAACCCTCACTGTCGACCTTACCCTCACCCTACCCTAACACTCACCGACACCCTAAACTTCAACTTTACCCTCAAAATCACCCTAATCCTCACCCTCACAATAACACTCAGCCGAACCCTAACCCTAAACCAAACCCTCACCCTAACCCTAACCCTAAGCCTTACACTAACAATAAACCTCACACTAAACCTAACCCTACCGCTCACCATAACCCACATCCTATACCTAACACTAATCCTCACCCTCACCCTAACCCTAACAATAACCCTCACCCTAACCCTAAACCTTGCCCTCACCCTCACCATCAACCTAACCCTAAGCCTACCTCTCACCTTAACCCTTATCCTAACCCTAACAGAAACCGTAACATTCACACTAATCCTAAACCTAACCCTAATCCTCACCCTCAACCTCACACTCATCGTAACACTAACCCTCACCCTAACCCTTACCCTCATCCTTCCTAACCCTAACCCTTACCCTCACCTTAACACTCACCAAAACCCTAACCCTAACACTAACCCTAACCCTCACCCTATCCCTAACCCTAACCCTAACCCAAACCCTCACCCTACCCCTCACCCTCACCCTAAGCCTAACCGTAACCCTAACACTAATCCTAAAACTAAAGCTCACCCTCACCCTATCCCTAAACCTAACCCTCACCCTAAGTCTAACCCTAACCTTAAACATCACCCTAACCCTCACCCTAACCCTAACCCTCACCCTCATCCTAACCCTCACCCTCATCCAAACCCTCACCCTAACCCTTACCCTCACCCTAATTCTAACCCTAAACCTAACCCCCACCCTAACCTTAACCATACCACTCAACCTAACCCTAATCCTAATCTTAACCCTAAAAGTAATCCTCACCCTAACCCTAACACTAACCCTAACCCTCACCCTAATCCTAACCATCATTTTCAGGGTAACCCTCACACTAACCCAAACCCTCACCCTAACCCTAAACCTACCCCTCACGCTAACCCTCATCCTATCCCTAAACCTAACCATAACCCTAACCCTAAACCTAACCCTTACCTAAGGAAAACCCTCACCCTTAGCTTCACCCTAACCCTAACCCTCAACCAAACCCTAACATTTACCCTCACCCTAACCCACACGCAAACCATAATCCTCTCCCAAACCCTAAACCTAACCCTTACATAACTCAAACTCTCACCCTCACCCTCACCTAACCCTAACCCTACCCTTCAGACTAACCCTCACACTACCCCTAACCCTCACCCTTACCCTGACCCTAATCCTAAAACTAAACCTTACCCTAACCCTCACACTAACTTAAACCCTCACCCTAAACCTTAACCTCACCCTAACACTAACCCTAAACCTAAACCTAATCCTTAACGTCACACTAACCCTAACACTCAACCTAACCCTAACCCTAACACTAACCTTAAACCTCACCCTAACCTTCACCCTATCCTAATAATAAAACTAACACTAAACCTCACCCTACCCAACACCCTAACCCTAACCCTCACCCTAACCCTCAACCTCACACTAACCCTAACCCTAACCCAAACCCTCACCCTTCCGCTCACCCTAACCCTAAGCCTAACCCTATCCCTAACACTAATCCTAAACCTAACCCTCACCCTAACCCTAAACCTAACTCTCAAGCTAACCCTAACCCTTACTGTAACATAATCCTCAACGACACACTAACCCTCACCCTCACCCTCATCCTCACCCTACCCTCACCCTCACCCTACCCTCAGCCTATCACTAACTCTAACCCTAAACCTCACCGTAAGCCTAATCCTAACTCTAGCCCTCACAATAACCATAACCCTCACACTAAACCTAACCCTAACCCTCACCCTAACCCTCATCCTAAACCTGACCCTAACCCTCACCCTCACATTAAACCTAAACCTACCCCTCACCCTAAACCTCATCCTAACCCTAAACCTAACCCTAACACTCACACTAATCCTATAACTAACCCTAAACCTCACCCCCACCCTCACCCTCACCCTTACCCTAAACCTAATCCTACACCTCACCCTAACCCTCATCCTAAAACTCACCCTAACCCTTACACTCAACCTAACCCTAAACATAACCCTAACCCTCACCCTCACCCTCACCTTCAGCCTAAACCTAACCCTAATCCTAAACTTTACCCTCACCCTACCATAACCCTAACCATAACCCTAACACTCACACAAACCCTAAACCTAACACGAAACCTAAACATAACCATAACCCTCCTGCTCACCCTAACACTCACCCTAACCCTCACCCTCACACACACCTTAACCCTCACCCTCACCCTCACCCTAAACCTCACCCTAACACTAAACATCACCGTAAACCTAACCCGCACCTTAACCCTAACCCTAACCCTCACCCTAACCTTAAGCCTATCCCTAAAACACCCTCACACTCACCCTAACCCTCACACTCACCATAACCCTAAACCTAACCCTAACACACACCCTAACCCTAACCCTCACCCTAACACTAATCCTAACCCTCATCCTAACCCTAAAACTCACCCTCATCCTAACCCTCATCCTTATCCTTAGCCTCATGGTAAACCTAACCCTACCCCTCACCCTAACCCTCAACCTAAACCTAACCCTAACCCTAACCCTCACCCTAAACCTAACCCTCACCCTAACACTCACGCTCACCCTCACCCTATCCCTAAACCTAGCCCTCACCCTAACCATCAACCTAACCCTCACGCTAACCCTAAACCTCACCCTCACCCTCAGCCTAACCCTAACTCAAACCCTAATCCTAAATCTAAGCCTCACCCTCACCCACACCTTAACTCAAACGCTAATCCTGACCCTAGCCTCACCCTCACCCTCACCCTAACCCCAAACCTAAATCTAGCCCTCACCCTAAACCCAACACTCACCCTAACACTAACCCTTACACTAAACCTAAACCTTATCCTAAAACTAACACTAATATTAACCCTAACCCTCACCCTGATTCTAACCCTAAACTTAACCCTAACCCTGGCCTAATCCTTACCCTCATCAAAACCCTAATCCTCACAATAAACCTAACCCTAAGCCTTACCCTAACCCTAACCCTCACCCTCACCCTAACGTCAACCTAAACCTTATCCTCATCCTCAACCTAACCCTTACCCTAACCCTAACACTAACCCTCACCCTCACACTATCCCTAAATCTAACTCTCACCCTAACCCTAACACTCACCCTCACCGTAACCCTAACCCTCACCCTCACCCTAAACCTAAACCTCAACCTAAACCTCACCCTAACCCTTACCCTCACTCTAACCCTAACCCTAACCCTCACACTAATCCTAACCCTCACACTAATCCTAACGATACCACTCACCCTCACCCTCACACTAACACTAATACGAACCCTAACCATCACCCTAACACATACCTTAACCCTCGCCCTCACTCTAACCCTCCCCTTCAACCCAACCCTCACCTTTACCCTAACCGTCACCCACAACCCAACCCTCTCCCTCATCCAACCTTCAACCTATCCCTAAACCTAACCCTATCCCTCAACCTAACACTCATGCTAACCCTAAACCTGACTCTCACCCTACCCGCATCCAAACCCTTACCCTCACCCTACCCAATCGCTAACCATAACCCACAAACTAAACCTAACCCTCAGCCTAAGCCTAACCCTACCGCTCACACTGACCCTAATTGTAACCCTAATCTGCACCCTCAACTTAACCCTTACCCTCACCCTAACCCTCACCGTCATAAACATCACCCTAACCCTAAACCTCACCCTCATCCTAACCCTCACCTTAACGCTAACCGTAACCCTAGCCCTCACCTTCACCCTAACCCTAACCCTAAACCTACCCCTAACCCTAACCCTCATCCTAACCCTAACCATAACCCTAATCATCAACCTGACTCTAACCCTAATTGTAACCATAACCCTAACCCTCACCCTCACCCTAAACCTCACCGTCGCCCTTAACCTCACACAACCCTAAACCTCACCAACACCCTAACCATCACCTTCACCCTCACAGTCACCCTAACCCTCACCCTCACCCTAGCCCTCAGCCTAAACCTAACCATAACACTAACCCTCACCCTAACCCTAACCCTATCCCTAAAACAACCTCACACTCACCCTAACCCTAACCCTCACCCTCACCCTACCCTAATCAAAACCCTAACCGTAAGCCTCACCCTACCACTCACCATAACACTTAACCTAACCCTAACCCTCACACTCACCCTAACCCTAAACCTAACCCTAACCCTCACACTAACCTTAAACCTCACCCTAACCCTAACCATAAATCTCAGCCTCTCGCTAACACTCACCCTCACCCTAACCCTATCCCTAACCCTCACCCTCATCCTAACCCTCACGCTTACCCTTACCCTCATGGAAAACCTATCCCTAACCCTAGCCCTAACCCTCACTCTAACACGAAGGCTCACACTAACCCTAACCTTACCCCTCACCGAAAACCTCAACCTAAACCTAACCCTAACCCTAACCCTCACCCTAACCCTAACCCTCACCCTAATCCTCACCCTCACCCTCACCCTCACCCTATCACTAAACCTAGCCCCCACCCTAAACCTCAACCTAAAACTAACCCTAACCCTAACCCTAATGCTAACCCTAAGGCTCACCCTCACTCTCAGCCTAACCCTAACTAAAACCCTAATCCTAACCATAAGCCTCACCCTCACCCAAACCCTAACCCCAAACCTAACCCTAAACCTTACCCAAAACCTAACCCATATCCTAAACCTAAGAGTAACATTCACCCTAACCCTAACCCTTACACTAAACCTAACTCTAACATTAACCCTAACCTTCAACCTCACCCTAACCCTTTCCCTAAACCTAATCCTAACATTAACCCTAACCCACACCCTAACCCTAAACCTAACACTAAACCTCCCCCTCACCCTAATCCTCAACCTAATCCTTTCCCTCATCCTCAACCTAAACCTCACAATAAACCTATCCCTCACCCTAACCCTAACACTAACCCTCACACTTACCCTCAGGCTCACCCTCAGCCTAACCCTAAACCTCATCCTAACACTAACCCTAAACCTAACCCTAACCCTAAACATCCCCCCATCCTAACCCTCAATCTAAACCTTACGATCATCCTCAACTAACCCTCACCCTAACCCTAACCCTAACCTCACCCTCAGCCTATCCCTAACTCTAACTCTCACCCTAACCCTAACCCTCACCCTAACCCTATCCCTAACCCTCACACTCACCCTAACTCTAAACCTCACCCTAACACTCAACCTACCCCTAACTCTAACCCTAACCCTAAATCTCAACATAAACCTCATCCTAACCCTTCACCTCACTCCAACGCTAACCCTAACCCTAAACCTCATACTAATCCTAACCCTCACCCTAACCCTAATCTTAACCTTAAACATCACCATAACCCTAACCCTCACACTCATCATCACCCACACAATAACTATTACCCTCACCCTAACCCTAACCGTAACCCTACCCCTCAACTTCACCCTAACCCTTACCCTCACCCTAACCCTAAACACCTCACTAAACCACCCTCACACACACCCTAACCCTGACTTTACCCCTCACCCTCAGCCTACCCTAACCAAAACCCTAACCCTAACCCTCACCCTAACCCTTAACCTAACCCTAACCCTCAACCTCAACCCAACCCTAAAATTAACCCTAACCCTCACCCTAAACCTAACCCTAAACCTCATCCTCACCCTACCACTCACCCTCACCCTAACCCTATCCCTAAAAATTACACTCATCCTAACCCTCACACTTACACTTACCCTCACAGTAATCCTAAACCTAATCCTAAAACTAAGCCTCACACTAACACTAAGGCTCACACTAACTCTAACCCTACTCCTCACCCTACTCCTCAACCTAAACCTAACCTTAATTCTAACCCTCAGCCTAACCCTAACACTCACCCTAACCCTCACCCTCACCCTCACCCTAACCCTCACCCTAACCCTAACCCTAACCCTAAACCTCCCCATCACCCTAACCCTCAATCTAAACCTTAACCTCATCCTCAATCTAACCCTCACCCAAACACTAACACTAACCCTCACCCTCACCCTATGCCTAACTCTAACTCTCACCCTAACCCTCACCCTCACCCTAACCCTAACCCTAACCCTCACCCTCACCCTAACTCTAAACCTCACCCGAAACCTCAACCTAACCCTAACTCTAACACTAACCCTAAATCTCTCCCTAAACCTCACCCTAACCCTTCCCCTCAACCTACCCCTAACCCTAACCCTAACCCGCACCCTAACCCTAAATCTAACACTCACCCTCACCCTCAACCTAACCCTAATCCTACCCCTCACCCTAAACCTCATCCTAACCTTAACCCTAACCCTAACACTCACACTAATTTTAAACCTAACCCTAAACCTCACCCTCACCCTCACCCTCAGCCAACACTAATCTTCACCCTAACCCTCACCCTACACTAACCTTCACCGACCCCCTAACCTTCATCATCACCCTCAACCTCACCCTCACCCTCACCCTAACCCTCATCCTCACCCTAGCCCTCAGCCTAACCCATACCCTAAACCTAACTCTAACCCTAAACCTCAAGCTAATCCTCAACGTCACCCTAACTCTAACCCTAACCCAAACCCTCACCCTAACACTCAACCAAACCCTAACCCTAACACTAACCCTAATCCTCACCCTAACACTAAACTTAAGCCTAACCCTAAAACTCAACCTACCCTAACCCTAAACCTAACCCTAACTCTCACCCTCATCTTGACCCTCACAATTACACTTACCCTCATGGTAACCCTAACCCTATCCCTAACCCTCAAACTAACCCTACTCCTCACACTAACCCTAACCCTCCCCCTCCCCCTAACCCTCATCCTAAACCTAACACTATCCCTAACACTCACCCTAACCCTAACACTTATGCTAAACCTAACCCTAACATTAACCCTAACCCTCACCCTAACCCTAACCCTAACAATAAACCTCCCCCTCAACCTAAACCTCAACCTAATCCTTTCCCTCATCCTCAACCTAAACCTCACAATAAACCTATCCCTAACCCTAACCCTAACACTAACCCTCACCCTCATCCTCAGGCTCACCCTCAGACTAACCCTAAACCTCACCCTAACCCTAACCCTAAACCTAACCCTAACCCTCAACCTAAACCTCACCCTCATCCTAACGTTCAACCTAAACCTTACACTTATCCTCACCCTAACCCTCACCCTAACCCTAACCCTAACCCTCATCCACAGCCTAACCCTAACTCCAACTCTCACCCTAACCCTAACCCTCACCCTAACCCTATCCCTAACCCTCACCCTCATCCTAACTCTAAACCTCACCCTAACACTCAACCTAACCCTAACTCTAACCCTAACCCTAAACCTCAACATAAACTTCACCCTAAGCCTTAATCTCACTCCAACCCTAACCCTAACCCTAACCCTCACACTAATCCTAACCCTCACGCTAACCCTAATCTTAACCTTAAACATCACCCTAACAATAACCCTCACACTCATCCTAACCCTCACCCTATCACTTAACTTCACCCTAACCCTAAACTTATCCCTAAACCACCCTCACACTCACCTTAACCCTGACCCTAACCCTCAGCCTCACCCTACCCTAACCAAAACCCTAACCCTCACCCTACCCTTCATCCTTACCCTTTACCTAACCCTAACCGTGACCCTCAACCTAACCCTAAACTTAACCCTAACCCTCAGCCTAACCCTAACCCTCACCCTAAACCTAACACTAAACCTCATCCTCAACCTAACACTCACCCTCACCCTAACCCTATCCCTAACACTCACACTCATCCTAACCCTCACCCTTATACTTAAGCTCACGGTAATCCTAACCCTAATCCTAACTCTAAGCCTCACACTAACACTAAGGCTCACACTAACCCTAACCCTACCCCTCACCCTAATCCTCAACCTAAACCTAACCCTAATGCTAACCCTCAGCCTAACCCTAACACTCACCCTAACGCTCACCCTCACGCTAATCCTCACCCTAACCCTCACCCTAACCCTAAACCTCCCCCTCACCCTAACCCTCAACCTAAGCCTTAACCTCATCTTCACCCTAACCCTCACCCAAGCCCTAACATTAACCCTCACCCTCACCCTATCCCTAACTCTAATCTAACCTTAACCCTAACCCTCACCCTAACCCTAACCCTAACCCTGACCCTCACCCTAACTCTAAACCTCACTCGAAACCTCAACCTAACCCTAACTCTATCCCTAACCCTAAACCTCTCCTGAAACCTCACACTAACCCTTCGCCTCACCCTCACCCTAACCCTAACCCGCAACCTAACCCTAAATCTCACACTTACCCTCACCCTCAACCTAAACCTAATCCTACCCCTCACACTAAACCTCATCCTAACCATAACCCTAACCTTACACTCACACTAATTTTAAACCTAACACTAAACCTCACCCTCACCCTCACCCTGAGCGTAAAACTAACCCTCACCCTAACCCTCACCCTACCCTAACCCTCAACGACAACCTAACCCCCATCATCACCCTCACCCTCACCCTCACCCTCACCCTAACCCTCACCCTCAGCCTAGCCCTCAGCCTAACCCATACCCTAAACCTAACTCTAACCCTAACCCTCAAGCTAACCCTCAACCTCCCCCTAACCCTAACCCTAACCCAAACCCTCACCCTAACACTCACCCAAACCATAACCCTAAAAGTAACCCTAACCCTCACCCTAACACTAAACTTAAGCCTAACCCTAACCCTCACCCTACCCTAAACCTAATCCTAACCTTAACCCTCACCCTCATCCTAACCCTCACAATTACACTTACCCTCATGTTAACCCTAACCCTAACCCTAACCCTCACACTAACCCTGCCCTTAACAATTACCCTAACCCTACCCCTCGCCCTAACCTTCATCCTAAACCTAACACTATCCCTACCACTCACCCTAACCCTAAGCCTAATCCTCACACTAACCCTAAACCTCACCCTCACACTCACGCTAAACCTAATCCTACACCTCACCCTAACCCTCATACTAAACCTAAAACTCACCCTTACACTCACCCTAACCCTAAACCTAACCCTAACCCTCATCCTCAGCCTCATTCTCAGCCTAACCCTAACACTCACCCTAAACTTTACCCTCACCCTACCCTAACCCTAACCCTAACCCTAACACTCACCCAAACCCTAACCCTAACAAAAACCCTAAACCTAACCCTAAACCTCTCCCTTAACCTAACACTCACCCTAACCCTAGCCCTCACCCACACCCTAACCCGAACCCGAACCCGAACACTTGCCTCACGCTAAAACTCACCCTCACACTAAACATCACCCTAACCCTAACCCTAACCCTCACGCTAACCCTAATCCTCACATTCATGCTAACCCTAAGCCTAAGCCTAACCCTAACACCAATCCTAAACCTGACACTCACCCTCACCCTAAACCTATCCCTAAAACACCCTCACACTCACCCTAACCCTAAAATAACCCTCACCATCACCCTACCCTAACCAAAACCCTAACCCTAACCCTCACCCTACCCCTCATGCTAACACTTAACCTAAAACCAAAACTTTCACACTCACCATAACACTAAACCTAATCCTAAACCTCACCCTAACACTAACACTCACCCTAACCCTAACCCTAACCCTCATCCTCACCCTAACACTCACCCTCACCCTAACGAAATCACTAACCCTCAACCTCATCCTAACCATCACCCTTATTCTTACCCTCACGGTAACCCTAAACCTAACCATAACACTCACACTAACATTAACACTTACACTAATCCTAACCCTACCATCACACTAACCTTAAACCGAAACCTAACACTAACAATTACCCTAAACCTAACCCTAACATTAACCCTAACTCTCACCCTATAGCTAACCCTAAATTTAACCCTAAACCTAACCCTCACCCTAACCCTAACCTCCCCACTCATCCTAACCCTGAACGTAATACTTACGGTCATCCTCACCCTAACCCTCACAATATACCTAACCCTCACCCTAACCCTAACACTAACCCTCACCCTCACCTTCACGCTAACCCTCAGACTAACCCTAACCCTCACAATAACCCCCAATCTAACCTTAACCTTAACACTAAACCTCCCCCTCACACTAAAGCTCAACCTAAACCTTACCCTCATCCTCACCCTAACCCTCACCCTAACCCTAACACTAACCCCTACTCTCAACCTAACCCGAACTCTAACTCTCACGCTAAGCCTAACCCTCACCCTAACCCTAATCCTAACCCTCACTCTCAGCCTAATTCTAAACCTCACCCTAACCCTCAACCTAACCCTAACTCTAACCCTAACCCTAAACCTTACCTTAAACCTCACCCTAATCCTTACCCTCACTCTAAACCTAACCCTAACCCTATCCCTCACACTAATTCTAACCCTCACCCTAACGCTAACTATACCCCTCACACTCAACCTAACACTAATATGAACCCTAACCATCAATGTAAACTTTACCTTAATCCTCGCCCTCATTCCAACCTTCCCCGTCAAACTAACCCTCACCTACAACCTAACCCTCAACCACAACCCACCACTCACCCTCACCCAAACCCTAACCCTATCCCTAACCCAAACCCTAACCCTTAGAATCACCCTCAACCTCACCCTCACCCTAACCATAACAATAACCCTCACCTTAACCCTAACCCAGACCGTGAACCTAACCCTAAACCTCACCCTCACCCTCACCCTAACCCTAACCCTAACCCTTAACCTGACACTCAACCTCACCCTAACCATAACCATAACCCACAACCTAACCCTAACCCAGAACCTAAACCTAACCCTAACACTCATCCTCACCCTCACCCTAACCCTGATCCTAAGGCTAACACTCACCCTAATCCTAACCCTAACCCTCACCCTAACCCTAAATCTCACCCAAAACCTAACCCTCACCCTCACCCTAACCCTTACCCTAAACATAAACCTAACATTAACCGTAACTCTCAGCCTAAACCTAACCCTTACATTAACCGTAACCCTATCCCTAACCCTAACCCTAACCACAAACCTAACCCTCCCCCTCACCCTATTCCTCAACCTAACCCTTACCCTCATCCTCAACCTAACCTTCACCTGAAACCTATCCCTCAGCCTAACACTAACCCTCACCCTCACCCTCAACCTAACCATAACCCAAACCCTAACCCTCACCCTCACACTCACCCTCACCTTAAAACTCAGCCTCAGCCTGAACCTCACCCTAAACCTAATCCTAAACTCAACCCTCACCCTATCCGAAACCTTGACCCTAACCCTGACCCTAACACACACCCTAAACCTCAGCCTCACCCTGACCCTCACACTAACTCTCACCCGCACCCTAGCCCTCACCCTAATCCTAATTCTAACCCTAACCCTAACCCTCACCCTAAACCTAAACCTATCAGTAAACCTCACCCTCACACTCACACTAACCCTAACCCTAACCCTCACCCTCACCCTAACCCTAAACAAAACTCAACCCTAAACCTCACCCTAGTCCTCACCTTAACCCTTAACCTAAGCCAAAACCTCAACCTCAACCTAACTCTAAATCTAACCCTAATCCACACCCTAATCAAAACCCTCACCCTCACCCTAACACTCACCCTCACCCAAACATTATCCCTAACCCTCACCCTCATCCTAACCCTCACCGTTACCCTTACCCTCACGGTAACCCTAAACCTAACCCTAACCCTCACACTAACACTTAGGCTCACACTAACCCTAATGCTACCACTCACCCTAACCAAAAACCTAAACCTAACCCTAAAACTAACCCTCACCCTAACCCTTAACCTCACCCTCACCCTGACCCTCATCCTCACCCTCACCCTAACCATAAACCTACCCCTCACCCTAACCCTCAACCTAAACCTAAACCTAACACTAAGCCTCACGCTAACCTTACCCTCAACTCACCCTCAGCCTAACCCTAACCCAAAACCTAATCCTAAACCTAAGCCTCACCCTCACTCTCAACCTAACCCTAAACCTACCCATCACCCTAATGCTCACCCTAAACCTAACCGTAACCCTCATCCTAACCCTAACCCTAACCTTAAACCTTACACTAAACCTAACCCTAACATTAACCCTAAACCTCACACTAAAACTAACCCTAAACTTAACGCTAAACCTCACCCTAACCCTCATCCTAACCCTAACCCTCCCCCTCACCCTAACCCTCAACCTACACCTTACCCTCAGGCTCAACCAAACCCTCACAATAAACCTAACCCTCACCCTCACCCTCATGCTCAACCTCAGCCTACCCTAAACCAAACACTAACCCTCACCCTCACACTCAAACTAACACTAATCCGAACCCTAAACCTCACCCTCACACTCACCCTCACCCTCAACTTAAACTTCAGCCTCAGCCTCAACCTCACTCTAAACCTAACCATAAGCCTCACCCTACTGTAACCCTGACCCTAACCCTAACCCTAACTCACACCCTAACTTTCACCCTCACCCTCATCCTCACCCAAAGCCTCACCCTCACATTAACCCTTACCCTAACCCTCACCATAACCCTAACCCTCACCCTAAATCTAACCTTCGACCTAATCCTCAGCCTCATCTTAACACTAACCCTAACCCTTACCCTCACCCTAACCCTAACCCTCAGCCTAACCTTAACCTTCAACCTAACCCTAACCCTATGCCTCACCTTAACCCTCATCCTAACCCTAAGCCTAACAATAACACTCACCCTAACCCTAACCCTAACCCTAACATTCACCCTCACCCTCATCCTAACCCTAATCCTAACACTAACACTCACCCTAACCCACACCCTCACCATAACACTCACCTTAAACTTTTCCCTCAACCTAAACCTAAATCTAACACTCACACTAACACGAACCCACACCCTCACCCTAACCCTAACCCTAAACCTAACCCCCCCTCCCCCTCCCCCTCAACATCAGCCTAACCTTAACCCTAATCCCAATCCTAAACCTAACAATCACTCTCACCCTCAAACTAAACCTAACCCTAACCCTAAACCTGCCTCTCCCTCTCCCGCTCCCCATCCCCCTCCACCACACCCTAACACTAAATATAACGCGAACCCTAACCCTCATCCTAACCACAACCCTAATCCTAACCCTAACCCTAACCCTCCCTATCACCCTCACTACCCTAACCCTAAACCTAACCGTAACCCTAAACCTCACCCTAACCCTCATTCACCCTCACCTTCACCCACAACCTAACCCTAACAATAGGAATAACCCTAACCCTAACACTAAACCTGACCCTAAAACTAACATTAAACCTAACCCTAACTCTCACACTAAACCTAAGCCTCAACCTAACCCTAAACCTACCCCTCAGCCTAACCCTCAACCTATCCCTCAACATAACCCTAACCCTCACCCTAACCCTAACCCTCACCCACACCCTCACGCTCACCCTCAGCCTAAACCTAACCCTAACCATAATCCTAACCATAACCCAAACCCTCACCCTCACCCTAGCCCTAACCCTAATCCACTGCCTCACCCTAAAACTCACCCTAACCCTCAGCCTCACCCTCAGCCTCACCCTCACCCCAACTGTAATCCTAAGACTACCCTCAACCCTAACCCTAACCCTCAACCTAACCCTAACCCTAAACTTCAAACTCACCCTCACCCTAACCCTAACACTAACACTAACTCTCACCCTAAACAGCACCCTAACCCTAATGCTATCCCTAACACTCAACCTCACCCTAAACCTCACCCTAATCATTATCCTCATCTTAACCCTAAATATAACCCTCATTCTCACCCTATCCCTAACCCTTACCCTAAACCTTACCCTCTCCCTAACCCTCACCCTAACCCTAACCCTCACCCACACCCTCACGCTCACCCTCAGCCTAAACCTAACCCTAATTATAATCCTAACCATAACCCTCACCCTCACCCTCACCTGAACCCTAACCCTAATCCACTGCCTCACCCTAAAACTCACCCTAAACATCAGCCTCACCCTCAGCCTCACCCTCACCCCAACTGTAATCCTAAGACTACCCTCAACCCTAACCCTAACACTCAACCTAACCCTAAACCTAAACTTCAAACTCACCCTCACCCTAACCCTAACACTAACACTAACTCTCACCCTAAACAGCACCCTAACCTTAATGCTATCCCTAACACTCAACCTCACCCTAAACCTCACCCTAATCATTATCCTCATCTTAACCCTAAATATAACCCTCATTCTCACCCTATCCCTAACCCTTACCCTAAACCTTACCCTCTCCCTACCCTCACCCTAACCCTAACCCTCACCCACACCCTCAGGCTCACCCTCAAACTAAACCTAACCCTAACCATAATCCTAACCATAACCCTCACCCTCACCCTCACCTGAACCCTAACCCTAATCCACTGCCTCACCCTAAAACTCACCCTAACCCTCAGCCTCACCCTCAGCCTCACCCTCACCCCAACCCTAACCCTAAGCCTACCCTCAACCCTAACCCTAACCCTCAACCTAACCCTAACCCTGAACTTCAAACTCACCCTAACCCTAAGCCTAACACTAACACTAACTCTCACCCTAAACATCACCCTAACGGTAATGCTAACCATAACACTCAACCTCACCCTAATCATTATCCTCAGCTTAACCCTAAATATAACTCTCATTCTCACCCTATCCCTAACACTTACCCTAAACCTTACCCTCTCCCTAGCACTCACCCTAACTCTAACCCTAACCCTAACCCTCACCCGAACCCTTACCTTCACCTTAAACTCACCCTGATCCTAAACATCACCCTGACCCAGATTTCGCCCTAACTCTATCCCTAAACCTCACCCTAACCCTAACCCTCACCCTAATCCTCACCCACATCCTAATCTCACACTAACCCTAAAGCTAACCCTAACCTAACCAAAACCCTCACCCTCACCCTCACCCTCACCCAACCATCAGCTTCACAGTCAGCCTAAACTTAAACATAACCCTAATCATAACCCTAACCCTCACCCTCACCCTCACCCTAACATTAACCCTCACCCTCAACCACACCCTCACCCTAACTCTAACCCTTAACCTAAGCCTCAGGCAAACCCTAAGCCTCACCGGAACCCCAACCCTCACCTTCACCCAAACACTATTCCTAACCCTAACCCTAAGCCTAACCCTCACCCTCACCCTAACCCACACCCTAACCCTTACCCTCACCCCAAACCTAACCCTCACCGTAACCCTCACACTAACCCTAACCCTCACCCTAACCCTTACCCTAGACGAAACCCTAACCCTATCCCTCACCCTATCCCTAAACCTCACACTCACCCTGAACCTCACCCTAACCCTCATGCTCTCCCTAGCCCTCACAATAATCTTAAACCTAACCCTAACCCTCAACCTCACCCTCACCCTCAGACCAACCCTAACCCTAAACTTAATCCTAAATATAAAGCTCACCCTAAATATAAACCTCACACTCACCCACACAATAATCCTAATCCTAACCCTAAGCCTAACATTCACACTCACCCTAAACCTCCCCCTAAACTTTTCCCTCACCCTAAACCTAAGTCGAACCCTAAACCTAACACTAACACTAACCATCAACCTCACCCGAACACTAAACCTAACCCTAACCCCCCCTCCCCCTCAGCCTAACCCTAACCCTAATCCTAATCCTAAACCTAACCCTCACTTTCACTCTCACCCTAAACTTAACCCTAAACCTAAACCTCCACCTCCCTCTCCCCCTACCCCTCCCCATCCCCCTCACCCTAACACTAAAAATAACCCTTAAAGTAACCCTCACATTAAACCTAACACTCCCGCTGAACCTCAGCCTAACCCTCAACCTAATACTAATCCTAACCCTAATCCTCAGTCTCACCCTCACACTAAACCTCACACTAAACCTCACCCTCACCCTCACTCTCACCCTCTCACTCACATTCACCCTAACCCTAACCCTAACCCTCACCCTAACCCTACCCCTCACCCTAACACTAACCCTAACCTTAACCCTAACTCTCACAATAAACCTAACCCTCACCCTAACCCTAAACCTACCTCTCAGCCTAACTCTCATCCTAACCATAACCCTAAACCTAATCCTCACCCTATCCCTAATAGTAACCCTAACCATAAACCTCACTCTCACCCTAGCCCTCACCCTAACCGTAACCCTAAACCTAACCCTCACCTAACCCTAACCCTCACCCTAACCCTAACGCTCATCCTGAACCTAACCATCACCCTAACCCTAACCCTAACCCTCAACTTAATGCTCACCCTCACCCTAACCCTAACCCTCACACTACGCGTCACGCTAAACCTAACCATAACCCTCACACTCAACCTAAACCTCACGTTAACACTTACCCTCACCCTTACCGTCAACATAACCCTAACCCTACACATAACCCTCACCATAACCCTCAACCTAACCCTAAATCTAATCCTCACAGGAAAACTAACCGGAACACTAACCCTAACCCTCACCCTCACCCTCAGCCTAAACCTAACCATAACCCTAATCCTAACCCTAAACCTCATTCTCATCCTCACCCTAATTCTAACCCTAAACCTAACCCTCACCCTCACCCTCACCCTAACCCTAACCCCAACCCTCACCCTCACCCTCATCCTCACCCTCAGTCTAACCCTAACCCTAACCCTAACCCTCACCCTCACCCTCACCCTAACTCTAACCCGTACCAAACCCTAACTCTCACCCTAAATCTAACCCTCACCCAAACCTAACCCTCTCCCTCATATTCACCCTAACCCTAACTCTAACCCTAACCCTCACCCTAACCCAAACCCACACCCTCACCCTCACCCTCACCCTAAGTCTAACCCTAAACCTAAACCTAATCTTAACCCTAACCCATACCCTCACCTCAACCTAACTCTAAACATAACCCAACCATAATCCTCACCCTAACTCTAAATTTAAACCAACCCTAACATTCACCCTCACCCTCAACCCAACCCTAACCCTAACCCTAACGCTAACGATCACCCTAACCCTCACCAGAACCCTAATCCTAAACTTCCCACTTACCCTAACCGTAACCCTAAACCTAACCCTTACCCTAACACTCACCCTAACCCTAACGTTAACCCTAAACCTCACGCTCACCCTAAACCTCTCTCTAACCCTTACCCTCACCCTAACCCTAACCCTAACGCTAATACTAACCCTAACTCTAACCCTAACCCTAACACTAAACCTAAACCTAAACCTCACCCTAACCCTAACTATAACCCTAACCCAAAGACTTACACTAACCCTAACATTAACCCTAACCCTCACTCTCAACTTAGCCCTCAACGTCACGCTAACCCTCCCCCTTCCCCTCACCCTAAGCCTAACACTAACCCTAATACTAATCCTAACACTAACCCTCACTCTCAACCTCACCCTAAACCTAACTCTAAGCGTAAACATCCCCCTCCCCCTCCCCCTCAACCTAACCCTAACAATAACCCTAACCCTAAACCTAACCCTATCCTAAACCTAATCCTCATTCTCAACCTCACCCTAAAACTAACCCTAACCCTACACCTCAGCCTAAACCTCACCCTAACCCTAACACTCACCCTAATCCTCAACCTATCCCTAATCCTCACACTAACCCTCACATTCACCCTAGCTCTCACCCTAACCTTAATCCTAAACCTAACCCTCAACCTAACTCTAACACTCACCCTAAACCTAGCACACACCCTGAACCTCACCCTAAACCTTACCCTCACCCTAGCCTAACCCTAACCCTAACCATTAACCTAACCCTCACCCTTACCCTTACCCTCAGCCTCACCCTAAACATAACCCTAATTCTAACCCTCACCCTAATCCTAAACCTAACCCTCACCCTAATGCTAACCCTCACCCTAAATTTCACCCACACTCTAATCCTCACACTAACCCTAACCCTAAATATTACCCTATCCCTAATCCTCACCCTCACCCTCACCCTCAGCTTAACAAAAACCCTAACCCTAATCCTAACCCTAACTCTCACCCTGACCCTAAACCTAACCCTAACCATTACCCTAACCCTCACCCTCATCCTCATCGTAACGCTAACCCTAACCCTAACCCTCCAACTAACCCTAACCCTACCACTCACCCTAACCCTCATCCTAACCCTAACCCTAACACTCACCCTCATCCTAAACTTCACCCTAAACATTACCCTCAGCCTAACCCTAACCCTAACACTAACCCTCACCCTAACCCTCATCCTGACCCTAATACTCACCCTAGACCTAACCCTCAGCCTCACCATAACACTCAGCGTCACTCCAACCCTCACCCCAACCCTAATCCTCACCCACACCCTAACCCTCAACCTCACCCTCACTCTCACCCAAAATCTCACCCTTAACCTAGTCCTCACCATAACCCTAACCCTAAACCTTACTTAACCGAAACCCTCACCCTCACCCTCACCCTCACCCTAACCCTCACCCGAACCCTAACCCTAACCCATACCCTAACCCTAACCCTCACGCTAACCCTAACCCTCACCCCCATCCACACCCTCACGGTCACCCTCACCCTAAACCTAGCCCTCACCCTCACCCTAAGCCTTAAAACCCTTACCCTCAGCCTCACCTGAACCCGCAACTCAGGGTAACACTCACCCTCAGCCAAAACATCACCCTAACCCTAACCCTCACCCCAACCCTTACCCTAAACCTCACCCTAACCCTCACACACACTCGAACCCTCACCTCACGGAAAACCTCACCCTCAACCAAAACATCACCCTAAACCTATCCCTCACCCTAAGCCTAACCCTAACCCTATCCCTAAGGCTAACCCACCCTCTAACCCACAAACTCACCCTAATCCTCAACCTAAACATAACCCTAACACTTAACTAACCCAAACTCTCACAGTCACCCTCACTCTCACCATAAACCTCACCCTCACTGTAGCC
The DNA here is from genome assembly GCF_024711535.1 of Dipodomys merriami. Classification (NCBI taxonomy): domain Eukaryota; kingdom Metazoa; phylum Chordata; class Mammalia; order Rodentia; family Heteromyidae; genus Dipodomys; species Dipodomys merriami. The sequence goes on along the minus strand of NW_027205581.1, from coordinate 521,243 downwards.
CTCAGCCTAACCCTTACCCTAACCCTAACCCTCATCCTCACACTCACCCTCACCCTGAAACAATTCCTAACCCTAAAACTAATCCTAACCCTAAACTTTACCCTGACCCTGACCCTCACCCTAACCCTAACCCTCACCCTAAACCTAACCCTCACCCTCACCCTAACCCTAACCCTAACTCTAATCCTCACCCTAAACCTAAACCTCACCCTAAAGCTTACCCGAACCCTAACTGTAAACCTAACCCTCACCCTACACCTTAACCTAACCCTAACTCTAACCATCACCCTCACCCTAACCTTCACCCTAACCCTCATCCTAAACCTATCCCTAACACTAAACCTAACCCTCACCATAACCCTCACCCTAACCCTAATCCAACCTTAAACATTACCCTAACCCTAACACTCACCTCATCCTAACCCTCAACCTAAGCCTTAACCTCTACCTAACTCTAACCCTAAACCTAACCCTCACCATCAACCTAACACTAACTCTAACTCTCACCATAACCCTAACGCTCACCCTAAACCTGACCCTATCCCAAACCATCACCCTAAGTCTACACCTCACCCTAACCCTAATCCAAACCCTAAACCTCACCCTCAACCTAACCTTCACCCTAACCTTTACCCTCACCCTAACCCTCACACTAACCCTAACTCTAACCCTAACTCAAACCTTCACAGTAACCCTAACCATAACCCTTACCCTAAACATCACCCTAACCCTCACCCTCACCCTAACCCTAAAACTCACCCTCATCCTAACCCTCACCCTAACACTTACACTCACACTAACCCTTACCCTCACCCTAATCTAACCTCTAACACTCTACCTAACCCTCACCCTCCTTCTAACCCTCAAATTCAACCTAACCCCCACCCTAACCCTTATCCTCACCCTAACCCTCATGCTAAGCCTAAGCCTAACACTAATGCTACCCCTAAACTTAAACATTACCCTAAGCCTAATCCTCACCCTCATAATAACCCTCAGCCTAACAATTACCCTAACATTAACCCTAACCGTAACCCTAACCCTCACGCTCACCTAACACTTATCCTCACTCTAAACCTAACCCTAGCCCAACCCCTCACCCTAACCCTCATGCTAACCCAACATTTAACAGTAATTCTCACCCTGACACTAAACCTTACCCTAAATCTAACCCTCATCCTCAACCTAACACTCTAACCCTCACCTTACCCTAATCCTCACCGACACCCTAACCCTCACCCTCACCCTCACCCTAACCCTCACCCTCACAGTAGCCATCAGCCTAACCCTAACCATAACCCTAACACTCACCATAATCCTAACCCTCACCCAAACTCTCAGCTTTATCCTAACCCTCACAATAACCCTTACCCTCAACCTAAACCTATCCCTAAACCTAACCCTCACACTAAACCTTACCCCAAACCTAACCCTCACCCTCACGCTCACCATAACCCTAACCCTAACCCTAAGCCTCACCCTAAACCTAACCCTAACCCTAACCCTCATCCTCATCCTAACCCTCCCCCTTACCCTTACCCTCTCGTTCACCCTAACCCTAACGCTAAACCTAACCCTCACACTAACTCTAACCCTCACACTAACACTCACCCTCAGTCTAACCCTAAGCCTTACCCTCACTCTACCCTAACACTAACCCTAACCCTAACACTCACCAAAACCCTAACACTAACACTAACCTTTTTTTAAATTTAATTTAATTTTATCTGTGAACATACTGTACAGAGGAGTTACAATTACATGGGCAGGATAACACTAATCTTAAACCAAACACTAACACTCACCCTCACCCTAACACTAACCCTAAACCTTACCCTAAACTTAACCCTCAAACTCACTGTCACCCTAACATTCACCCTAACCCTAACACTCACCCACACCCTAACCCTCAACCAAACACTCACCCTCACCCTAAACCTCACCCTCACACTAAATATCACCCTAACCCTAACCCGCACCCTAAACCTAACCCTAAACCTCATCCTCACCCTAACCCAAACCCTAACCCTCAACCTCACCCTAATTCTATGCTTAACCCAAATCCTAACACTAATACTAAACATAATACTCACACTCACACTAAACCTAAACCTATAACTAAAACTCACCCACACACTCACCCTAAATCTAACACTAACCCTCACCCTCACGATAACCCTAAAAAAACCCTAACCCTAACCCTCAACCTTCCCCTCACCCTAACACTTAACCTAACCCTAAACCTCAACCTCACCCTAAATCTAAACCTAACCGTAAATTTCACCCTAACCCTAACCCTCACCCCAACCCTAAACCTAAACTTCATCCTCACCTTAACAATCAGCCTCACCCTAACCCTATCCCTAAGCCTCACCCTCATCCTAACCCTCACCCTTACCCTTGCCCTCACGTTAACCCTAATCCTAACCCTAACCCTAACCCTCACACTAACAATAAGCTTTACACTAACCCTAACAATACCCCTCACCCTAACCCTCAACTTAAACCTAACTCTAACCCTTACCCTGATCCTAACCTTAACCCTCACCCTAACCCTCAACCTCCCATTCACTCTCACCCTTACCCTAACCCTAAACCTACCCCTCACCCTAACTCTCAACCTAAACCTAACCCTGAAACTAACCCTCAGGCTAACCCTAACCCTCAAGCTCACCATCAGCCTAACCTTAACCCAAACCCTAATCCTAACCCTAAGCCTCACCCTCACCCTCACCCTAACCCTAACCTCAACCATTAACCTCCCCCTCCCCGTAACCCTAACCATAAACCTAACCCTAACCTCACAATAACCTAACCATTACCCTCACCCTAATCCTAGCCCTAACCCTAACCCTAACACTTACTCTAAACCTAACCCTAACATTAACCCTAACCCTCAAGCTAAACCTAACCCTAAGCTTAACCCTAACCCTAACCCTCCCCCTCACCCTAACCCTCAACCTAACAGTTACTCTCATCCTCACCCTACCCCTCACAATAAACATAACCCTGAGCCACACCCTCACACTCACCCTTACCCTCACTTTAAATCTCATCCTCAGCCTCACCTACACACTAACCCTAACCCTCACCCTAACCCTAACCCTACCCCTCACATTAAAAATCATGCTAACCCTAACACTCACCCTAACCCTAACCCTAACCCTAACACTCATTCTGACCCTCAGCATAACCCTAACCCTACCCTAATGCTAACTATATTCCTCACCCCCATATTCACCCTAATGCTAACCCTAAACCTAAGCCTAACTATACCCCTCACCATAACCCTCACACTAAATCTAAACCTAACCCTAACCCTCACCCTCATCCTAACCCTAACCCTCACCCTAACCCTAACACTCACCCAAACCCTAATCCTAACACTAACCCTAAACCTAACCCTAACCCTCACCCTAACACACACCCTAAACGTAACACTCATCTCACCGTCCCTCTGACACTCACCCTAATCCTAACCCTCACCCTCACCCGAACCCAAACGCTCAATCGAACCCTCACCCTCACACTAAACATCAACCTAAACCTAACCCGCACCCTAAGCCTAACCCTCACCCTCACCCTCACCCTAATGCTTACCCTCACCCTACCCTAACCCTAAACCTAACCCAAACACTAACACTCACCCAAACACTAATCCTAACACTAACCCTAAACCTAACCCTAACCCTCACACTCACCCTAACACTAAAGCTAATCCTGACCCTAAACATAACACTCAAACACACCGTCACTCTAACACTCACCCTAACCATAACCCGAACCCAAACCCGAACCCTCAACCTAACCCTCACTCTCACACTAAACATCACCCTAACCCTAACCTGCACCCTAACCCTAAACCTCAAACTCACCCTAAACCTAACCCTCACCCTAAACCTTACCCTAAACCTAACATTCATCCTCACCCTAACCCTCATCCTTAGCCTTACCTTCACTTTCACCCTCACCCTAAACCTAATCCTAAACCTAACCCTCACTCTAACCCCCATCCTAACCCTAAACCAAACCCTAACCCTCACCCTAACCCTAACCCTAACCCTCACCCTCATCCTAAAACTCACACTAACACTTACCTTCACCCTAACCCTAACATTAAACTTCACATTAACCTTAACCCTCACCCTAACCTAACCCTACCCCTCACCCTAACCCTCATCCTAACCATAACCCTAACATTAAACTTCTTATTAACCCTAACCCTCACCCTAACCTAAACCTACCCCTCACCCTAAGCCTCATTTTAACCCTAATCCTAACCATCACCCTCACCCTAAACCTAACCCTAACCCTCAACCTAAACCAAACCTTCACCCTCAACCTCACCCTCACCCTCAGTCTAACCCTAAACCTAACCGTAATCCGAACCCTAACCCTCACCCTCACAGTCAACCTAACCCTCAACTTAAACCAAACCCTAAACCTAACCCTAATCCTAACCCTAAACGTCACCCTAACCCTAAACCTAACCCTAACCCTCAACCTACCCCAAACCCTCATCCTCACACTCTCCTTCACCCTCAGTCTAACCCTAACCCTAACTGTAATCCTAACCCTAACCCTCACCCTCACAGTCACCCTAATCCTCAACCTAAACCAAACCCTAAACCTAACCCTCACCCTAACCCTAACCCTCACACTAACCCTTAAAACTAACCCTAAACCTAACCCTCACCTTCACCCTAACCCTAAACAAAAACCTAACCCTAAATCTCACCCTACTCCTCACCCTAACCCTTAACCTACCCCTAATCCTCAACCTCACCCTAACCCTAAAACTAACCCTCACCCTCACCGTAACCCTAACCCTCACCCTAACCCTAACCCTAACCCTAATCCTCACCCTAACACACACCCTCACCGTAAACCTATCCCTAACCCTCACCCTCATCCTAAGCCTAAACCTTACCCTTGCCCTCACTGTAACCCTAAACCTAACCCCAATCCTAACCCTCACACTAACACTAAGGCTCACACTAACCCTAAACCTACCCCTCACCCTAACCCTCAACCTAAACCTAACCCTAAACCTAACCCTCACGCTACCCTCATCCTCACCCTCAGCCTAAACCTAACCCAAACCCTAATCCTAAACCTCAGCCTCACCCTCAACCTCACCCTCACCCTAACCTTAACCCCAAACCTAAACCTCACCCTCACCCTCAACCTAACCCTAAACCTAGCCCTAAACTTCACCCTCACCCTAAACCTAACCGTAACTCTCACCCTAACCCTAACCATAACCCTTACCCTAAACCTAACCCTAACATTAACCCTAATCCTCACCCTAAACCTAAACCTAAACTTAACCCTAACTCTCACCCTAAACCTCATCCTAACCCTTACCCTCATCCTCAACCTAACCCTCACAAGAAACCTAACCCTCACCCTAACCCTCACACTAAACCTCACCCTCACCCTGATGCTCACCCTCAGCCTAACCCTAAACCTAAAACTAATCCTAACACTAACCCTCACCCTCACCCTCAAGCTAACCCTAAACCGAACCCTAATCCTGACCCTCACACTCACCCTCACACTCAAATTAAAGCTCAGCTTCAGCCTAAAATTAACCATAACCCTTCCCCTCACCCTAACACTTAACCTAAGCCTAAACCTCACCCTCACCCAAACTCTAAACTTAACCCTACCCTCACCCTAACCGTAACCCTGACCCTAACACTAACCATAACCCACACCCTCACCCTCACCCAAATCCTAAACCTAGCCCTCCCCTTAACCCTTATCCGAAACCTAATCCTAACCCTAACACTCACCCTAACCCTAACCTAACCCTAACACTCTCCCTCAACCTCAGCCTAAACCTAACCTTAACTCTAATAATAAACCTATAACTGACCCTCACCCTCACCCTAATTCTAACCCTAAAGCTAACCCTAAACCTCACCCTCAATCTAACCCTAACTCTAACTCTCACCCTAACCCTAATCCTCACACTAACCCTAACCTTAACCGTCACCCTCACCCTAAATCTAAACCTCACCCTAACCCTCAACATAATCCTAACTCTAACCCTAATTCTAAACCTCACCCTAACCCTTACCCTCACTCTAACCCTAACCCAATCCTAACCCTCACACTAATCCTAACCCTCACTTCAACCCTAACTATAACCCTCACCCTAACCCTCACCCTAACACTCGCCCTAACATTAATTCGAACCCTAGCCTTCACACTAACCCTAACCTTAAACCTCGCTCTCACTCTAACCCTCCCTGTCAACCTAACCCTCACATTTACCCTAACCTTCACGCACAATCCAAACCTCCCCGTCACCCAAACCCTCACCCTATACCTAACCCTAAGCCTAACCCTAACCCTCACCCTCAACCTCACCCTCAACATAACCCTAAACCTAAACCTCAAAATAACCCTCACCCTAACACTCATGCTAACCCTAAACCTCACTCTCACCCTACCCTCATCCTTACCCTTACCCTCACCCTAACCCTATCCCTAACCATAACACTCACACTTAACCAAACACTGACCCTACCCCTCACTCTAACCCTAATCCTAACCCTAACCCTCACCCTAACCCTAAACCTGACCCTAATCCTAACCCTCACCCTCACCCTAACCCTTACCCTAAACCTAACCCTAATATTAACCCTAACTCTCACCCTAAACCTAACCCTTAACTTAACCCTAACCCTCACCCTAACCCTCACCCTAACCCTAACCCTAACCCTAACCCTGCCCCTCACCCTAACCCTAAACCTAACCCTTACACTCATCCTCACCCTAACCCTCACCATAAACCTCTCCCTCACCCTAACCCTAACACTAACCATCACCCTCACATTCACCATCACCCTCAGCCTAACCCTAACCCTAACCCTAATCCAAACACTAACCCTCACACTCATTCTCAACCTAACCCTAACCTAAAACCTAAACCTCCGCTCACACTCACACTCACCCTCACCTTAAACCTCATCCTTAGCGTCACCCTTAACTTAACCCTAAACTTAACTATAACACGCACACTACCCGTAACCCTGACCCTAACTCTAAACTACAACCTAACCCTCACCCTCACCCTCAACCTCACATTAACCCTCAAACTCACTCTAGCTCTCACCCTAATGCTAACTCTAACCCTAACCCTCACCCTAACCCTAATCTTCACCCTAACCCTCACCCTCATCTTAACCCTCACCCTAAACCTTACCCTCACCCTAACCCTAAACTTCACACTAACCCTAACACTCACCCTAACCCTAAACCTACCCCTCAACTTAACCCTCATCATAACCCTAAGCCTAACCCTAACACGCACCCTAAACCTAACCATAACACTTACACTCATTTTGACCCTCAGCCTAAACCTAACCCTCACCCTAAACCTAACCCTATTCCTCACCCTCACACTCACCCTAATTCTAACCCTAACCATAACCCTAGCTATACCCCTCACCCTAACCCTCACCCTAACCCTAAACCTAACCCTCACCCTCACCCTCAGCCTAAGCCTAACCCTCACCCTAAATCTTATCTTCACCCTACACTAGGCCTAACCCTAACCCTAAAACTCACCCAAACCCTAATCGTAATACTAACATTAAATCTAACCCTAACCATCACCCTCAACCTAACACTCACCCTAACACTTACCCTAAACCTAACACTCAAACTCACCGTCACTCTAACACTCACCCTAACCCTAACTCTAACTCTCACCCTAACCCTAACCCTCACCCTAACCCTAACCCTAACCGTCACCCTCACCTTAAATCTAAACCTCACCCTAACCATCAACCTAAAACTAACTTTACGCCTAACCATAAACCTCACACTAAACCTCACCCTAACCCTTACCCTCACTGTAACACTAACCCTAACCATCACCCTCACACTAATCCTAACCCTCACCTCAACCCTAACTATACCCTTCACACTAACCCTCATCCTAATATTAATACGAACCCTAACCTTCAACCTAACCCTAACCTTAACACTCGCCCTCACTCTAAACCTCCCTGCCAACCTAACTTTCACCTTTACCTTAACCATCACCCAAACCCAAACTTCACCCTCACCCAAACCCTCACCCTATCCCTAAACCTAACCATAACCCTAACCTTCACCCTCAATCTCACCCTCAACCTAACCCTGAACCTAACCCTCAGAGTAACCCTCACCTTAACACTCAAGCTAACCCTAAACCTCACTCTCACCCTACCCTCATCCTAACCCTTACCCTCACCCTCAACCTATCCCTAAACATAACACTCTCAGTAAACCTAAACCTCACCCTAAACCTAACCCTACCCCTCACTCTGACCCTAAACCTAACCCTAGCCCTAAACCTCACCCTAACCCTAAGCCTAATCCTAACCTTCACCCTCACCCTAACCCTAACCCTAAACTTAACTGTAACACTAACCCTCACGCTAACTCTCACCCTAACCTTAAACCTAACCCTAACCCTCACCCAAACCCTCACCCTAACCCTAAACCTAACATTAACAATCACCCTCACCCTAACCCTAACCCAAACCTTACCCTAAACCTAACCTGAAAATTAACCCTAACCCTCACCCTAAACCTAAACCTAAACTTAACCCTAATTCTCACCCTAAACCTCACCCTAACCCTAACCCTAACCCTAACTCTCCCCCTCACCCTAAACCTCAACCTAACCCTTACCCTCATCCTTAACCTAACACTCACAAAAAACCTAACCCTCACACTAATCCTAACACTAAACCTCACCCTCACCCTCACGCTCACCTTTTGCCCAACCCTAACCCTAACAGTAATCCAAACACTAAAGCTCAACCTCACCATCAAGCTAACCCTAACCTGAAACCTAACCTTGACCCTCAACCTCACCCTCACCCTCACGTTAAACCTCAGCCTCAGCCTCAACCTAACCTGAAACCTAACCTGAAACCTCACGCTAACTCTAAACCTCAACCTAACCCGAAAACTCACGCTAACTCTGAACCTCAACCTAACCCTCAACCTAACCCTAACTCTAACCCTAACACTCACCCTGACCTTGGTCCTTAACCTAACCCTAACCCTCACCCTAACTCTAATGCTCACCCTAACCCTCACCCTCATCCTAACCCTCACCCTAACCCTTACTCTTACACTAACCCTAGCCCTCACCCTAACCGTAAACCTACCCCTCTCCTTAACACTCATCCTAACCCTAAGGCTAAACCTAACACTCACCCTAACCCTAACGCTAACCCTAACCCTCACCCTCACCCTAACCCTAACCCTATCCCTAACCATAATACTCACACTAAACCTAACCCTCACCCTCACCCTAACCCTACCCCTCACACTAACCCTAAACCTAATCCTAACCGTAAACCTCAACCTAAACCTAAGCCTAATCCTAACCTTCACCCTCACCCTAGCCCTAAACCCAACCCTAATCCTAACCTGAATCCTCACCCTAACCCTAAACCTCACCCTAACTCTAACCCTCACCCTCACCCTAACCTTTACCCTAAACCTAACTCTAACATTAACCCTAACTCTCACCCTAAACCTAACCCTTAACTTAACCCTAACCCTCACCCTAACCCTAACCCTAACCCTATCCCTCACCCTGACACTAAACCTAACCCACACCATCATCCTCACCCTAACCCTCACAGTAAACCTATCCCTCACCCTAAACCTAACACTAACCATCACCCTCACACTCACGCTCACCCTCAGCCTAACACTAACTCTAAACCTAATCCAAACACGAACCCTCAACCTCACCCTCAACCTAACCCTAACCCTAAACCTCACCCTCACACTCACCCTCACCCTCAACTTAAACCTCAGCCTCAGCCTCACCCTCAACGTAATCTGAACCTGAACACTAAATGTAACCCAGACCCTAACCATAAACCTAACCCACAACGTAATCCCACCCTCACTCTCACCCTCACCCTAAATCTCACCCTCACCCTAGCCCTCACCGTAATCCTAACTCGAGAACTAACCCCCACCCTAAGACTAACCCTCACGCTCATACTAGCCCTCAGCCTAAACACTACCCATACCCTAACCCTAACACTCACACTAACCCTAACCCTCAACCTAACCCTAAACCTACCCCTCACCTTAACCCTCATCCTAACCCTAAGCCTAACCTTAACATTCACCCTAAGCCTAACCCTAACCCTAACACTCATCCTGACCCTCAGCCTAACACTAACCCTAACCCTTACCCTAATCCTAAAACTAAACCTCACCCTCACACTCACCCTAATTGTAACCCTAACCCTAACCCTAATTATACCTCTCACCTGAAACCTCAGCCTAACCCTAAACCTAACCCTAAGCCTCACCCTCACCCTCACCCTCAGCCTAACCCTAACCCTAACCCTAAACCTTACCCGCACCCTACTCTAACCCTAACCCTAAACCTAACCCTAAATTTCACCCAAAACCTAAACCTCACATTAACCTTAAATCTAACCCTAAACCTCACCCTCACCCTAACACTCACCCTAACCCTTACCCTAAACCTAACCCTCAAACTCACCGTCACACTAACACTCACCCTAACCCTAACCCTCACTCACACCCTAAACTTAACCCTACACTCACCCTCACCCTAACCCTCACAGTAACCTTTAGCCACACCTTTACCCTAACACCAAACCTCACACTAACCCTAACCCTCACACTAACCATAATCCTACACCTCAGCCTACCCCTCATCCTAACCATAACCCTAACCATAACCCTCACCCTCAACCTCACCCTAAACCTAACCCTAAACCTAACCCTCCCCCTATCCCAAACCCTCAACCTCACCCTCACCCTCACCCTCAATCTAACCCTAACCCTAACCCTAAACCTACCCCTAAACCTAATCCTAACCCTCATCCTCACCCTAACCCTCACCCTCACCCTAAACCTATCCCTAACTCTCACCCTCATCCTAACGCTCATCCTTACACTTTCCCTCACAGTAACCCTAACCCTAACACTAATCCTAACCTCAAACTAACACTAAGGTTCACACTAGGCCTAACCATACCTCTCACCATAAACCTCAACCTAAAACTAACCCTAACCCTAAACCTCAACCTAACCCTAAACCTCGGCCTTACCCTCACACTCACCCTCACACTAAACCTAAACCTAACCCTCAGCTTACCCCTTAAACTAAACTTAACCCTAACCCTAAAAGTCACGCTAACGCTCAACCTCACCTGCAGTCTAAACCTAACCGAAACCCTAATCCTAACCCTAAGCCTCATCCTCACCCTCACCCTCACCCTAACCCTAATCCCAAACCTAACCCTCACTCTCACCCCCACCCTAACCCTAAACCTAACCCTAAATCTCACCCTAACCCTAACCCTCACTGTAAACCTAACCGTAACCCTCACCCTAAAAATTACCCTAACCCTAACCCTTACCCTAAAACTAACCATAACATTAACCCTAACCCTCACCCTAAACCTAAACCTAAACTTAACACTAACCCTCACCCTAACCCTAATCCTAACCCCCACCCTCACCCTAACCCTCAACCTAACCCTTACATTCATCTTCACCTTAACCCTCACAATAAACCTAACACTCGACCTCACCCTCACCCTCACCCTCAGCCTAACCCTAAACCTAACACCAATCCAAATACTAACCCTTACCCTCACCCTCAAGTTAATCCTATCCCGAACCCTAACCTTCACCCTCACACTCACCGTCACACTCACCTTAAACCTCAGCCTCAGCCTCAACCTCACCCTAACCCCAACACTAACCCTTACCCTAACCGAAACCCTGATCCTAAATCTAACCCAAAACCCACACTCTAATCCTCACCCTCACCCTCAACCTCACCCTAAGCCTCACCCTCATCCTAGCCCTCAACCTAACCCTAAACCTAACTATAACTCTCACGCTAACCCTAACCCTAAACCTAACCCTCACCCTCTCCCTAACTCTAAACCTCACCCTAACCCTCAACCTAACCCTCACTCTAACCATAAACTTAAACCTCACCCTAACATTCATGCTAACTCTAAACCTAACTCTCACCTTACCCTCATCCTAACCCTTACCCTCACCCTAACCCTATCCCTAACCATAACCCTCACACTAAACCTAACCCTCACCCTAACCCTAAGCCTAACCCTCACACTAATCCTAACCCTAAACCTAATCCGCACTCTCAAGTTAACCCTTACCCTCACTCTAACCCTAACCCTCACCCTAACCCTAATCCAAACCCTAACCTTAACCTTAAACATCATACTAACCCTAAACCTAACCCTAACCCTCATCCTCATCCTAACCCTCACCCTAACAATTACCCTCACCATAACCCTAAAACTAACCCTCACCCTCACCCTAACCCTTACCCTCACCATAACCCTAACCCCAATCATAAAACTACCCCTGAGCCTAACCCTCATCCTAACCCTAACAGTAACCCTAATCCTCACCCTGACGCTAACCCAACCAGAATGCTTACCCTCACCCTCAATCTAACACTAACTGTCACCCTAATTCTCACCCTACCCTAAACCTCACCGACAACCTAACCCGCACCCTCACCCTCACCCTAACTCTAACCCTCACCCTCACCCTAGCCCTCGGCCTAACCGTAAACCTAACCCTAACCATTACCCTAACCCTAACCCTAACCCTAACCCTCACACTAACCCTAACGTTAACACTAACCCTAACCCTAACCCTCACACTAACCCTCATCCTAAACCTAACCCTAACCCTCGAGCTCACCCTAACCCTAAACCTAACCCTCACCCTAACCCTAAACCTCACCATCACACTCACCCTCAACCTAAACCTAAACCTACCCCTCAACCTAAACCTCATCCTAACACTAACCCTAACCCTAACACGCACACTAATCCTAAACATAACACTAAACATCACACTCACCCTCATACTCACCCTAACTGAACCCTACACCTCACACTAACCCTCATCCTAACCCTAACCCTAACCCTAGCCCTAACCGTCACCCTCACCCTAAACCTAACCCTAACCCTTACCCTCAACCTAAACCAAACCCTCACCCTCACCCTCACCCTCACCCTCAGTCTAACCCTAACCCTAACCGTAATCCTATCCCTAACCCTCACCCTCACCCTCACCCTAACCTCACCCTAAACCTAACCCTAAACCTAACCCTCACCCTAACCCTCACGCTAACCCTAACCCTAACCCTCACCTTCACCCTAAACCTAAACAAAACCCTAACCCTAAACCTCACCCTACCCCTCACACTAACCCTTAACCTAACCCTAATCCTAACCCTCACCCTAACCCTAAAAACTAAACCTCACCATCATCCTAACCCTAACCCTGACATTAACCCTAACCCTAACCCTCAATCTCACCCCAACACTCACCCTCACCCTAAACCTATCCCTAACCCTCACCCTCATCCTAACCCTCACCCTTACCCTTACCCTCACGGTAACCCAAACCATAAACCTAATCCTAGCCCTCACACTTACACTAAGGCTCAAATTAACCCTAATCCTACCCCTCACCCTAACTTCAACCTAAACCTAACCCTAACCCTAACCCTCACGCTAACTCTCACCCTCACCCTCAGCCTAAACCTAACGCAAACTCTAATTCTAACCCTCAGCCTCACCCTCACCCTCACCCTCACCTTAACCCTAACCCCAACCCTAAACCTCACCCTCAACCATATCCTAACCCTAAACCTAAACCTAACGCCCACCCTAACACTAACCCTCACCCTAACCCTACCCCTAACCCTAACCCTTACCCTAAACCTAACCTGAACATTAACCCTAACCCTCACCCTAAACGTAAACCTAAACTAAACCCTAACTCTCAAACTAAACCTCACCCTAACCCTAACCTTCCCCCTCAACCTAAACCTCAACCTAAACCTTACCCTCATCCTTACCCTAACCCTCACAAGAAACCTAACCCTCACCCTAATCCTAATACTAAATCTCACCCTCACCCTCATGCTCACCCTCAGACTAACCCTAACCCTAACACTAATCTAAATACTAACCCTCAACCTCACCCTCAAGCTAACCCTAACCTGAAATCTAACCCTGACCATCAACCTCACCCTCACCCTCACGTTAAACCTCAGCCTCAGCCTCAACCTCACCCTAACCCTAACCCTAACGTGAACCCTCATGCTAACTCTAAACCTCAAACTAACCCTCAACCTAACCCTAACTCTAACCCTAACCCTTACCCTGACCCTGGCCTTCACCCTCACCCTAACCCTCACCCTAACTCTAACCCTCACCCTAACCCTTACCCTCACACTAACACTATCTCTCACAATAACAGTAACCCTAACCCTCTCCTTAACCCTCATCCTAACCCTAACACTCACCCTAACCCTAACCCTAACCCTAACCCTCACCCTCACCCTCACCCTAACCCTATCCCTAACCATAACACTCACACTAAACCTAACCGTCAACCTAACCCCAACCCTACCCCTCACACTAACCCTAAACCTAATCCTAACCCTAAACCTCACCCTAACCCTAAGCCTAATCCTAACCTTCACCCTCACCCTAGCCCTCACCCTAACCCTAACCCTAACCCGAACCCTCATCCTAACGCTAAACCTCACCCTAAACCTAACCTTCACCCTCACCCTAACCCTTACCCTAAACCTAATCCTAACATTAACCCTAACTCTCACCCTAAACCTAACCCTTAACTTATCCCTAAACATCACCCTAACCCTCACCCTAACCCTATTCCTCACCCTAACTCTCAACCTAACCCTTACCCTCATCCTCACCCTAACCCTCACAATAAACCTATCCCTCACCCTAACCTTAACACTAACCATCACCCTCACACTCACGCTCACCCTCAGCTTAACACTAACCCTAACCCTAATCCAAACACGAACTTTCACCCTCACTCTCAACGTAACCCTAACCTGAACCCTAAACCTCACCCTCACACTCACCCTCACACTCAATTTAAATCTCAGCCTCAGCCTCACCCTCAACCTAATCCTAACCCGAAGCATAACCATAATCCTGACCCTAACCCTAAACCAAACCCACAATGTAATCCTCACCCTCACTCTCAGCCTCACCCTAACCCTCACCCTCAACCTAGCCCTTACCATAATCCTAACTCGAAACCTAACCCTCACCCTCACCCTAAACCTCACGCTCATACTAACCCTCACCCTAAACACTACCCTCAACCTAACCCTAACACTCACCCTGACCCTCAGCCTAACCCTAACCCTTACCCTAATCCTAAACCTATCCTTCACCCTCACACTCACCCTAATTCTAACCGTAAACATAACCCTAACTATACCCCTCACCCAAACCCTCATCCTCACCCTAAACCTAACCCTAAGCCTCACCCTCACCCTCACCCTCAGCCTAACCTTAAACCTCACCCAAAACCTTACCCACACCCTACCCTAACCCTAACAGTAACCCTAACCCTAACATTCACCCAAACCCTAAACCTCACACTAACCTCAAATCTAACCCTAAACCTCACCCTCACCCTAACACTCACCCTAACCCTTACCCTAAACCTAACCCTCAAACTCAACGTCACTCTAACTCTCTCCCTAGCCCTAACCCTCACCCACACCCTAACCCTAACCCTACCCTCACCCTCACACTAACCCTTACCCTCACCTTAACCCTAACACTAAACCTCACACTATCCCTAATCCTCATCCTTACCATAACCCTACCCCTCACCCTACCCCTCATCCTAACCATAACCCCAACCCTAAACCTAACCCTCTAACTCACCCTAAACTTAACCCTCCCCCTATCCCAAACCCTCACCCTCACCCTTACCCTCAGTCTAAACCTAACCCTAACTATAAACCTAACCCTAACCCTAATCCTAACCCTCATCTTCACCCTAACATTCACCCTCACCCTAAACCTATCGCTAAACCTCACCCTCATCCTAACCCTCACCCTTACCCTTACCCTCACGGTAACCCTAACCCTAACACTAATCCTAACCTCCCACTAACATTAAGATTCACATTAAGCCTAACCCTACCCCTCACCATAACCCTCAACCTAAACCTAACCCTAACCCTAACCCTCAACATACCCATAAACCTCTGTCTAACCCTCACCCTCACCTTCAGCCTAAACCTAACTGAAACACTACTCCTAACCCTAAGCCTCACCCTCACTCTCACCCTAACCCTAACCCTAAACATAACCCTCACTCTCACCCCCACCCTAACACTAAACCTATCCCTAACCCTCACCCTAACCCTAACCCTTACCGTAAACCTAACTGTAACCCTCATCCTAACCATAACCCTAACCCTAACCCTTACCCTAAACCTAACCCTAACGCTCACACTAAACCTAAACCTAAACCTAAACTTAAACCTAACCTTCACCCTAACCCTAACCCCAATCCTCCCCCTCCCCCAACCCTCAACCTAACCCTTATGCTCATCCTCACCTTAACCATCACAAAAAACCTAACCCTCACCCTCACGCTCATGCTCACCCACAGCCTAACCCTAACCCTAACACCAATCCAAACACTAAACCTCAACCTCAACCTCAAGTTAACCCTATCCCTCACCCTCACACTCACCCTCACCCTCACCTTAGTCCTCAGCCTCAGCCTCAACCTCACCCTATCCCAAACTATAACCCTTACCCTAAACGAAACCCTGACCCGAACTTGAACCCAAACCCACACCCTAACACTCACCCTCACCCTCACACTTACCCTAACCCTCATCCTCACCCTAGCCGTCAACCTAACCCTAACCCTAACTCTAACTCTCACCCTAACCCTAACACTCACCCTAACCCTAAACCTAACACCCTCACCCTAACTCTAAACCTCACCCTAACCCTCAACCTAACCCTAACTCTAACCCTAACCATAAACCTCACCCTAAACCTCAACTTAACATTAATGCTAACCCTAAACCTAACTCTCACCCTACCCTGATCCTAACCCTTACCCTCACCCTTACCCTATCCCTAACCATAACCCTCACACTAAACATAACCCTCACCCTAACCCTAAACCTAACCCTCACACTAACCCTAACCCTACACCTAATCCGCACGCTCGAGTTAACCCTTACCCTCACCCTAACCCTCACCCTAACCCTAACCCTAACCAAACCCTAACCTTAACCTTAAACATCACCCTAAACCTTACCCAAACGCTAACCCTCATACTAACCCTCACCCTAACAATTACCCTCACCATAACCCTAAACCTTACCCTCACCTTCAAACTAATTCTTACCCTCACGGTAACCCTAACCCCAACCCTAAACCTACCCTTCACCCTAACCCTCATCCTAACCTAACAGTAACCCTAATCCTCACCCTGACCCTAACACTAACACTAACCCATATGCTCAACCTTATTCTAACACTCAACATCACCCTAATCCTCACCCTATCCTAACCCTCACCCTCACCCTCACCCTCACCCTAACCCTCACCCTCACCCTAGCCCTCGGCATAACCGTAAGCCTAATCCTAACCATTACCCTAACCCTAACCCTCACACTAACCCTAACGCTAACCCTAACCCTAACCCTAACCCTCATCCTAAACCTGACCCTAACCCTCACGCTCACTGTAACCCTAACCCTAACCCTCACCCTAACCCTAAACCTCACAATCACCCCCTCCTCAACCTAACCCTAACCCTACCCCTCATCCTAATCCTCATCCTAACACTAACCCTAACCCTAACACGCACACTAATCTTAAACCTAAACCTAAACCTTACCCTCACCCTCATCCTCACCCTAACCTAACCCTACACCTCACCCTAATCCTCATCCGAACCCTAACACTAACACTAACCCTAAGCGTCACCCTCACCCTAAACCTATCCCTAACCCTAATCCTCAAACTAAACAAACCCTCACCCTCACCCTCACCCTCACCCTCACCCTCACCCTCTGTCTAACCCTAACCCTAACCATAATCCTAACCCTAACCCTCACCCTCACCCTCACCCTAACCTCACCCTAAACCTAACCCTAAACCTAACCCTCACCCTAACCCTAACCCTCACCTAAACCTCACGCTAACCCTAGCCCTAACCCTCACCTTCACCCTAACCCTAAACAAATCCCTAACACTAAACCTCACCCTACCCCTCACCCTAACCCTTAACCTAACCCTATTCCTAACCCTCACCCTAACCCTAAAACTAACCCTCACTCTCACCTTAACCCTAACCCTCACCCTAACCCTAATCCTAACCTTCATTCTCACCCTAACACTCACCCTCACCCTAAAACTATCCCTAACCCTCACCCTCATCCTAACACTCACGCTTACACTTACCCTCACGGTAACCCTAACTCTAAACCTAATCCTAACCCTCATACTTACACTAAGGCTCACACTAACCCTAAGCCTAACCCTCACCCTTACACTTAACCTAAACATAAACATGACCCTAACCCTCACGGTCACCCAAACCCTCACCCTACCCTTAACCTCAGCGACACCCTCACCCTCACCTTCACGCTCACCCTCAGCATAAACCTCACCCTTACCCTAGCCCTCAGCCTAACCCTAAATCTAACCCTATCCCTAACCCTCACACTAACCCTCATCCTAAACCTAACCCTAACCCTCAACCTCACCCCAACCCTAACCATAACACTCACCCTAACCCTAAACCTCATCCTCACCCTCACCCTCAACCTAACCCTAACCCCACCCCTTACCCTAAACCTCATCCTAACCCTAACCCTAACCCTTACACTGACACTAATCCTAAACCTAACCCTAAACCTCACCCTCATGCTCATTATCAGCCTATCATGAACCCTCACCCTAACCCACACCCTAGCCTATATATCACCTACTCACTAAACCTCACCCTCACCCTCAACCTCACCCTAACCCTCACCCTAAACCTAGCCCTCAGCCTAACACATACGCTAACCCTAACCCTCCCCCTAACCCTCCCCTTCCCCCTCAAACTAACCTAACCCAAACACTCACCCTAACACTCAAGCAAACCCTAACCCTAACACTAACCGTAACCCTCACCCTAACACTAACCTTTAGCCTAACCCTAACCCTCACCCTACCCTAACCATAGCCCGAACCCAAACCCAACCCCTAAGCCTCACCCTCACCCTCACCCTAACCCAAACACTAATCCTAACCCTAAGCCTCACCCTCAGCTTCACCCTAACCCTAAACCAAAATCTAACCCTCAGCCTAACCATAACTCTCACCCTAAACCTAACAGTGACACTCACCCTAACCCTAACCCTAACCCTTACTCTAAACCTAACCCTAACATTAACCCTAACACGCACCCTAAACCTAAACCTAAACTTAACCCTAACCTTCACCCAAACCCTAACCCTCCCCCTCCCTCTAACCCTCAACCTAAACCTGACCCTAACCCTATCCCTCACCCTAACCCTCACCCTCACCCTAACCCTAACTCTAACTCTCACCCTAACCCTAACACTTACCCTTACCCTAACCCTGACCCTCACCCTCACCCTAACTCTAAAACTCACCCTAACCTTCAAGCTAATCCTAACTCTATCACAAACACTAAAGCTCACTCGAAACTTCATCCTAATCCTTACCCTCACTCTAACCCTAAACCTAACCCTAACCCTCACACCAATCCTAACCCTCACACTAACCCTAACTATACCCCTCACCCTAACCCTCACCCTAACACAAATACGAACCCTAACCATCATCTAAACCTAACCTTAACCCTCGCCCTCATTCTAACCCTCCCCGTCAATCTAACCCTCACCCTTACCCTAATCCTCACCCACAACCCAAACCTCACCCTCACCCAAAACCTCAACCTATCCCTATCCATAACCCTAAACCTAACCCACAACCTCAACCTCACCCTCACAATAACCCTAACCCTAACCCTCATCCTAAACCTAACCCAGACCCTAACACTAAGCCTAACCGTAACCCTCACCCTCACCCTAACACTTACCATAACCCTAAGCGTAATCCTAACCCTGACCCTCACCCTAAAACTCACCCTCACCCTCAAACTCACCCTAACCCTGAACCTCACACTACTCTTCACCCTAATCCTAACTTTGACCCTAACACTCACCCAAACCCTAACAATAACTAACCCTAAACCTAACCCTCAAACTCACCATCACACTAACACTCACCCTAATCCTAATTCTCACACACGACATAACCCTCACCCTCACCCGAACACAAACACTCACCCTATACCTCACGCTCACACTAAACATCACCTAACCCTAACCCCCACACTAACCCGAAACTTAACACTCACTCTATCCCTAACCCTCAACCTCACCCTAAACCTAAGCCTCAGCCTAACCCTAACCCTCACCCTCATCCTAACCCTCACCATTGCACTTAACCTCACGGTAAGCCTAACACTAACTCTAACCCTCACACTAACCCTACCTCTCACACTAAGCCTAAACCTACCCCTCACCCTAACCCTCATACTAAACCTAACACTAACACTAACACCCACCCTAACACTAATCCTAACCCTAACTCTCACCCTCACCCTCACCCTCACCTTCACTTTAAACCTCAGCCTCAGCCTCAACCTCAACCTAACCCTAACCCTAAGCGTAACCCTCACCCTAACGGTAACCCTGAGCCTAACCCTAACCCTAACCCACACCCTTACTCTCACCCTCACCCTCACCCTCAAACTAACCCTTATCCTCTACCTAGCCCTCACCCTAACCCTAACTCTAACACTAACACTCACCCAAACCCTAAATCTAACACTCACCCTAACCCTAATCCTCACCCACACCCTAACTCTCACCCTCACCCGAACCCTCGTCCTAAACCTAACCCTAAACCTAAACCTCATGCTAACATTAACCCTCACCCTCATGCTCAGCCTAAGCCTAAGCCAAACTCTAATCGACCCCATACCTCACCCTCACCCTCACCCTAACCCAAACACTAATCCTAACCCTAAGCCTCACCCTCAGCCTCACAATAATCCTAAACCTAAATCTAACCCTCACCCTAAACATTACCCTCTCCCTAAACCTAACTGTGACCCTCACACTAACCCTAAGCCTAACCCTAACATTCACCCTAACCCTAAACCTAATACACACCCTGACCCTCAGCCTAATCCTAACCCTAACCCAAATCTGAACCCTATTCCTCAGGCTCACATTCACCCTAATTCTAACCCTAACTCTAACCCTAACTATAACCCTCACCCTAACAATCACCCTAACCCTAAACCTACCCTAAACCTCACCCTCACCCTCACCCTCAACAAAACCCTAACCCTCACCCTAAAACTTACCCCACCTTAAACTAACCCTAACCCTAATCCTAACACTCATGCAAACCCTAACCCTAAACCTAACACTCAAACTCACGGTCACCCTAACACTCACCCTAAAACTAACCCTCACCCACACCCTAACCCTTAGCCTCACCCGAACACTCACCCTCACCCTAAACCTCACCCTCACACTAAACATCACCCTAACCATAACCCCAACCCTAACCCTAACCCTAACCCTCAACCTAATCTTAATCCTCACCCTCACCCTTACCCTAAGCCAAACCCTAAGCCTAACACTAATCCTAAACCTGACACTCACCCTCACCCTAAACCTAAACCTACCAGTAAACCTCACCTCACACTCACCCTAACCCTTATCCTAACCCTCACCCTCACCCTAACCCTAAGCAAAATCCTAACCCTAAACCTCACCCTACCCCTCACCCTGACCCTTAACCTAACCCTAACCCTCACCCTCAAACTCACCTTCATGCTAACCCACACCCTCAGCCTAGCCCTTCCCATAATCCTAACTCTAACCCTAAACCTCACCCTAACCCTAACCCTCACCCTAACCCTACTCATACCCCTGACCTTAACCCTCATCCTAACCGCAAGCCTACACCTAACACTCACCCTAACAATAAACCTAACCTAACACCCAAACTGAACCTCAGCCTAACACTAATACGAACACTAACCACCACCCTAAACATAACCTTAAACTTCGCCATCACTCTAACCCTCCCCTTCTACCTAACCCTCACCTTTACCCTAACCCTCACCCACAACCCAACCCTCACCCTATCCCTAACTCTAACCCTAAACCTAACCCTCACCGTCAAACTCACTCTCACCCTAACCCTAACCCTAACCCTACCCTAACCCTAACCCAGACCCTAACCCTAACCCTAACCCTCACCCTCCCACTCACCCTAACCCTAACCCTAAACCTATGCCTAATCCTAACCCTTACCTTCACCCTAGCCCTCACCCTAACAGTAAACCTCACACTCAACCTAACCCTCACCCTAACCCAAAACCTCACCCTAACACTCAACCAAACCCTAACTGTAATACTCACCATATCCCTCACCATAACACCAAACTTAAGCCTAACCGTAACCCTCACCCTACCCTAACCATAACCCTAACCCTAACCCTCACCCTACCCCTCACCCTATACGTAACCATAACCCTAACCCTAACCCTCATCCTCACCCTAACACTCACCCTAACCCTTACCCTCACCCACAGCCTAACCCTCAACCTCACCCTCACCCTAACTCTGAATCTCACTCTCACACTTAATATCACCCTAACCCTAACCGCACCCTAACCCTAATGCTACCCCTAATCCTCACCCTCATCCTAAACCTAAGCCTAAGCCTAACACTAACACTAATCCTAAACCTAACACTCACACTCACCCTAACCCTAAACCGATCCCTAAAACTCACCCTCACACTCACCCTAACCCTAAACCTAACCTTCAACCTACCCTAACCCTAAACCTCACCCTACCCCTCACCCTAAACCTTAACCTAACCCTAACCCTCACTCTCACCCTAACCCTAAACCTAACCCTAACCCTCACCCTAAACCTAACCCTCACCCTGATCCTAACTGTAGTCATCATCCTCACCATAACACTGACCCTAACCCTAAGCCTATCCCTAAACCTCACCATCATTCTAACCCTCACCCTTACCCTTACCCACATGGTAACCCTATCCCGAACCCTAACCCTAACACTAACCCTAATCCTCACACTAACACTAAGGCTCACACTAATCCTAATACTAACCCTTTTCCTTATCCTCAACCTAAACCTAACCCTAACCCTAACCCTCATCCTCACCCTCACCCTAACACTCACCCTCACGCTCAGCGTAATCCTAACCAAACCCTAATCCTAACCCTAAGCCTCACCCTCAATCTCAGCCTAACCCAAACACTCATCCTAACCCTAAGCCTCACCCTCACCATCACCCTAACCCTAAACCTAACCCTAACCCTCACCCTAACCCTAACCCTTACCCTAAACCTAACCCTAACATTAACCACTACCCTCAACCTAAACCTAACATTAAACTTAACCCTAAACCTAACCCTCCCGCTCACCCTAACCCTCAACTTAATCCTTATCCTCATCCTCACCCTAACCCTCACAATAAACCTAACCCTCAACAAAACCCTAACACTAACACTTACCCTCCCCCTCAAGCTCACCCTCAGCCTAACCCTAACCCTCACCCTAACCCTCACCCTAAAACTAACCATAACCCTAACCCTCCCCCTCACCCTAACCCTCAACCTAAACCTTACCCTCATCCTCACCTGAACCCTCACCCTAACCCTAACACTAAGCCTCAGCCTCACTCTACACTTAACCCTCACCCTCACCCTAACCCTAACCCCCACCCTCACTCTAACCCTCACCCTAATCCTTACCTTCACCCTAAGCCTAAACCTAACCCTAACCCTAAACCTCACACTAACCCTTGCCCTAAACTTACCATAACCGTAACACTAACCCTCACCCTACACGTATCCCTAACCCTAACACTCACCCTAACCATCACCCTCACCCTCACCCACACCCTAAACCTCAGGCTCACCCTCACACTCACACTAACCCCAACACTAACCCTAACCATCACCCTAAACCTAATCCTCAACCTAACCAAAACATTAACCCTCAGCTCACCCCCACTCTAACCCTAACCCTAACACTAACCCTCAACCTAATCCTCAACCTAATCAAAACCCTAACCCTCACCCTCACCCGCACCCTAACTCTAATTCTAACACTAACCCTCACCCTAAACATCACCCTAACCCTAATGCTAACGCTAATCCTTATCCTCACCCTAACCCTAAGCCTAACCCTAATTCTCACCCTATCCCTCACCCTTACCCTAATCCTCACAATCTCCCTAGCCCTCACCCTAACTCTAACCCTAACCCTAAACGTCACACGAACCCTCACCCTCACCCTAACACTCACCTTCACCCTAAACATCACACTAACCCTAACTTTCATTCTAAATCTAACCCTCACCCTCACCCTAACCCTAACCCTCACCCTAACCCTCACCCTCATCCTAATCCTCACACAAACCCTAACCCTAACCCTTACCAACCGAAACGCTCACCCTCACCCTCACCCTCACCGTAACCCCTATCCTCACACTCAGCCTAACCATAAACCCAACCCTAGTCATAACCCTAACCCTCACTCTCTCGCTCACCCTAACCCTAACCCTCACCCTCACCCACACCCATACCCGAACTCTAACCTTAAACCCAAGCCTCCGCCTAACCCTAAACCTTACACTATCCCCAAGCCTCACCTTCACCCAAACATTAATCCTAAACCTAACCCTAAGCCTAAACCTCCCCCTCCCCCTAACCCTCACCCTAAACCTTACCCTCACCCTAAACCTAACCCTAACCCTCACACTAACCCTAAACTTCACCCTAACCTTAACCCTAAAGGAAACCCTAACCCTAACACTCACCCTTTCCCTAACCCTCACACTCACCCTCACCCTCACCCGAATCCTCACCATCACCCAAGCCCTCACACTAACCTTAACCCTAACACTAACCCTCAACCTCACCCTCACCCTCAGCCTATACCTAACCTAACCCTAACCCTAATCCTAACCATAACCCACACCATCACACTCACTTTAACTCTAAACCTAACCCTAACCCTCACCCTCACCCACACCCTCTCCTAACTCTATCCCTAACCCTAATCATCACCCTAAACCTAAATCTCACCCGAAATCTAACCCTCACCTTCACCCACACACTAATCCTAACTCTAACCGTAAGCCTAACACTCACACTCAACCTAACCCTACCTCTAAACTTTTCCCTCACCCTAACACTAAACCTAACACTCACACTAAACCTCACACTCACCCTACCCTATCCCTAAGCCTAAGCCTCCCCCTCAGCCTAAACCTCAGCCTAAACCTAACCCTAATACTAATCCTAACCCTAACCCTCACAATCACCCTCACCCTAAACCTAACCGTAACCATAAACTTCACCCTCACCCTCACTCTCACCCTCACCCTCACCTTCACCCTCACCCTAACCTTAAACCTAACCCTAACCCTAACCCTAACCCTCTCCCTAACACTAACTCTAACACTAATCCTAATTCTCACACTAAACCTAACCCTCACCCGAACCCTAACACTACCACTCAGCCTAACCCTAACTCTAACCCTAACCCTAATCCTCACTCTATCCCTAACTGTAACCCTAACCCTAAACCAAAATCTCACCCAAGCCATCACCCTAACCCAAACCCTAAACCTAACCCTAACCCTAAACCTAACCCTAACCCTCATACCAGCACTAACCCTAACACTAATCCTAACTCTCACCCTAACCCTAACCCTAACCTTAACCCTCACTCTAACCCTCACCCTAACCCTAAATCTAACCCTCACCTGAACCCTCACCCGAACCCTAACCCTAACCCGAAACCGCACCCTCACTCTCAGCCTAAACCTAACCCTAACCCTAATCCTAATCCTAACCCTCACCCTCACCCTCACCCTTATTCTACCCCTAACCCTAACCCTCACCCTCACCCTAACCCTAGCCCTAACCCTTAACCCAAACCCTCACCCTCACCCTCAACCTCATCCACAGTCTAATCCTAACCCTAACCCTATTCATAACCCTAATGTTCACCCTCACCCTCACCATAACTATAACCCTTACCCAACCCTAACCCTCACCCTAACTCTAACCCTCACCCAAACCTAACCCTCACCCTCACATTCACCCTAACCCTAACTCTAACACTTAACCTTACCCTAACCCTAACCCTAACACTAACCCAACCCAAACTCTGGTGCTCACCATCACCCTCACCCTAAGTCTAACACTAAGCCTACCCTAATCTTAACCCTAACCCTCACCCTCACATCACCCTAACTCTAACAATAACCCAACCTTAATCCTCACCCTCACTCTAACCCTCAACGAACCCTAACCCTCTATCTCACCCTCACCCTAACCCTAACCCTAACCCTAATGCTAACACTAACCCTAACGCTAACCCTCACACTAACCCTAACCTTAAACATCACCCTCACCCTAACCCTAACCCTAAACATAACCCTCACCCTAAAACTCACCATAATACTAACGTTAACCCTAAACATCATCCTAACCATAAAACTCACCTTAACCCTTACCCTCACCCTAAGCCTAACCCTAACCCTAACACTAACCCATACACTAATCCTAACCCCAATCCTAACCCTAACACTAAACCTCACCCTAGCCCTCACCCTAAACCTAACCCTGAGCCTAACCCTTACCCTTACACTAACTCTAACAATAAACCTAACACTAACACTAACCCTCACCCTAACACTAACCCTAAACTTAACCCTGACTCTCACACCAAACCTAACCCTCACCCTAAAGCTAAGCAAACCCCTCAGCCTAACCCTAACCCTAAACCTAACCCTAACAATTACCCCAACTCTAACCCTAACCCTAACCCTAACCCTGACCCTAACATTAACCCTAACCCTAATCCTCGCATTAAACCTTACCCACACCCTAAATGTAACCTTACCCCTCAGCCTAACCCTCACACTAAACCGAACCCTAAAGCTAATCCTCACCCTATACATAACCCCAACCCTAGCCCGCACCGTTACCCTCACTGTCACCCTAACCCTAACCCTCACCCTCAACCTCACCCTAATCCTAACCCAAAACCTAATCCTAATTCTAACACAATTCCTCACCCTCAACCTAACCCTAACCCTAACACTAACCATAACCATAACCATAACCATAACTCTCACCCTAACCCTAAGCCTAACCCTAACCCTCACCCTCAACCTAGCCCTCACCCTAACCATAATCTTAAGCCTAAACCTAACCCTAACCCTGACCCTCACCCCAACACTTACCCTAACCCTAACCCTAACATTAACCCTAACCCTCACCCTAACCTTAACCTAATAATAACCCTAACCCTCACCCTAACCCTGACCCTAACACTAACCCTATAAATAAACCTCCCACTCATCCTAACCCTCAACCTAACTCTTATCCTCACCCTCACCCTAACCCTCACATTAACCCTAATCCTCACCCTAAAACTAAGACTAAACCTCACCCTCAGTTAACCCTCAATGACACCCTAACCCTCAACCTATCTTTAACCCTCACCCACACCCTACCTCTCACCCTAAACTGAAGAATCGCCCTCAACATAACCCTCAACCTAAGACTAACCCTAACACTAACACTAATCCTAAACTTAATACTCACCCTCACCCTCACCCTTACACTAACCCTAACCCTCATCCTAACCTTAAACCTCATCCTAACCCTAAGCCTAACCCTAACCCTCATGCTAAAGCTAACCCTCACCCTAACCCTAACCGTAAACCTCACCCTAATCCTAACCCTAAACCTAAACCTCACCCGCAGCCTAAACCTCAACCTAAACCTAACCCTCACCCTAAACCTAACCCTAACCCTCACACTAAACCTCACCCTCACCCTCACACTAAGCCTAACCCTAACATTAATCCTAAACCTAACCCTCAACCTCACCCTCACCATAAGGCTAAAACTAACCTTAACCATAACCCTAATTCTCACCCTCATCCTAGCCCTCTCCCTAACCCTAAGCCTAACCCTATCCCACACCCTAACCCTCACCCTCACCCTTAACCTCACCCTAACCCTTACCCTCACCCTCACCCTCACCCGCACCGTAACCCTTACCCTCATCCTAATCCTAAACTAACCCTCACAGTAACCCTACATCTCATTCTAACCCTTACCCTACACGTCACCCTAACCCTAACCGTAACCCTCACACTAAACCTAAACTTCACCCTAACCCTAACAATAACACTAACCTTAATCCTAACCCTCACCTTCACCCTCATCCTCAGCCTAACCCTAACCCTAATTCTAATCCTAACCCTATCCCTCACTCTCAACCTCACTCTAACCCTAAACCTAACCCTAAACCTCAATCTCACCCTCACCTACACCCTCACCCTCAGCCTAACGCTAACCCTAACAATAACCCTAACCCTAACACTAACACTAACCCTCACCCTAAACCAAACCCTAACCCTTAAACTCACCCTAACACTAAACCTAACACTCACTCTCACCCTAACCTTAACACCCACCCTAACCCTCACCCTAACACTTACTCTATCCCTAACCCTCATTCTCAAGCTAAACCTCACCCTAAAACTTACCCTCACCGTAACCCTCACCCTAACCCTAAACCTATCCCTTACCCTAACCCTAAACCTCAACCTAAACCTAAAAATTACCCTAACCCTAAGCCTAACACTAACCCTCACCCTCACCCTACCCCTCACCCTAAACCTAATCCTAACCCTAACCCTCACCTTAACCCTAACTCTCACACTAACCCTAACCCTCACCCTAACCCTCACCCTAAGACTAACCCTAATATTAACGCTAACCCAAACCTTAAACCCTCATTCTAAACCTCACCCTAACCCTAACCCTAATCCTAACCCTCCCCCTCACTCTAACCTTCAATCTAAACCTGACCCTTACCCTAATCCTAACCCTCACACTAACCCTAACCCTATCCCTCAACCTCACCCTCAAGCTCATCCTCAGCCTAACCCTAATCCTAACCCTAGTCCTAACCCTAACCATCACCTCACCCTCACCATCAAGCTCACCCTCAGCCTAACCCTAATCCTAACCCAAATCCTTACCCTAACCCTCAACCTCACCATCACCCTCACCCTAACCCTAATCTTCAAGCTCAACCTCACCCTTACCCTCAACCTAAGCCTCAGTCTCAGCCTCACCCTCATCATAACCCTAACTCTCTCCCTCACCGTAAACCTAAAACTAAACATCACCCTCACCCTAACCCTCACCCTAACCCTAAAACTACCCCTGAGCCTAATTCTCACACTAACCCTAACCCTAACCCTAATTCTCACCCTATACCTAACCATAACCCTAACACTCACACTCACCCTAGCCCTCACCATAACTCTATCACTAACCCTAACCCTCACCCGATCCCTCAACCGAACCCTCACGCTCACCCTCACCCTAATCCTAACAATCACTTTAACCCTAACTCTTACATTAACGCAAACCCTAAACCTACCCCTACCCCTAAACCTCCTCCTCCCTTTCCCACTCACCCTGAGCCTAACCCTAACACTAATCCTAATCTTAACCCTAACCCTCACTCCCACACTGACTCTAAACCTAACCCTAACATAAACCTCACCCTCACCCTCAGCCTCACCCTCACCCTCACCATAAACCTAACAATAACCCCAACTCTAACCATAACCCTAAGCATAACCCTCAAACTAACACTAACCCTAACCCAAACATTAAACCTAACCCTTACCCTAACCATAACCCTACCCCTCAGCCTAACCCTCACACTAAACCAAACCCTAACGCTAATCCTCACCCTATCTCTAAACCATCCATAACCCTTAATCTCACCCTGACCCTCACTGTCACCCTAACCGTAACGCTCACCCTTAAACTCACCCTCATCTTAAGCCTAACCATTATCCTAATTCTAACCCTATCCCTCACCCTCACCCTCATGCTAAACCAAACCCTAACCCTAAACCTCACCCTAAACCTAACCCTAACCCTAAACCTAAATTAACCCTAACTCTAAACCTAACCCTCACCCTCACCGTAAACCTAACCTTAACCCTAACACTAACCCTCACCTTAACCCTCACCCTAACACTCACGCTAACCATAACCCTTACTCTCACCCTAAACCTCACCCGCACCCTACCACATACCCTCACCCTAAACCTAACTGTCACCCTAACACTCACACTAAACCTAACCATCACCCTAACCCTAAAACTACAACTCACACTAACCCAAAACCTAAACCAAACCCTAATCCTCAGCCTAACCCTAAGCTTAACCCTAACCCTCACCCTCACCCTAGCCCTCACCCTAACCATAATCCTTAGCGTAAACCTCACCCTAACCCTGACCCTCATTCTAACCCTAAACCACACCCTAAACCTAACCCTCACCCTAACCCTAACCCTCACCGTAACACTTACCCTAAACCTAAGCCTAACCCTCACCCTAACCTTAACTTAATATTAACCCTAACCCTCACCCTAACCCTGATCCTAACACTAACACTATAACTAAACCTCCCACTCATCCTAACCCTCAACCTAACCCTTATTCTCACCCTCACCCTAAGCCTCACATAAAAACTAAACCTCACACTAAAACAAAGACCAACCCTCACCCTCACTTAACCCTCAACGTCAACCTAACCCTCCCCCTAACCATAACAATCACCCACCCCCTACCTCTCAGCCCATACTGAAAAATCGCCCTCACCCTAACACTCACCCTAAGAAAAACCCTAACACTAACACTAAAACTAAACTTAACCCTCACCCTCACCCTAAACCTAATACTAACCCTAACCCTCACCATAACCGTAACCCTCATCCTAACACTAACTCTAACTTTAACCCTAAGCCTAAACCTAACCCTCACCCTAACCCTAACCCTAACCCTCACACTAACCCTTACCCTCACCCTCATGCTCACACTAAGCCTAACCCTAATCCTAACCCAAATCCTTACTCTAACCCTCACCCTCACCCTCACCCTCACCCTAACCCGAACCCTCAAACACAACCTCACACTCACCCTCAACCTAACCCTCAGCCTCACCCTCACCCTCATCATAACCCTAACCCTAACCCTCACTCTAACCATAACCCTCACCCTAAACCTAAACCTAACTCTCTACCTCACCCTAACCCTCACCCAACCTTCACCGTAAACGTAAACGTAAACATCACTCTCACCCTAACCCTCACCCTAACCCTTACCATCACCCTAACCGTAACCCTAACACTAATCCTAACTGTAACTCTCAGACTAGACCTAACCCTCACCCTAAACCTATCCCAAAACCTTGAGCCTAACTTTCACCCTAAAACTAAACCTACCCTAATTCTCACCCTATCCCTAACCATAACCCTAATCTTCACACTCACCCTAGCCCTCACCCTAACTCTATCCCTAAACCTAATCCTCACCCGAACCCTCACCCATACCCTCACGCTCACCCTCACCCTAATCCTAATAATCACTTTAAACCTAACTCTCACCTTAACACTAACCCTAAACCTACCCCTAATCCTAACCCTCCCCCTCGCTTTCCCACTCACCCTCAGCCTAACCCTAACAATAATCCTAATCCGAAACCTAACCCTCACTCCCACCCTCACTCTAAACCTAACCCTAACATAAACCTCACCCTCACCCTAACCCTAACAATAACCTCAACTCTAACCCTAACCCTAACCCTAACCCTCACCCTAACACTAACCCTAAACCTAACCCTCACACTAAACCTAACCCGAACCCTAACCCAACCCTACCCCTCAGAATAACCCTCAAACTAAACCGAACCCTAACGCTAATCCTCACCCTATCCCTATCCCATCCCTAACATTAAATCTCACCATGACCCTCACTGTCACCCTAACCCTAACATTCACCCTAAACCTCACCCTCATATTAAGCCTAAACATAATCTTAATTCGAACCCTATACCTCACCCTCACCCTCACACTAAACCTAACTCTAAACCTAAACCTCACCCTAACTCTAAACCTAACCCTTACTTTCACCCTAACCCTAACCCTAACCCTTACCCTAACACTAACCCTCACCCTAGCCCTCACGCTAACCCTAACCCTCACCCTAACACTTACCCTAACCCTAGGCCTAACATTAACGCTAACTCTCACCCTAACCCTAACCTAACCTTAACCCTAACTCTCAAACTAACCCTCACCCTAAACCTCCCACTCACCCTAACTGTAAACCTAACCCTTACCCTCACCCTAACCCTAACCCTCACATTAACCCTAAACCTCAAGGTAAACCTAAGCCAAACCCTCATCATCACCCTCATTCTCACCCTTATCCTAACCCTAACCCTAACCCTAAACCTAAACCTATCCCTCACCCTCACTCTTACCCTAACACTAACCCTCACATTCACCCTCACCCTCACCCTAAATCTTAGCCTCAACCTCACCGTCACCCTATCCTTAACCCTAACCATAACACTCACCCTAATCCTCACCCTAAATATAACCCTCACCCTAAACCTAACCCTAACACTCACCCTCACCCTAACCCTCACCCTAACTCTTAAACTCACACTAACCCTAATCCTAAACTTAACACTCAGACTAAACTTAACCCTCACCCTAATCCTAACCATTCCCCTCAGCCTAACACTCACCCAAACCCTAAACCTAATCCTAATTCTCACGCTATCCCTAACCCTAACCCTAACCCTGACCCTCACCCTAGCCCTCACCCTAACTCTAACCGTAAACCTAAACAGCACCGGAAACCGAACCCTCAACCTAACCCTCACCCTCATCCTAAACATCACCCTAAACCTATCCCTGACCCTAACCCTAACACTAACACTCACCCTAACCCTAACCCTCACCCTCATCCTAATCCTCACCCTCACCCTAACACTAACCCTTACCGCACCGAAACCCTCACACTCACCCACAGCCTCACTCGAACCATCACTCTCACAATAGCCCACAGCCAAACATTAACCCAACCCTACCCTAACCCTCAAACTCACCCTCACCCTCAGCCTAAATATGACCGTAAACTTAATCCTAACCCTAACCCTCACCCTCACCCTAATCCTAACCCTAACCCTAACCTGAACCCTCACTCAAACCCTCACCCTAAACCTGACACTAACTCTAACCCTAACCTTCATACTAACCTAACCTTCACCCTCACCCTCACCCTAACCCTAACCCTAACCTTCACCCGATCTCTCACACTCACCCTCAACCTCACAATAATCCTAATCCTAACAATAACTTTAACCTAACTCTCACTGTAACCCTAACCCTAAACCTACACCTAACCCTAACCCTCCCCCTCCCCTTCGCACTCACCCTCAGCTTAACCCTAACCCTTATCCTAACCCTAACCCTAACACTCACTCGCACCCTCACTCTAAACCTAACCCTATCCCTAAACCTCACCCTCACCATCACCCTCAACCTCACCCTAACCCTAACCCTCACATTAAACCTTACCCTCACACTAAATGTAACCCTAACCCTCAGACTAACCCTCACACTAAACCTAACCCAAATGCTAATCCTCACCCTATCCCTAAGCCTAAACCTATCCCTAAACCTCACCATGACCCTCATTGTAAACCTAAACCTAACCCGCACCCTCAACCTCACCCTAATCCTGAACCTAACCCTAATTCTAATTCTAACAATATCCCTCACCCTCAACCTCACGCTAAACCTAACCCTAACCCTAAACCTCACCCTAACCCTAACCCTAACCTAACAATAAACCTAACCCTCACCCTAACCCTAACCTAACCTTAACCCTGAACCTCACCCTAACCCTAACCCTAACACTAAACCTCCCACTCATGCTAACCCTCAACCTAACCCTTATCCTCACCCTCACCCTAAGACTCACATTAACCCTAACCCTCACCCTAAACCTAAGCCTAACTGTCACCTTCAAACTAACCCTCACTGTCACTCTAATCCTCATCCTAACCCTAATCCTCACCCTAAATTTGAGCCTCACCCTTAACCTATCCTTTACCCTAAGACTAACACTAACCCTAACACTAATCCTAAACTTAACCCTCATCCTCACCCTCAACCTAACACTAACCCTAACCCTCACCCTAACCGTAACACTCATCCTAACCCTAACCCTAACCCTAACCCTTACCCCAAACCTAACAGTCACCCTAACCCTAACCCTAACCCTAACACTCACCCTAATCCTAAACCTAACCCTAACCCTCACCCTCACCCTAAACATCAACCTTAACCTAACCCTCACCCTAACCATTACCCTCACCCTCATCCTCACCCTAAGTCTAACCCTGAACCTACCACTAATCCTAAACCTAACTCTCACCCTCACCCTCACCCTATGACAAACCCTAACCCTAAACCTAACCCTAACTCTCACCCTCACCTAGCACTCTGCCCAACCCTAAGCCTAACCCTTACCCACACCGTAACCCTCACCCTAATCCTAACCCTCAAACTAACCTTAAACCTCAACCTCACCCTAACCCTCTCTCATACTAACACTAACCCTAACCCTCACATTGACCCTAGCCCTTATCCTAACCCTAACCCTACCCCTCACCCTAACCTAAATCTCACCCTCACACTAAACCTAAACTTCACCCTAAACCGAACACTAACACTCACCCTAATCCTAACCTATGCCGTCACCCTCACCCTCAGCCTAACCCTAACCCTAATTCTAATCCTAACCCTATCCCTCACTCTCACCCTCACCCTAACAATAAACCTAACCTTAAACCTCAACCTCAAACTCACCTTCACCCTCACCCTCAGCCTTACCCTAATCCTAACAATAATCCTAACCCTATCCCTAACCCTAACCCTAACCTTCACCCTAAACCTAACCCTAACACTTAACTTCACCCTAACCCTAACCCTAAACCTCACCCTAACCCTCACCCTTACCCTACCCCTCACCCTAACCCTAATCCTAACCGTAACCCTCACCCTAACCCTAACCTTCAAACTAACCCTAACCCTCACCCTAACCCTTCCCATAAGCCTAACTCTAACATTAACCCTAACCCTCACCCTAACCCTAACCCTATCCTTAAACTTAACCCTCATCCTAAGCCTCACCTTCACATTAACCCTAACCCTAACCCACACCCTCACTGTAACTTCCATCTAAACCTTACCCTTACACTCAACCTAACCCTCACACTAACCCTAACCCTGAACCTAAACCTAAAACTAACCCTCACCTTCACCCTCAAGCTCATCCTCACCCTAACTAATCCTAACCCTAATCCTTACCCTATCCCTCACAATCAACCTCACCCTCAAGCTTTCCCTCAACCTACCCCTAATTCTAACACAAATCCTTACCCTAATCCTCATCCTTACCCTCATCTTGACCCTAAACCTCGTACTCACCCTCACCCTCATCCTGACCCAAAACCTCAGCCTCACTCTCACCCTCACCCTAACCCTAAACCTCACCCTAACCCTCACCCTCACCGTAATCCTAACCCTAACCCTAACCCTAACCCTAAACCTAACCATAAACCTCACCCTCACGCTAAACCTAACCCTAACCCTAACCCTCACCCAACCCTCACCATAAACCTAACCCTAAACCTCACCCTCACCCTAAACCTCACCCTTACCCTTACCCTCACCCTAAGCCTAAACCTAACCCTAAACCTAACCGTAACCCTCATACTAAAGCTAAACCTCACCCTAACCCTCACCCTAACCCTAACCCTAACCCTAATTCTCACCCTATCCCTAACCATAACCCTAACCCTCACACTCAACCTAGCCCTCATCCTAAATCTATCCCTAACCCTCACCCTCACCTGAACCCTCACCCTCACCCTCACCCTAATCCTAACAATAAATATAACCCTAACTCTCACCGTAACCCTAACCCTAAACCTACCCCTAAACCTATCCCTCCCCTCCCCTGCCCACTCACCTCAGCCTAACCCTAACCCTAATCATAATCCTAACACTAACCCTCTCTCCCACCCTCACTGTATACCAAACCCTATCCCTAAACCTCACCCTCACTGTCACCCTCAACCTCACCTTAACCCTAACAATAATCCCAACACTAAACTTAAACCTAACCCTAACCCTTACCCTAACACTAACCATAACTCTAACACTCACATTAAACCTTACCCTCACCCTAAATGTAACCCTACCCCTCAGCCTACCCCTCACACTAAACCGAACCCTAACACTAATCCTCACCTTATCCCTAACCCTAAACCTAACCCTAAAACTCACCCTGACCCTGACTGTCACAATAAACCTAAACCACACCCTCAACCTCACCCTAATCCTAACCCTAACCCTAATCCTAATTCTAACACTATCCCTTACCCTCATCCTCACCCTAAACCTAACCCTAACACTAAAACTAACCCTAAACCTAACCCTCACGCTAACACTCACGCTAACCCTAACCCTCACTCTCACCCTAACCCTCACCCTTAACCTAACCCTAACCCTAACCCTCACACTAAACCTAACCCTCACCCTAACGCAAAACTTCAACTCACGCCAGGCGCTGGTGGCTCACACCTGTAATCCTAGCTACTCAGGAGGCTGAGATCTGAGGATCGCGGTTCAAAGCCAGCCCGGGCAGGAGAGACCGTGAGACTCCTATCTCCAATAAAACCACCAGAAAACCGGAAGTGGCGCTGTAGCTCAAGTGGTAGAGCGCTCGCCTTGAGCTGTAGAGCTAAGCGACAACGCCCAGGCCCAGAGTTCAAGCCCCACGACCGACAAAAAAAAAAAAAAACTTCAACTCACACTAGCCCTAACACTAACCCTAACCCTAACACTCACCCTAACCCTAAGTCTAACCCTAAACCTCATCCTCACCCTAGCCCTCACCCTAACCATAATCCTAACCCTAACCCTCATTCTAACCCTAACCCACACACTAAACCTAACCCTCACCCTAACCCTAACACTCACCCTAACACTTACCCTAACCCTAACCCTAATATTAACCCTAAATCTAACCCTGACCCTAACTTAAACTTAACCCTAACCCTCACCCTAACACTAACGCTAAGGCTAAACCTGCCACTCATACTAACCCTCAACCTAACCCTTATCCTCACCCTCACACTAAGGCTCACATTATCCCTAACCCTCACCTTAACCCTAAGTCTAACCATCACTCTCGCCCTAACCCTCACCATCACCCAGACTCTCAACCTAACTCTAACCCTCACTCACACCCTAACCCTCACCCTAAACTTAAGTCTCACCCTCACCCTAAACCTCATCCTAAGACTAACCCTAACCCTAACACTAATCCTAAACTTAACCCTCACCCTCACCCTCAACCTAACACTAACCCTAACCCTCACCCTAACCGTAACCCTCATCCTAAACATAACCCTAACCCTAACTCTCACCCTAAAACTAACCCTCACGCTCAACCTAACCCTAACCCTAAAACTCACCCTAGTCAAAACCTAACCCTAACCCTCAATCTCACCCTCACCCTCACCCTCAGTCTAACCTTAACCCTAACCTAATCCTAACTCAAACCCTCACCCTCACCCTCAACCTAACTCTAACCCTAATCCAACCATATCCCTCAGTCTAACTCTAACACTCACCCAACCATAACCCCCACCCTCAACATCTATCTAACCCTAACCTTAACCCTAACTCTCACCCTAATCCTCACCCTCACACTAACCCTTACCCTCACCCTAACCCAAGCCCTAAACCTAACCCAAACCCTCACACTAATCGTAATGCTAACCCTAAACCTAAACCTCACACTAAACCTCACTCTAAACCTAAAACTAAACCTAAGCCTCACCCTAACCTTAGCCCTAATCCTCACCCTCACCCTAACCCTCACAGTCACCTTAACACTCAAAATAAACCTAACCCTCACCCAAAACCTAAACCTCACTCTCACCATGAACCTCACCCTCACACTAAACATCACCCTAAACATAACAATCACCTTAACCCTAAGCCTCACCCTAAACCTAACCCTCACCCTCACCCTCACCCTCACTCACAGCCTAAGCCTTACCCTAAGCCTAAACCTCACCCTAACCCTAACCCTAAACCTAAACCTCAACCTAACACTAACCATCACCCTAACCCTAATACTAACACTAAACATCAACCTAACCCTAACACTCAACCTAACCTTAACCCTATCCCTAACCAGAAACCTCACCCTCACCCTACCCTAACCCTAACCCTAACCTAACACTAATCCTAAACCTAACTCTCACTCTCATCCTTACCCCAATGCTAACCCTAACCGTAATCTGCACACTAATACTCACCCTCACCCTCACCCTAAATCTAACCCTAACCTAATCCTAACCCTTACCCCCACCCTAACCCTAACCCAAATCTTCACCCTCACCCTAACCCTCACGCTCACATTTTACCTCACCCTCACCCTAACCCTCACCCTAACCATAGCGCTAACCCTCACCCTAACATTTACCATCACCCTAATCATCAAGTCACATTAATACTCACCCTAACCCTAAACTTAAACCTTAAGCTAACCCTAAACCTCACCCTCACCCTCACCTTCACCCTCACCCTAACCCTTACCCTCACTCTAGCCCTCACCCTAACCCTAAACCTAAACCTAACGCTCACCCTAACCCTAACCCGCACCCTCATACTAATCCTCACCCTAACTCTTACTCTAACCCTAACGCTAATCCTAACCCTCAACCTCACCCTATCCCTAACCCTCACACTCACCCTAAACCTAACCCTAAACCTCACCCTCACCCTCAACCTCACGCTCAGCCTAACCCTAACCTTAAAACAAAACCTTACTGTAATCCTCACCCTTACCTTCACCTCAACCCTAACCCTCACCCTCACCCTCACACTCACCTTCATCCTAACCCTCAGCCTCACTCTCACCCTCACCCTTACCCTAACTCTAACCCTCACCCTCACCCTAACCTTAACCCTAACCCTAACCCTAACCCTCAAAAAAAGCCTCACCCTAAACCTAACCCTAAACCTCACCCTCACCCTTACCCTTACCCTCACCTTAAGCTTAACCCTAACCCAAAAACTAACCGTAACCCTCAGACTAAACTTAACCCTCACCCTAACCCTAACCCTACACCTGAGCCTAACCCTCACCCTAAACCTAAACCTAACCCTAATTCTCACCCTATACCTCACCATAACCCTAAACCTCACACTCAACCTAGCCCTCACCCTAACTCTATCCCTAACACTAACCTTCACCCGAACCCTCACACTCACCTTCACCCTCACCCTAATCCTAACAATAACTTTAACCTAACTCTCACTCTAACCCTAACCTTAAACATACCCCTAAACCTAAGCCTCCCCCTCCCCTTCCCACTCACCCTCATCCTAACCCTAACCCTAATCCTAATTCTAATCCTAAGCCTCACTCCCACCATCACACTAAACCTAATCCAATCCCTAAACCTCACCCTCACCATCACCCTCACCCTCACCCTAACCCTAAAGATAACCCCAACTCTAACCCTAACCCTAACCCTCACCCTCACCCTAAAACTAACCCTAACCCTAACCCTCACATTAAACATTACCCTCACCCTAAACATAACCCAACCCCTCAGCCTAACCCTCACACTGAACCTAACCATAACGCTAATCCTCACCCTATCCCTAACCATAAACCTAAGCCTAACCCTCACCCTGACCCTCACTGTAACCCTAAACCTAACCCGCACCCTGAACCTCACCCTAATCCTAAACCTAACCCGAATACTAATTCTAACAATACCCCTCACCCTCAACCTCACCGTAAACCTAACCCTAACCCTAACCCTCACCTCACCTTAACCCTAACCCTCACCCTAACCCTCAAACTAAAACTTTTACGCTATCCCTAACCCTCATTTTCAAGCTAACCCTCCCCCTAACACTTACCCTCACACTAAACCAAACCCTCACCCTCACCCTACCCCTCAAGCTAACCCTAATCCTAACCCTAAACCACACCCTAACCCTAACCCTAACCTTCACCAACCCTCATTTTAAACCTTACCCTAATCCTCACCCTCACCCTCACATTCACCCTCATCTTAACTCTAACTATAACCCTAACTCTAACCCTAAACCTAAACCTAACCATCACCCTAACACTAACCCTAATTCTAACCCTCACACTAAACATAACCCTCACCCTAACCCTAACCCTAGCCCTCAGCCTAACCCTCATACTAAACCAAAACCTCACCGTAACCCTCACCCAATCCCTAACCCTAACCCTGACCCTCACTGTCACCGTAACCCTAACACTCACAATCAACCTCACCCTCATCCTAACCCTAACCACAATCCTAATTCTAACCTTATCCCTCACCCTCACCCTGACTCTAAACCTAACCCTAACCCTAAACCTCACACTAAGCCTAACCCTAACTTTCACCCTAACCTTAACCCTAACCCTCACCCTCACACTAACCCTAACCCTAACACTAACACTAACCCTCAACCTAACCCTCACCCTATCACTCACACTTACCCTAATCCTCAGTCTCACCCTAACCCTCACGCTCACCCTAACCCTTAATCTCACCCTAACCCTAACCCTAACGGTCACACTAAACCCAAACCTCACCCTGACCCTAACCCTC
The DNA here is from genome assembly GCF_024711535.1 of Dipodomys merriami. Lineage (NCBI taxonomy): Eukaryota > Metazoa > Chordata > Mammalia > Rodentia > Heteromyidae > Dipodomys > Dipodomys merriami. The sequence goes on along the minus strand of NW_027205581.1, from coordinate 480,580 downwards.
ACCATAAACCTTTCCCTCACGCTAATCCTAACCTTAACCCTAACCCTCAAACTAAACCTAACCCTCACCCTAACCATAAATGTACCCCTCAACCTAACCCTAACACTAAACTAACCCTAACCCTCACACTAACCCTAACCCTCACCATAACCAGGACCCGACCCCTCACGCTAACCCTCATCCTAACCCTAACCCTAACCCTAACCCTCATCCTCAACCTAAGCCTAGCCCTAACCCTAACCCTCACCCTAACGCTAAAACTAAAACTCACCCTCACCCTAATCTTAACCCTAACCCTAAAAATAACCCTAAGCCCAACCCTCACCCTCACCCTAACCCACAGTCTAACCCTAACCCTAAAAGTAATCCTAACCCTAACCCTCACCCTCACTCTCAACCTAAACCTAACACTAACCCTAACGCTATCCCTCACCCTTACACTCACCCAAACCCTAACCCTAACCCTAACAATAACCCTAACCCTAACACTAATCCTAACCCTAACCCTTACCTTAACCCTAACCCTAACCCTAACCCTAACCCTAACCCTAACCCTAAACCTAACCCTAACCCTAACCCTCACCCTAACACTCAGCCTCATCCTAATTCTCACCCGAACACTAACCCTAACCCTAAACTAAACTAAACGCTCACCCTCAACCTCAACCACACACTAACACTCACCCTCACCCTAGACCTCACCCTAACCCATACCCTAACCCTAACCCTAAATCTCACCCTCACTTTCACCGTCACTCTCACCCTCAGCCTAACCCTAACCCTAATCCTCACCCGCACGCTTACCCTAAACCTAACACTAACCCTTAGCTTCACCCTCACCCTCACCCTAACCCTAACAACCCTAAACCTCACCCTAACCCTAACCCTCACCTTAACCCTCACCCTCACCCTAACACTCACCCTAACACTTACCCTCAGCATCGTCCTATCACTAAACCTAACCCTCACCCTATCCCTCACCTTAACCCTAACACTCACCCTCACCCTTACCCTCACCCTCACCCTTACCCTCAGGTTTAACCTAACCCTAATCCTAATCCTAACCCTAACCCTCACCCTAACCTGAACCTGAACCCTAACCCGAACCTGAAACCTACCTCTTACTCTCACACTCAACTTGAGCCTAAGCCTAACCCTAATCCTAAACCTAAACCTAACCCTCACTCTCATGCTCCCCCTAAACCTAATTCTAACCCTAAATCTCACCCACACCCTCACCCTCACCCTAACCCTAATCCTAATCCTAACCCTAACCCTAACGATCAAACTGACCCTAGCACTACCAGGAACTCTAACTCTAAGCCTAAACCTCACACTAAGCCTAACCCTCACCCTAACCCTAACCCTACCCCTCACCCTAACCCTCACCCTAACACTTAACCTAACCCTAATCAATACCCTAACCCTAACCCTAACCCTCACGCTCAAACTAACCCGCACTCTGACCATAACCCTCAACCTAACCCTAACCCTAAACGTAACCCTCACTCTAACCTTCATCCTAACATTAACCCTAACCCTAACCCTCACCCTACGCCTCACCCTAAACTTAACCCTAACCCTAACCCTCAGTCTCCCTAATCCTCACACTAACACTTGCCCTAACCCTAACCCTAATCCTAACCCTAACCCTCACACTCACCCTCACCCTAACTCTAACCCTAATCCAACCCTAACCCTCATTCTAACTCTAAACCTCACCCAACCCTAACCCTCATACTCAACCTCAATATAACCCTAACCTTTATCCATAACTCTCACCCTAACCCTTACCATCACCCTAACCCTTAGCCTCACCCTAACTCAAACACTAACCCTAACCCTAACCTGCAAACTAATCCTAACGCTAACCCTAAACCTAACCCTTACCCTAACCCAAAAAGTAACCCTAACCCTAACCCTAAACCTAAATCTAATCCACACACTCACCCTAAACCTCACCGTCACACTAACCCTCACCCTAACCCTAACCCTCACCCAAACCTTAACGCTCACTCTCACCCTGAACTTCAACCTCACGCTAAACATCACTCTAAACATGACCCTCACCCTAAACCTAACCCTAAGCCTCACCCTAAACCTAACCCTCACCTTCACACTCAAACTCACTCACAGCCTAAGCCTAAGCCTAAACCTAACCCTCACCCTAAAACTAACCCTAACCCTAAGCCTCACCCTAACCCTAACCCTCACCCTAACCCTAAACCTGACCCTAGACATCATCCTAACCCTAACCCTCACCGTAACCCTAACACTATCCCTAACCCTAAACCTCACCCTCACCCTCACCCTAAGCCTAACCCTAAATCTAACACTAATCCTAAGCCTAACTCTCTCTCACCCTAACCCTCGCCCTAACCCTAACCTAACCTTAAACCTAACCCTCACCCTAACACTCACCCTAACACTAGCCCTAACCCTAAATCTCCCACTCACTCTAACCCTCATCCTAAACCTTATCTTCAACCTCAACCTAACCCTCAGATTAACCCTAACCCTCACCCTAACCCTAAGCCTAACCCTCACCTTCACCCTCATTCTCACCCTCAGCCCAACCCTAACCCTAACCCTAATCCTAAACCTAACCCTAACCCAAACCCTCAAGCTTACCCTAAAACTAACCCTCACCCTCACCCTCACCCTAAACCTCAGCCTCAACCTCGCCTTCACCTTATGCTTAACCCTAATCCTAACCCTCACCCTAACCCTCACCCTAAGGCTAAGCCTCACCCGAAACCTAAACGTAACCCTCACCCTCACCCTAACCATAACCCTAATCCTAACCCGCACCCTCAACCTAACCTTCACCCTAACCATTAACCTCACACTTACCCTAACCCTATCCCTAACCCTCAGACTAAACCTAACCCTCACCCTAACCCTAACCATTCCATTCAGCCTAAACTTCACCCTAACCCCAACCCTATACCTAATTCTCACTCTATACCTAACCCTAAACCTAACCCTCACCCTCACCCTAGACCTCAACCAAACTCTAACCGTAACCGTACCCCACACCCGAACACTAACCAACACCATAACTCTCACCTTTATCTTTAACATCACCCTAAACTTATCCCTCAACCTAACCCTAACATTAACCCGCATCCTAACCCTAAGCCTCACCCTCAAAATAATCCTCACCCTAAACCTAACCCTAACCACTAAATGAAACCCACACCCTCACCCTCAACCTCACCCAAACCCTTACCCTCACAATAGCCGTCAGCCTAGCATTAACCCAACATTAACCCTAACCCTCAACCTCACACTCACCTTCAGCCTAACACTAACCCTAACCCTAATCCTAAACCTAACCCTCATTCTCACCCTAACCCTAACCCTAACCCTTACTCTAACCCTCACTCAAACCCTCACCCTAAACCTAACCCTAAACCTAACCCTAAACCTCACACTTCCCCTCAACCTCACCCTCAACCACACAATAATCCTAACACTAACCCTAAGCCTAACCCTCAAACTCACACTAAAACTCACCCTAAACCTTACCCTCACCCGAAACCTAACCCTAACCCTAACCCTCACACTAACTTAACACTTAACCTCTCCCTAACCCTAACCTTAACCGTAAACCTTACAGTCACAGTAACCCGACCCCCACACTAACCATAACCCTACCCCTAAACCTAACCCTCATCCTACCCCTAACCCTAACCCTCACGCTTACCCTCACCCTCACCCTAACCCTAACCCTCACCATAAACCAAGCTGTCACCCTCACACTCATCATCACCCTTAGTCTAACCCTAACCCTAACCCTAACCCTCACCCTCACCCTCACACTAACTCTAACCCTTATCCGACCCTAACCCTCACTCTATCTCTAAACCTCACCCAACCTTAACCCTCACCTTCAAACTCAATCTAACACTAATCTTAACCCTAACTCTCACACTAACCCTAACCCTCACCCTAAGCCTTACCCTCACGCTAAACCTAACCTTAACCATAACCCTCACACTAACCCTAACTCTAACCGTAACCCTAACCCTCACCCTAACCCTAAAACTAACCCTAACATTCACCCTCACCTTAACCCTAAACCTAAGCCTTAACCTCACCCTCACCCTATACTTAAAACTAATCCTAACCCTCACCCTAACCCTCACCTTAAACCTAAGCCTCACCCCCACCCTAACCCTTACCCTAACCCTGATCCTCACCCTACCCTATCCCTAACCCTAACCCTAAGCCTAACCCTCACCCTAACCCTAAGCCTACACCTCACCCTGATCCTAACACTAACCGTAAACCTCACCCTACCCTAATTCTAACCCTAACCCTCACCCTAACCCTAGCCCTCACCCTAACCCTAATCCTAACCTTAACCCTCACCCTGTACCTAAACCTCAACCTAACCCTAACCCTCATCCTCACACTAACCCTTACACTAACCGAAACGCTAACATTAACCCTAACCCTCACACTAAACCTAACCCTATCCTTAACCCAAACCCTCACCCTAACCCACACCCTATCCATAACCCAAACACTCCCCTTCACACTAAAGCTCACCCTTACCCTAACCCTAACCCTAACCTTCACCCTCACACTCACGCTCACCCTAAACCTCAGTCTCACCCTCAACCTAAGCCTAACCATAATCCTCAGATTAAACCTAAACCTCAACGTAACCATAATATTTTCCCTCAGCCTAACCCTCACCCAGACCCTCACCCTAAACATTACCCTCACCCTAGCCCTCACCCTAACGGTAATCCTAACCGTAAACCTCATCCTAACCCTAACATTCACCCTCACCCTAACCCTCACCCTCACCCTCACCCTCACCCTAAAACTCACGGTAACTCTAAGTCTCACACTAACCCTTACACTCAACCTCAACCTAACCCTCACACTAACCCTAACCTACACCCAAACAGAACCCTAACCCTTACCCTCACCCTAACCCTCACCCACAGCCTAATTCTTACAATAACCCTAATCCTAACCCTAACCCTCACCCTCACCCTAACAGTAACCTTAACCCTCACCCTCACACTCACCCCAACCTTAACCCTAAACCTCACCTCACCCTAACCCTAAAGCTACCCTCACCCTAAGCCTAATGCTAAACTTAAACCTCAACCTCACCCTAACCCTTACTCTCAACTTAGCAATAACACTCATCCTAATATTTACCCTCACACTCACCCTAACACTAACCCTCACCCTAACCCTAACCCTAACCCTAAACCTCACCCTAACCCTCACTCTAACCCTAAACCTAACCCTCAATCTAACCCTAACACTAACCCTCACAATAACATTCACCCTAACCCTAACCCTAACTCTAACACTCAACCTAACCCTAACACTATCCCAAACACTCAACGTCACGGTAATCCTCACACTAAACCTAACCCTCACCCAAACACTATGCCTCACCCTCACCCTCACCCTCACCCTCACCCTCATCCTAAACATCACCCTAACACTAACCCACACCCTAAACCTAACCCTAACTTTCACCCTAAACCAAACCCTCAACCATACCCTCACCCTAACCCAAACATTAACCCTAACTTTAACCCTAACTCTAAAGCTAATCCTCACCCTCACACTCACCCTAAACCTCACCCTAACCCAGACCTCATCCTAACCATAACACTAACCCTTACCTATCAGAAACCCTCACCCTCAACTCACCCTAACGCTAAACCTACCCCTCACCCTCACCTGCACCCTCACCCTAACCCTCAACCTCAACCTAGCCCTCATTCTAAATCTCACACTCACCCTAACACTAACCCTCACACCAACACTACATCTCACCCGCACCCTCACCGTCACTCTCACCCTCAGCCTAAACGTAACCCTAACAATAACCCAAACCCTAACCCTAACCCTAAAACTCACCCTCACCCTGACCCTCACCCTAACCCTTATCTTCACCCTAACCCTCACCCTCACCCCAACCCTAAAGGAAACACTAAAGTCTCACCCTAACCCTCAAACTAACCCTAAGCCTAACCCTAACCCTCACCCTCACCTTAACCCTCACCCTAAACCTTATCCTCCCCCGAACCCTAACCTTCATCGTCAGCCTAACCCTCATCATAAACCTAACCCTAACCCTAAATCTCAACCTAACCTTACCCCTAACCCTAATCCTAACCCTCACCCTAACCCTGACCCTCACCTTCAGCCTGAAACTCCACCTCAGTATAACCCTAACCCTAACCCTAATTCAAACCCTAACGCTCACTCTCACCCTAACTCTAAACCTAACCCTAACCAAAATCCTCACCGTAAAACTAACACTATCCCTAAACCTCACCCTAACCCTAACCCTAATCCTAAACCTAACCGTCTCCCTCACTCTAACCTTTACCCTCACCATATCCCTAAGCCTAACCATCAGCCTAACTATCATTCTGAACCTAACCCTAAACCTAACCCTCACCCTAACCTTAAACCTAACCCTAACCCTAACCCTCACCAAAACCCTAATCCTCACCCTCACCCTCAACCTCACCCTCACCCTAACCCTAAAAATAACCCTAATCCTCACCTAAAACCTAACTCTGACCCTCACCCTCACTCTCACACTAAGCCTAACCCTACACCTAAGCCTAATCCTAAACATAACTCTCACCCTCACCCTCACCCTAAACCTAAACCAACCTTAAACCTAACCCTAACCCTAGCCCTCACCCTAACCCTTACACTCACCGTCACCTTAACCCTAACCCTCACCCTAAACCTAACCCTAATCCTAACCCTTACCCTCACCCTCACACTAACCCTATCCCTAACACTAACACTAACACTAACCCTACTGCTAACCCTAACCCTCACCCTCACCCTAACCCTAAACCTAACCCTAATGTTATCCCTAAACCTCACCCTCACCCTAACCGTCATTCTAACCCTTACCTTCTCTCTAACCCTCACCCTAATTTAACCCTAAATCTAACACTAAACCTCACCCTAAACCTGGACCTAAACCTAAACCTAAACCTAACTCTTACCATAATCTAACTCTAACCATCACCCTCATACTAAACCTAACCATCACCTTAACCCTCACTCTCAACCTAACCCTCACCCTAAACCTTATCCTCACACTAACCCTAAACCTACCCCTCAAATTACCCCTCACCCCAACCCTAACCCTCACCTACACCCTCACCCTCACCCTCACCCTAACCCTAACCTTAATCCTCACATAACCCTAACCCACACCTTAAATCTCACACTCACCATAATCCTCACCCTAACCCTATCCCTAAGGCGTTCCTAAACGAAACCCTCACCCTCACCCTAACCCTCACCCTAACCATTACCCTCCACTAGCCCTCACCCTAAAACTAAATCTAACCGTAACCCTCACCCTCAACCTAACCCCTAACTTCAGCCTAACACTAATCCTAAACCTAATCCTAACCATATCCCTATCCCGCACCCTCACCCTCACCCTCAAATTCAGCCTAACCCTCACAATAACCCTAAACTTAACCCTAACCCTAAAACTCACCCTACAACTCACCCTAACCCTAAAGGTAAATCTAAACCTCAACCTCACCCTAACCCTCAACCTAACCCTCACCCTCACCCTAACCTTATCCCCAAACCTCACCCTCATACTAACACTTACCCTTACCCTTAGCCTCACGGTAACCCTAAACCTAAACCTAACCCTAACCCTCAAACTAACACTAAGGCTCACACTAAACCTAACCCTACCTCTCAACCTAACCCTCAAACTAAACCTAACACTAACCATAAACTTCACCCTAACCCTCACCCTCATCCTCACCCTCACCCTAAGACTAACCCTAACCCTAATCCTAAACCTTAACCTCACCCTCACCCTAACACTAACCCTAAGCCTCACCCTCACCCTCACCCTAACCCTAAACCTAACCCTAAACCGAAACCTCATCCTTACCCTAACCCTCGCCCTAACCATAACCCTAACCCTCAACCTCAAACTAATGCTAAACATAACCCTAACCTTAACCCTGTCCCTAACCCTCACCCTAACCCTGATGATAACTGTCACCCTCACCCTCACCCTAATCCTCACTCTAACCCTTATCCTCACACTAACTCTGACTCTAAACCAAACCCTAACCCTCTCACTAAGACTAACTCTCACACTAAGCCTAACCTTAACCCTCACCCTCACCCTAAACCTAATCATCACCCTGACCCTAACCCTCAACTTAACCCTCACCCTCAACCTAATCCTCACCCTAACCCTAACCCTTACCAAAAGGAAAACCTCACCTTCACACTCACGCGCACCCTAACCCTCATCCTAAGCCTAAACCTAACCATCACCCTAGCCCTAACACTACCCCTCACACTAACCCTTGCCCTAACCCTCAGCCTCACCCTCACCCTCAACCTATCCATAACCCTAACCCTAACCCTCACCATAAACCTAACCGTACCCCTCACCCTAAACCTAACATTAACCCTAACAGTAACCCTCACACTAACCCTAACCCTCACCCTAACAATGACCCTACCCGTCAACCTAACACTCATCCGAACCCTAACCATAAGCCTAACCCTCATCCTCACACTAATCTTAACTCTAACACTAACCCTCACCCAAACCCAAACTCTCACCCTCACCCTCAGTCTAACCCTAACCATAACCCTAATGCAAACCCTAAAACTCACCCTCACACTCACCCTAACCCTAATGCTCACCCTCATCCTCACCCTCACCCTAACCCTAACGCAACCCTAACAATAACCCTAAACCTAACCCTAAACCTAACCTTAACCCTTACCCTAACCCTAACCCTAAACTTAACACTAACACCATTCCTAACCCTAACCCTCACCCTAATCCTAAACCTCACCCTTACCCTCACCCTCATCTTAATTCTCACTCTTACCCTATCCCTAACCCTAACATAACCTAAACCCTCATCCTAAACCTCAAACACACAGTAACACTCACTCTCACCCTAGCCCTCACCCTAACCCTAACCCTAAACCTCACCCTCACCTTCACACTCACTCTCACCCTCAGGCTAACCCTAAACCTAACCCTAACTCTAACCCTAACCCTCACCCTCACCCTAAACCTAACACTAACCCTAACCCTCACCCTCACCCTCACTCTAACCCTAACCCTAACCCTCACCCTTACTCTAACACTCAACCTCACACACATCATAATCCTAACCCTAACCCTATCCCTAAAACTAACTTTCACCCTACCCCTCACCCTAACCCTTCCTCTCACCCTAACACTAACCCTATTCCTAAACCTCAAACAAAGGCGATCCTTAACCCAAACCCTATCCCTCACCCTCACGCTCACCCTCAGCTTTACCCTAACCCTAATCCTAATCCTAACCCTAACCCTCACACTAACCCTAACCCTAACCCTCACCCTAAACTCACCCTAACACTCACGCTAATCCTAAACCTCACTCCCAACCTAACCTTAACCTAACCCTTACCCTCAGCCTCGTCCTATCCCTAACCCTCACCCAAACTCTCACACTAAACCTAACCCTCACCCTAAGCCTAAACCTACCCCTCACCCAAACCCTCACCCTAACCCTAACCCTAACCCTCACCCTCACCCTCACCCTCACCCTAACCCTCACCGTCATCCTCACCTTCACCCTAACACAAACCCTCACACACACCCTATTCCTCACCCTTACCCGAAACCTTTCCCTCACCTTAACAATCACTCTCACACTAAACATCACCCTGAACCTAACCCTAACCCTAGCACTTACCCTAACCCTAAACCTAACACTTACCTAAAGGAGACCATCACCCTCCTCTCACCCTAACTTTAACCCTAACCCTAACCCTCACACTCACCCTCACACTCACCCTAACCCTAAACCTAACGCTAACCCACACAATAACCCAAAATCTAACCCTCAACCTAACCCTAACCCGCAGATTCACCCTCACCCTAATCCTAACCCTAATCCTTACCTAACGGAAAACCTCACCCTCTCCTCTTCCTTACCCTTACCCTCACCCTAACCCTAAACCTCACCATCACCCTAACCCTCCACCTAATAACCACGCTAAACTTAACCCTCACTCTCACCCTAACCTTCACCCTAAGCCTTACTCTCATCCTAATCCTAACCCTAACCTTAACTCTAACCCTTACACTAAACCTGACACTCACACTAACCCTAACCCTAACCCTAACCCTCTACCTCACCCTAAACCTCAACCGAAACCTCACTCTCACCCTAACCCTCATCCGAACACTCACTCTAACCCTAACCCTCACTCTCAACCTAACATTCACCCTAACACTTACCCTCACCCTACTACTAACACTAACCTGAAACCTAACCCTTACACTAAACCTGACCCTCATCTAACCCTAACCTTAACCCTAACACTCACCCTGACCCTCATCCTAACCCTCATGCTCACACTACCCTCAGTCTAAACCTTACCCTCACCCTAACACTAACCCTCACATCAAACCTAACCCTCACCCTCACCGTAACCCTCACCGCACGCAAGCTATCACCCTACCCTAACCCTCACCATACACCTAACCCTAACCCTAACCCTAACCCTCACCCAAACCCTCACCCTCGCAATAGCCTTCACCCTAACCCTAATCCTAATCTTAATCCTCACCCTAACCCTAACCCTAAACCTCATGGTCACATTAATTCTCACCCTAACCCTTACACTCACCCTCACCCTAACCCTCACACTAACCCTAACCTACACCTGAACCCTAACCACAACCCTCACCCTCACATTCACCCTCACCGCAGCCTACTTCTAACAATAACCCTAATCCTAACCTTAACCCTCACCCTCATCCTAACCCTAAACCTAACCCTAAACCTCACCCTCACCCTCACCCTCAAACTCACCCTCACACTAACCCTCACTCTCACCATCACCCTAACCCTAACACTAACACTCACCATAACCCTAACCCTAACCCTAACCCTAACCTTAACTTTCACCTTCACCCTCAACCCAACTTTAACCCTCAAGCTCACAATCAACCTAACCCTCACCCTAACCCTAAAGCTACACTCATCCTAACCCTAATGCTAACGTTAAATCTCACTCTCACCCTAACCCACGCCCTAACATTTACACTCACCTTAACCCTAACCCTCAGCCTAACCCTTACCCTCACTCTCACCCTAACCCTAACCCTAACCGTAACTTTCACCCTAACCCTCACCCTAAACCTAACGGTCACGCTAACCCTAAACCTACCCCTCAGCCTAACCCTCATCCTAACCCTAAACCTAACCATCACCCTAACCCTAACACTAACCCTCACACTAACCCTCACTCTAACCCTAAACCTAACCCTAACACTCACCCTAACACTAACTCTATCCCAAACCCTCACCGTCACGGTAATCCTCACCCTAACCCTAACCCTCACCCAAACACTATAAACCTAACCCTAACACTCACCCTAAACCTAACCGTCACCCTAACCCTCTCCCTAAGCCAAACATTGACCTTAACATTAACCCTAACCCTAACCCTTACCCTTACACTCACCCTAACCCTCACCCTAAACCTTGCCCTCACCCTAACCATAACCCTAACCCTTACCTATTGGAAACCCTCACCCTCGCCTCACCCTAAACCTAAGCCTAAACCTCACCCTCACCTGCAACCTCACCCTAAGCCTCAACCTCACCCTAGCCCTCACTCTAGCCCTTACCCTCACCCTAACACTAAACCTCACACTAACCCTAAATCTCACCCTCACCCTCACAGTCACTCTCACCATCAGCCAAACCTAACCCTAACAATAACCCTAACCCTAACCCTCAAACTCACCCTCACCCTAAACCTCACCCTAACACTTATCCTCACGCTAACCCTCACCATAACCCTACCCCTAAACCTAACACTAACCCTCAGCCTAACCCAAACCCTAAGCCTAACCCTCACCCTCACCTTAACCCTCTCCCTAACCCTTATCCTCCTCCGAACACTAACCCTCATCGTCAGCCTAACCCTCATCCTAAACCTAACCCTAACCCTAACCCTCACACTAACCTTAACCCTAACCGTAATCCTAACCCTCACCCTAACCCTAACCCTCACTTTCAGCCTCAAACTCAAGCTCAGTATAACCCTAACCCTAACCCTAATTCAAACCCTAACCCTCACACTCACCCTAACTCTAAACCTAAACCTAACCAAAACCCTCAACGTAACCCTAACCCTATTCCTAAACCTCACCCTAACCCTAACCCTAATACTAAACCTAAACCTCACCCTCAACCTAACCGTTACCCTCACCCTATTCCTAAGCCTAACCATCAGCCTAACTCTCATCGTAACCCTAACCCTAACCCTAACGCTCACCCTAACCTTAACCCTAACCCTAACCCTAACCCTCACCCAAACCCTGATCCTCACCATCATCCTCAACCTCAACATCACCCTCACCCTCACCCTCACCCTCACCATCACCCTAACCCTAACCATAACCCTAAACATAAACTTAAACCTAACTCTGACCCTCACCTTCACCATCACCCTAAGCCTAACCCTACACCTAAGCCTAATCCTAAACCTAACTCTCACACTCACTCTCACCTTAAACCTAAACCTCACCCTAACCCTAACCCTAACCCTATCCCTCACCCTAACGCTTACCCTCACTGTCATCTTAACCCTAACACTCACCCTAACCCTAAACCTAAACCTAACCCTCACCCTCACCCTCACTCTAAACCTAAACATAACCCTAACCCTAACCCTAATGCTAACCCTAACCCTCACCCTCACCATAATCTTAACCCTAACCCTGACACTCACCCTAACCCTAAACCTAACCCTAAAGCTATCCCTAACCCTCACCCTCACCCTTACCCTCATTCTAACACTTACCTTCACTCTAACCCTCACCCTAACCCTAACCTTACACTAACACTAAATCTCACCATAACCCTGGCCCTAAACCTAAACCTAAACCTAACACTCACCCTAACGCTCACACTGAACCTCAACCTAACCCTAACCATCACCCTCACCATAACCTTCACACTAAACCATACCCTCACCCTAACAATATCCCTAACCGTAACTCTAACCCTCACACTCATCCTAAGCCTAAACTGAACCCTAACCCTCACCCTCACCCTAACTTTAACACTATCCCTAAACCTCACTCTCACCCAAAAACTCATCCTTACCCTTACTGTCACCATAACCCTAAATCTAACCCTAACCCTAATCCTCACCATAACCCTAACCCTCACCCTCACCCTAACCCTCACAGTCACCTTAACCCTCACTCTGTACCTAACCACCACCCACACCCTAAAACTCACCCTCACCCGAAACCTCACCCTCACCCTAGACTTAGCCTAAACTTCACCCTAACCCTAACCCTCACCCTAAACCTAACTCTAACCATCACACTCATTCTAACCCTAACCCTCACCTAAACCCTAACCCTCACCCTAATCCTAAACCTACCCCTCATATTACCCCTCACCCTCGCCCTAACCCTCACCGTCACCCTAACCCTTACCCCAACCCTAACCCTCATCTACACCCTCACCCTCACCCTCACCCTCACCCTCACCCTCACCTTAATACTCACATAACCCTAACACTCACCTTAAACCTCACCCTCACCTAATCCTCACTCTAATCCTATCCCTAAGGCTTTCCTAACCAAAACCCTCACCCTCAAACTAACCCTCACCCTAACCCTCACCCTCACCCTAGCCTTCACCCTAAAACTAACCCTAACCCTAACCCTCACCCTCAACATCACCCCCAACTTCAGCCTAACCCTAAACCTAAACCTAATCCTAAACGTGACCCTAACCCTCACCCTCACCCTAACCCTAACCCTAACCCAAACTCTAATGCTAACACTAGTCCTCACCCTCAGCCTAAACCTAACCCTAACCCTACCCCTCAGCCTAACGCTCACCCTAAACTTCACACTAACCCTAACCCTAACCCTAAACCACACCCTCACCCTAACACTCACCCTAAACCTAAACCTAACCCTCACTCTAACCCTAAGCTTAACCCTAACCCTCACCCGAACACTATCCCTCAACCTTATCCTCACTCTCACCCTCAGCCTAACCCTAACCCTAACCCTCATCCTAAACCTACCCCTAACACTATCCCTCACACTAACCCTAACGCTAACCCTATCCCTCACCCTCACCCTAAACCTCACCTCAAACCTAACCCTAAACATAACTCTAATCCTCATACTAACCCTAACCGTAAACCTAACCCTAACCTTCACCTTAACCCTCACCCTAATTCGAAACCTAACCTTAACCCTTACACTAACGCTAACCCTAACCCTAACCCACAGCCTCACCCAAACCCTCACTGTCAACCTAAAACTCAACCTAACCCTAACACTTACCCACACAGTAAACTTCACCATCACCCTCACCCTCACCCTAAATATCACCCTCACCCTAACCCTAACCCTAACCCTAATCCTCACCCTAACGCTAAACTTCAGCCTCAACCTCACCCTCACCCTAAGCCTAATCCTAACCCTAACCCTAATCCTAAACCTAACCTTCACCCTCACCCTCACCCTAAACCTAAACCTCACTCTCATCCTCAGCCTTAACCTAACCCTAAGCCTCACCCACACCCTAACCCTAACACTCACCCTAACCCTAACCCTAACCCTCAACCTCAACCTAAACCTCAACCTAACCCTAAGGCTAACCCTGATCGTCAACCTCACCTTAACCCTCACCCTAACCCTTATCCTAACACTAACCCTAACCCTCCCCCTAACCCTCACAGTAACCCTAACCCTCAACCTAACTCTTACCCTACCCCTCATCCTAAACCTCAGCCTAAACCTAACCCTAACCCTAAACCACACCATAACCCTAACCCTAACCCTAATCCTCACTCTCACCCTAACACTTTCCGTCACCCTAACCCTCACTCTAAATCTAACCCTCACAGACAACCTAACCCTCACCCTCACCCGAATACTCAACGTCACTCTAACCCTCAACCTTACCCTAAACATCACAATAACCCTAACCCTCACCCTCGCCCTAAACATAACCCTCACCCTCACCCTAACCCTAATCCTGAAACTCACCCTAACCCTCACCCTCACACACACGCTAACCCTATCCCTCTCTCTCAGCCTAACCCTAAGCCTAAGCCTTACACTTACCCTAAACATAACTCTAACCCTCACACTAAACATAACCGTCACCCTATCCCTAACCCTAACCCTATCCCTCACCCTAAAACTCACCCTGAACCTAACCCTCATCCTAACCCTAACCCAAAACCTCACTCTAACCCTAGCCCTCACCATAAACCTGGTCCTAACCCTAACCCTAACCCTAACCATTACCCTAACCCTAAACTTCAAACTCACCCTCATACAAACCCTAACCCTAAACCTAACGCTCACCCTAATCCTAACCTTAAAGCAAAGCCTAACCTTCACCATCACCATAAACCTCATCCTAACCCTTACCCTTACCCTCACCCTCACTATAACCCTCACCCTAACCTTAACCCTCAACCTAACCCTACACCTAAACCTCAACCTCAACTTCACCCTAATCCTAACCCTAAACCTAACCCTCACCCTAACCCTAATCCTCACACTAACCCTAAACCTAACCATAACCCTTCCCCTCACCTTAACCCTCACCCTATTCTTAATCTTAACACTAACCCTCACCCTAACGCTAAAACTAACCCTAACCCTCAACCTAAACTTAACCCTCACCCTCACCCTAACCCTCACCCAAACCCTTACCTTCACCCTCACCCTAACCCTCACCCTAAATCTAACCCTAACACTAACCCTGACCCTCAGCCTAACCCGAATTCGAACCCTAACCCTAACCCTCACCCTAACCCTAACACTCATCTTAAACCTCACCCTTACTCTAACGCTAACCTTAACCCTCACCCTCACCCTAAACCTCACCCTAAAACTTACGCTCTCCATAACCCTAAACCGAACGCTAATCCTCACACTAAGACTCACCCTAACACTCTCCCTAAAATTAACCCTAACCCTCACATTCACCCTAAGCTCACCATCACCCTAACACTCACCCTAAAACTAACTCTCACCTACACCCTAATGCTCAACCTAACCCTCACCCTCACCCTCACCCTCAACCTAAACATCACCCTAACCCTAACCTTCAATCTAACCCTAACCCTAATCCTCACCCTAAAACTAACCCTCACCTTAAAACTCACACTCACCCTAATGCTCACCCTACCCATAACTTTAAGCCTTTCCTAAACGAAAACCTCAACCTCTGTAACCCTCACCCTCACCCTCACACTAGCCCTCACCCTAAAACTAACCCTAACACTAACCCTCAACCTCAACCTCACTACCACCCTCAGCCTAACCCTAAACCTAATTCTAATCCTAACCCTAACCCTATCCCTCACCCTCACCCTCACCCTAACCCAAACCCTCACCCTAACCCTGACCCTCACCATAACCCTAATGCTAACATTAACCCTCAACCTCACCCTAAACCTCGCCCTAACCTTTACCCTCACCTTAACCCTACCCTCTCCCTCACCCTAACCCTTAACCTCACGCAAAAGCTCACCATAACCCTAAGCCTAACCTCGCCTCACTCTCACCCAAACCCTCAACATAAACCTTAATCTCACCAGAACCCTAACCCTAACCCTCACCCTAACCGTAACCCTAACTCTAAACCTCACCCTCAACCTCAACCTCAGCCTAACCCTAACCCTAACCCTAACCCTCACCCAAACCCTAAATCTCACCCTTACACTCAACCTCACCACCACGGTCACCCTAACACTAACCCTCACCCTAAACCTAAACCTAAACCTCACCATAACCCTAACACTAACCCTCACTCTCAGCCTAACCCTAAACCTAATGCTAACCCTCACCCTCACCCTCACCCTCACCCTCACCATAACACTAACCCTAACTCTAACCCTCAACCTAACCATAACCCTAACCCTAATGCTCTCCTTAACCCTTACCCTCACCCTTACCCTCACACTAAGGCTTACCCTCACCCTAACCCTCACACTAACCCTAACACTAACCCTAACATGAAACCTCACCCTAATCCTAAACCTAAACCTAACCGTCACCCTAATGCCCACCCTAACCCTCAACCTAACCCTAATCCTCACCCTCACCCTAACCCTCAACCTAAAACTTACCCTTGCCCTAACCCTTACTCGAACCCTAACTCTAACCCTCACCCTCACCCTAAGCCTAAACCGAAACCTAACCCTCAACCAAACACTCACCCTAATTCTAATGATATCCCTAAAACTCACCCTCACCCTAAACCTCATCCTAACCCTTACCCTCAACATAAACCTAACCTTAACCCTAACCCTAATCCTCACAGTAATCCTAACCCTCACCCTCACACTAACCCTCACTGTCACCTTAAACCTCACCCTAAACCTAATCATCACCCAATCCCTAAAACTCACCCTCACCCGACCCTCACCCGGACCATAATCCTACGTTAACCTCACCATAACCCTAACACTCACACTAAATCTGACTCTAAACCTCACCCGCATACTAACCCTATCCCTAACCCTCACTTTAACCCTCACCCTAATCCTCACCCTAAACCTAAGACTAACCCTAACCCTCACTCTCACCCTAACCCTCACCCCAACCCTTACCCTCACACTAACCCTAACACTAACCCTAACGCTTACATTAACCCTAACCCCAAACCTAACCCTAAACCTACCCATCACTCTATCCCTCCCCCTAACCCTAACCCTAACCCTTACCCTAAACCTAACCCTAACCCTCATGTTCAACCTAACCCTCAACCAAACCCTAAACCTCACCTAAACACTTACCCTCAACCTCAACCTCACCCTCGCACTAAACATCACCCTAAACCTAACCCTCACCCTAACCCTAACCCTAATCCTCACCCTAACCCTAACCCTCACCTTAAACCTCACCCTCAACATAACCTCACCCTAACCCGAAAACTAAGCCTTTCCTAACGGAAAACCCTCACCCTCACCCTAACCCTCACCTTAACCCTCACCCTCACCCTAGCACTCACCCTAAAACCAACCCTAACCCCAACCCTCACCCTTAACCTCACCCCCACACTCAGCCTAACCCTAATCCTAACCCTAATCCTAACCCAATCTATAACCCTCATCCTCACCCTAACCCTAACCTTAACCCTTACCCTAATGCTAACACTAGCCTTCACCCTCACCATAACCCTAACTGTAACCCAAACCCTAACCCTAACCCTAACCCATACCCTAATGCTAACCCTAAAGCTCAATCTCACACTAAACCTCACCCTAACCCTTACCCTCACCCTCAAACTCACCCTAAACCTAACCCTAATCCTAACCCAAACCCTCAAAATAGCCCTCACCCTAACCCTAATCATAACACTACCCCTCAGCCTAATCCTCACCCTATACCTAACCCTAACCCTAACGATCACCCTAACCCTCACCCTCACCATAACCCTAATGCTATCATTAACCCTCAACCTCACCCTAAACCTCGCCCTAACCCTTACCCTCACCTTAACCGTATCCTCACCCCCACTCTAACCCTCACCCTAACCCTTACCCTCACCCTAAAGCTCACCATAACCCTAAGCCTAACCATCCTCTCACCCTCAACCTAACGCTCACCCTAACCCTTATGCTCACCCGAACACTAACCCTAACCTTCACTTTAACCCTCATCCTAACCTTAACCATAACCCTAACCCTCACCCTAACGGTAACCCTAACCCTAACCCTAACCCTCACACTCAACCTAACCCTAAACCTAACCCTCACCCAAACCCTAAACTTCACCATTTACCCTCAACCTCACCAACACCTTCACCCTCACCCTAACCCTAACCCTAACCCTAACCCTCACCTTAAACCTAACCCTCAACCTCACCCTCGCCCTCACCATTACCCTCACCCCAACCCTCACCCTCACCCTCACACTAACCCTAACCCTAATCCTCAACTTAAACCAAATTCTGAGCCTCAACCTCACCCTAACCCTAGGCCTAACCCTAAAACTAAGCCTAATCCTAAACCTAACCCTCACATTCAACCTCACCCTAAACCTAATCCTCACCCAAACCCTAATCCTAACCCTAACTGTAACCCTCACCATCACCCTAAGCGTAACCCGAATCCTAACCCTCACACTAACACTCACCCAACTCTAACGCTATCCCTAAACCTCACCCTCACCCTAAACCTCATCCTAACCTTTACCCTCACCATAACCCTAACACTAACCCTAACCCTAATCCTCACCTTAATCCTAACCCTCACCCATACCCTAACCCACACCCTCAACTTAACCCTTTCCCTAACCCTAACCATCACCCACACCCTAAAACTCAAACGAACCCAAACCCATACCCTCACCCTAACCCTACTCTAAACCTCACCCTTACCCTAGCCCTCACCCTAAAACTAATCCTAACCCTCATCCTCAATTTCACCCTCGCCTAACCCTAACCCTAAACCTAATCCTAAACCAAAAGCTCCCCCTCAACCTCACCCTAACACTAAACCTAAACCTAACCCTAACCCTAATGCTAACAATAGCCCTCACCCTCACTCTAACCCTAAACCTAACCCTAAACCTCAACCGAACCCTAACCCTAATGCTAACCCTAAACCTCAACGTCACCCTAACCCTAACCCTAACTCTTACACTCACCCTCAACATCACCCTAACCCTAACCCCAAACCTAACCCTAAACCTCACTCTAACTCTCACCCAAACCCTAAACCTAACCGCACCCCTCTGCCTAACCCTCACCCCAAACCTAACCCTAAACCTAATCCTCACCCTATCCCTAACCCTAACCCTAACCTTCACCCTCACCGTATCCCTAACGTTAACGCTCAATTTCACCCTAAACCTTGCCCTAAATCTTACCTTCACCTTAACCCTATCCCTCACTCTCACCCTAACCCTCACCCTAAACTTTACCCTCACCCTTACCCTCAAACTAACCCTCACCCTAACGCTAAGCCTCAGCCTAACCTTCACCCTCTCCCTAATGCTCACCCTAAACCTTACCCTCACCCGAAATCTAAACCTAACCCTCAGCCAAAACCTCATCCTAACCTTAACCCTAACCCTAACACTCACCCTAACCTTAACCCTAACCCTCAACCTAACCCTAACCCTCACCTTCACCCTCAACCTCACCGTCATCCTAAACCTAACCCTAACACTAATCCAAACATTAAACCTCACCCTCACCGTCACCCTAATTCTAAACCTAACCATAACCAAAACGCTCACCTTAACCCTAAACCTAATACTAACCATCACCCTAACCCTAACCCTAAACCAAAACCTAACCCTCACCCTCACCCTAACCCTCACTGTCACCTTAAACCTCACCTTAACCCAAAACCTAACGTAACCCTCACCCTGACCCTGACCCTAACCCTAACCCTAACCCTCACCCTCACCCTATATCCTAAACCTAACCCTAAGCCTAACTCTAATCCTCATGCTCACCCTATACCTCACCCTAACCCTTACCCTTCCCCGAACCCTAACCATCAACCTAACCCTCATGTTAAACCTAACCCTAACCCTAAACCTCACCCTAACCTTAAGCCTAACCCTAACCCTATCCCTCACCCTCAACCTAACTCTCATGCTAACCTTAACACTCACCCTCACCCTCACCATAACCCTAACACTAACTCTCAACCTAACGCTCACCCTAACCCTAACACTAACCCTAATCCAAACCCTAAACCTCACCTCACCCTCAACTTCACCCACAGCATAACCCTAACACTCATCCTAACCCTAACCCTAACCCTAGCCCACACCTTAACACTTACCCTACACTCACCCAAACCCTAACCCTCAACCTCACCCTAACCCTCACCCTAATCCTTACTCTCATCAGAACCCTATCTCTCACCCTCAACCTAACCCTCACCCTAACCCTTATCCTCACCCTAACCCTCACCTTAACCCTTACCCTAAACCAAACCCTAACCCTAACACTAATGCCCACACTAAATATAAACCTAACCCTATCCCTCACACTCACCCTATCCCTCACCCCAACCCTTACCCTCACCCTCACCCTCACCCTAAACCTAAACTTAACCCTCAGCCAAACCCTCATCCTAACCCAAACCCTATCCCTAACCCTCACCCTAATCCTAACAGTCACCCTAACCCTAATCCTAACTTTCACCCACACCCCAACCCTAAACTCAACCCTCACCCTTATTCTAACCCTAACCCTAACCCTCACACTCAACCTAACCCTAAACCTAACCCTCACCCAAACCCTAAACACCATTTACCCTCAACCTCACCAACACCTTCACCCTCACCCTAACCCTAACCCTAACCCTAACCCTCACCTTAAACCTAACCCTCAACCTCACCCTCGCCCTCACCATTACCCTCACCCCAACCTCACCCTCACCCTCACACTAACCCTAACCCTAATCCTCACCTTAAACCAAATTCTGAGCCTCAACCTCACCCTAACCCTAGGCCTAACCCTAAAACTAAGCCTAATCCTAAACCTAACCCTCACATTCAACCTCACCCTAAACCTAATCCTCACCCAAACCCTAATCCTAACCCTAACTGTAACCCTCACCATCACCCTAAGCGTAACCCGAATCCTAACCCTCACACTAACACTCACCCAACTCTAACGCTATCCCTAAACCTCACCCTCACCCTAAACCTCATCCTAACCTTTACCCTCACCATAACCCTAACACTAACCCTAACCCTAATCCTCACCTTAATCCTAACCCTCACCCATACCCTAACCCACACCCTCAACTTAACCCTTTCCCTAACCCTAACCATCACCCACACCCTAAAACTCAAACGAACCCGAACCCATACCCTCACCCTAACCCTACTCTAAACCTCACCCTTACCCTAGCCCTCACCCTAAAACTAATCCTAACCCTCATCCTCAATTTCACCCTCGCCTAACCCTAACCCTAAACCTAATCCTAAACCAAAAGCTCCCCCTCAACCTCACCCTAACACTAAACCTAAACCTAACCCTAACCCTAATGCTAACAATAGCCCTCACCCTCACTCTAACCCTAAACCTAACCCTAAACCTCAACCGATCCCTAACCCTAAGCCTAACCTAAACATCACCCTATCCCTCACCCTAAGCCTTAAACTCACCCTAACTCTAATACTAACCCTAACTCTAACTCTCACCCTAACCCTATCCCAAACCCTCATGCTAAACCTAATCCTCACCCTCACCCTAACCCTAACCCTCAATCTCACCCTCATCATAACCTTAACCCTCACCCTAACTCTCACCCAAACCCTAACGCTAATCCTAACCCTCACCCTCACCCTAACCCTCACCCTAAACCTCACCCAAATCCTAAAGCTAATCCTAACCCTCAACATATCCCTAACCCTTAGCCTAACCCTAATCCTCACACTAAACCTAACCCTAACCCTCACCCTAATGCTCACCCTAATCTTCACCCTCACCCTAAAACTTACCGTCACCTTAACCGTCACCCTCACCCTCACCCTAACCCTAAACCTAACCCTAACCCTCAACCTCACCCTAACCCTCACCCTTACCCTCACCCACACCGTAACACTAACGCTAAACATAACCAGAACTCTCAAACTAAACCGCACCCTAAAACTTGTCCTCACACTAACCCTAACCCTAATCCTAACCCTCACATTAAGCCTAACCCTCACCTTAACCCTAACCCTACCCATTACCCTACCCCTCACCTTGACCTAATTCAAACCCTCACCTTACGCTAACCCTAACCCTCACCTTCACCCTAACCCTCACAGTCACCCTAACCCTCACCCTAACCCTAAGGCACATCTACACCTCACACTCACCCTCAACTGCACCCTAACATGCAACCTAACCCTAAACATCAATCTAACCCTAACCCTCACCCTAATCCTAACCCTAATCCTCACACTAACCCAAATCCTCCCCTAAAGCTCACCCTCACTCAAATCCTCACCCTAACCCTAACCCTAACCCTCACCCAACCCTAAACCTCACCCTAATCTTAACTCAAACCCTCACCCTCAACCTAACCCTAACCCTAACCCTAACCCTCACCAAAAGCCTCACCCTAAACCTAACACTAACTCAAAATTTCACTCTCACCCTGACTCTCACGCTAAACCTTATCCTCACACTAACCCTAACCCTAACCCTAAACCTCACCCTTACCCTAACCCTGCACCTCACCATAAACCTCACCCTAACCCTAACTCTAACCCTCACCCTAACCCTCAGCATCACCCTAACCCTCACCCTAACCCTAACCCTCACCCTCACCCCAACCTTCACCCTAAGCCTAACCCTAACCCTAAACCTCACCCAAACCCTCAGCTAAAACGTCACTGTCACCCTAATCCTCACCCTAACCCTAACCATAATCCTTTCCTAACCAAAACCCTCACCCTCACCCTAACCCTCACACTACCCCTCACACTGACCCTAGCCCTCACTCTCCACCTAACCCTAAAACTACCCCTCATCCTCACCCTCACCCTCACACTCAGCCTATCCTTAACGCTAACCCTAATCCTAACCCTATCCCTGACTCTCACCCTCAAACTAAACCTAACCCTAACCCTCACACTAACCCTAACCCTAACCCTAATGCTAACCCTAAGCCTCGCCCTCACCCTAACCCCAACCCCAACCCTAACACTCAACCTAACCCTAACCCTAACCCTAATGCTAACCCTAACTCTCACACTCACCCTAATACTCACCCTAACACTTAACCTCACCCTCACCCACACCCTCATCCTAACCCTAACCCTAACTCTAATCCTCACCCTCACTCTCATACTAACCCTAACCCTACACCTACCCCTCAGCCTAACACTCACCCTAACCCTAACCCTAATCCTAATCCTCACCCTATCCCTAAACCTAACCCTAACCCACACACTAACCTTCACCTTCACCCTAACTATAATGCTAACCCTAACCCTCAACCTCACCCTAACCCTTGCCCTAACCCTTACCCTGAAAATAACCCTGTCTCTCACCCTCACCCTAACCCTCAACCTAAACCGTATGCTCACCTTAATGCTCAGCCTAAACCCAACCTTAACGCTAATACTAACCCTCACCCTAAACCCCACCATAACCTGCACTCTAACCCTCACACTAACCCTAACCCTCAATCTCACCCTAACCCTCACCCTAACCCTTATCCTCAGACTAACCCTAATCCTAACCCTAACCCTAACCCTCACACTAACCCTAACCCTCACCCTCACCCGAACCTTCACCCTAAGCCTAACCCTAACCCTAACCCTCACACTAACCCTAACCCTAACCCTAATGCTAACCCTAAACCTCGCCCTCATCCTAACCCCAACCATAACCCTAAGACTCAACCTAACCCTAACCCTAACCATAATGCTAACCCTAACTCTCACCCTCACCCGAACCTTCACCCTAAGCCTAACCCTAATCCTAACCCTCACCCAAACTCACACCTTAAACCTCACCCCCACCCTAATCTTCACCCTAACCCTAACCATAATCCTTTCCTAACCAAAACCCTCACTCTCACCCTAACCCTCACCCTACCCCTCACACTGAACCTAGCCCTCACTCTAAACCTAACCCTTACCCTAACCCTCATCCTAACCCTCACCTTCACCCTCACCCTCAGCCTAACCTTAACGCTAACACTAATCCTAACCCTATCCCTGACTCTCACCTTCAAACTAACCCTAACCCTAACCCTCACCCTAACACAAACCCTAACCCTAATGCTAACCCTAAACCTCGCCCTCACCCTAACCCCAACCATAACCCTAACACTCAACCTAACCTAACCCTAACCATAATGCTAACCCTAACTCTCACTCTCACCCTAACACTTAACCTCACCCTCACCCACACCCTCATCCTAACCCTAACCCTAATTCTAATTCTCACCCTAACTCTCACAGTAACCCTAACCCTACCCCTACCCCTCAGCCTACCCCTCAGCCTAACCCTAAACCTAACCCTAATCCTCACCCTATCCCTAAACCTAATCCTAACCCTCACCCTAACCTTCACCCTCACCCTAACTATAATGCTAACCCTAACCCTCAACCTCACCCTAACCCTCGCCCTAAGCCATACTCTGACGATAACCCTATCTCTCACCCTCACCCTAAACCTCACCCTAAACTGTATGCTCACCCTAACCCTCAGCCTAACCCCAAACTTAACGCTAACCCTAACCCTCACCATAACCCCCACCATAACCTTCACCCTAAACCTCACGCTAACACTAACCGTCACTCTCACGGAAACCCTCACACATAAACTTACCCTCACACTAACCCTAAACCTAACCCTAACCCTAACACTCACACTAACCCTAACACTCACCCTCAAACGAACCTTCACCCTAAGCCTAACCCTAACCCTCACCCAAACCCACACCTTAAACCTCAACCTCACCCTAATCCTCACCCTAACCCTAACCATAATGCTTTCCTAACCAAAACCCTGACCCTCACCCTAACCCTCACCCTACCCCTCACACTGAACCTAGCCCTCACTCAAAACCTATCCCTTACCCTAACCCTCATCCTCACCCTCAACCTCACCCCCAAACTCAGCCTAACCTTAATGCTAACTCTAATCCTAACCCTATCCCTGACCCTCACCCTCAACCTAACCCTAACCCTAACACTCACCATAACATTAACCCTAACCCTAATGCTAACCCTAAACCTCACCCTCACCCTAACACCAACCATAAACCTAACACACAACCTAACCCTAACCCTAACCCTAATGCTAACACTAACTCTCATACTCACCCTAACCCTCACCCGAACACTAAACCTCACCCTCACCCACACCCTCATCCTAACCCTAACCCTAACTCTAATCCTCACCCTAACTCTCACACTAACCCTAACCCTACACTACCCCTCAGTCTAACCCTCACCCTAACCCTAACCCTAACCCTAATCCTCACCCTATCCCTAAACCTAACCCTAAACCTCACCCTAACCTTCACCCTCACCCTAAATATAATGCTAACCCTAACCCTCACACTCACCCTAACCCTCACCCTAACCCTTACCTTCACCCTAATCCTAACCCTCACCCTCAAACTAATCCTCACCCTAACACTTACCCACACCTCAAACCTCACCCTAACCCTAAACTTAACCCTCACCCTAAACCTAACCCTAAACCTAACCCGCACACTAACCCTAAACCTAACCCTCAGCCTAACCCCCATCATAACCCTAAACCTAAACCTAACCCTCACCCTAACACTAACCCTAATCCTCACTGTAACCCTAACCCTCACCCTCACGCTCCCCATCACCCTCAGCCTCACCCTAATCCTAACCCTCACCCTCACCCTCACACTCAACCTCACACTAACGCTCAACCTCACCCTAAACATCACCCTAACCCTAACTCCCAAGCTAACCCTAACCCTCACCCTCACCCTAACACTCACTTTAACCCTTATTCTCACACTAACCCTAACCCTAAGCCTAACCTTCACTCTAACCCGAAGCCTCACCTGAATCCTATCCCGACACATCACCCCAACTCTCACGATAACCCTAATCCTAACCCTACCCATCACTCTAAACCTAACTCTCACCCTAAGCTAAACACTAAACCTCACTCTAAACCTAAACCTCACCCTCACCCTAACAATCACGGTCACCCTAAATCTCACCGCAAACCTAACCCATAACCACACCGAAACCCTCACGCTCACCCGAACTCTAACCCTCACACGAACACTCACCCTCACCCTAACATTCACCCTAACCCTTACCCACAACCTAACCCTAAACTTCACCCTCACCCTAACCCTCACCCTAACACTTACCCACATCCTAACACTCACGCTAACCCTAACACTAAACCTAACCCTCACCCTCACACTCACCCTAACCCTAACTATAACCCTAACCCTTACCTTCACCCTAATCCTCACCCTTGCACTAACCCTCATCCTAACCTTTACGCTCAACCTAAACCAAACCCTAAACCTAAACCTAACACTCACAATAACCCTAACCCTAACCCTCAGCCTAACCCTTATCCTAACCCTAAACATAACCCTAACCCTCACCTTAACCCTAACCCTAACCCTAGTCCTAACACTAACCCTCAACATCACCCTCACCCTAAACCTCACACTCACCAAAACCTCAACCTACCCCTACCCCTACACCACTCCATAACCCTCACCCTAACCCTAACACTCAACCTAACGCTAACCATACACTTAACCCTCACCCACACACTAGCCCTACACCTAATGCTATCCCTCATCCTAACCCTAATCCTCACCCACATCCTAACCCTCACACTCACCCGAAAACTCAACCTCACCTGAACCCTCATCCTCACCCTAACCCGAACCCTCACACTCACCCTCATCCTAACGCTCACCCTCACCCTGACCCTCACCATCACACTAACCCTAACCCTCAGCCTCACTCTCACCCTCATCCTAACACTAACCCTAACCCTAATCCTAACCCTAACACTCACCCTCATCCTAACCATAACCCTAACACTCACCCTCAACCTCACCCTCACCCTCACCCTCACCCTCACACTAACTCTCAACCTCACCCTAAACATTAACCTAAAACTAACCCTCAACCTAACCCTAAATCTCACCCTCACCGTAACCCTCACTCTAACCTTTATCCTCACACTAAACCTAAACCTAACCCTAACCCTCACACTAAACCTAACCCACACCTTAACCCTATCCCGACAACTCACCCTAACTCTCACCCTAAACCTAAAACTAACCCTAAACCTCACCCTAACCCTATCCCTAAGCCTAACCCTCACCCTCACTGTAACTCTCACCAACACCCTAACCCTCACCCTAACCCTAAATTTCAACCACACCCTAACCCTCACTCTCAAAAGAAACCGAACCTCACGCGAACACTCACCCTCACCCTAAACCTGACCCTCACAATAACCATCACCCTAACCCTAACTCTTACCCTAACACTAACCCTAACCCTCAACCTAATCCTAACCCTCAACATAAACCTAACCCTCACCCTAAACCTAACCCTCACCCTAACACTAACCCTCACACTAAACCTCACCCTAACACTCACCCTCACGTCAACCTCACCCTCACCCTAACCCTAACCCTCATCCTAACCCTAACTCTAAACCTAATGCTAACTCTAAACCTCAGCCTCACCCTAACCCGAACCCACACACTAAACCTAACCATCACCCTAAACCTGGCCGTCACCCTAACCTAACCCTCACCCTCACCATAAACCTCACCCTAACACTTACCCACACCCTAACCCTCACCCTAACCCTAAAACTAACTCTCACCCTAAACCTCACCCTAACCACAACCCTAAGCCTAATCCTGACCCTAACCCTCACCCTAACCCTAAACCTCACCCTCACCCTAACCCTAACCCTAAACGTTACCCTCAACCTAACCCAAACCCTAACCGTTAAACTAACACTCACACTAACCCTTACCCTAACCCTCAGCCCACCCTTATCCTAACCCTAACCCTAACCATAACCATAACCGTAACCCTAACCCTAACCTTAAACCTCACACTAACCCTAACCCTAACCCTGAGCCTAACCCTCATCCCAAGCCTAATCCTAACCCTAACGCTCACATTCACCCTAACCCTCACAGTCACCCTAACCCTCACCCTAACCCTAACCCTCACCTACATCCTCAACCTCACCCTCACCCTCACCTTCACCCTAACACTCACTCTCACCTTAGCCCTCACCCTAACCCTAACCCTAACCCTAATCCTCACCCTCCACCTCCACTTCCCTCTCAGCCTTACCCTAAATTTAACCTTAATCCTAACCCTAAACCTCAGCCCCACCCTCATCCTAACCATAAACCTATCGCTCACCCTCACCCTCACCCTCACCCTCAACCTAACCCTAAACATAAAAATTACCATAACCCTAGCCCTATCCCTAACCCTAACCATAAAACTCACTCTAACCCTAAACCTAACCCTAAACCTCACCCTCACACTCACCCTCATGCTAACCCTCACCCTCACCCTCATCCTCACCATCACAGTAACCCTAACCCTCACCCTACCCCTCACCCTCACCCTAAGCCTAAACCTAACCCTAACCCTAAACCTAACCCTCACCCTCAGCCTAAACCTAACCCTCACCCTAGTGCTCACCCTATCCCTAATGCTAAACTTACAGCTCACCCTCAATCGAACCCTCACTCTAACACTTTTCCTCACAATATCCCTCACCCTAACACTAACACTAACCCTCACATAAACCCTAATCCTCACCCTATACCTCAACCTAACCCTAACCTTAACCGAAAACCTAACCCTCAACCTCACCCTCAACCCAACACTCACCCTCACCATAAACATCACACAAACCCTAACCCTCATCCTAAACTGAACACTAATCCTCACCCTAAACCTAACCATAATGTTACCCTATCACTAACGCTACCGCTAAACCTCACACTCACACTAACCCTCATCATAACCCTTATCCTCACACTAAACCTAACCGTAACTCTACCCCTAACACTCAAACTAACCCTAATCCTCACGCTATCCCTAACCCTAGCCCTATCCCTCACCCTATCCCTCACCCTCACCCTAACTCTAATGCTAACCCTAACTCTCACCCTCACCCTAAACCTCACACTAACCCTTACCCTCACCCTAAACCTAACACTCACCCTCACCCTAAATCTCACCCGAACACTCACACTCACCCAAACCCGCAAAGTAACCCTAACCATAATGCTAATTCTCACCCTAAACCTCACCCTCAACATAACCCTAACCCTAACCCTAACCCTAAACCTAACGCTAACCATAACCCTCACCCTGAGCCTAACCCTCACCCTAACCCTTATCCTCACTCTAACCCTAACCCTAACCCTAACCCTCACCCTAAACCTATCCCGACACCTCAACCTAACTCTCACCCTAACCCTAACCTTAACCCTTACCCTCACCCTGACCCTAGAACTAAACCTAACCCTCACCCTCACCTGAACGTTCACGCTCACCCGAACACTCACCCTCACCCTGACCCTCACCCTCACAATAAACATCACCCTAACCCTATCCCTACACCTCACCGTAACTCTCATCCTTACCCTAAACCTAACCCTAACCCTAAATCTCACCATAACCCTAACCTTAAATCTAAACCTCACCCTCACCCTAACCCTCACCCTAACCCTCACCCTAACACTAATCCTAACCCTCAACCACACCCTTACCCTCACACTTAACCGAACCCACACCCTCAGCCCAACACTCACGTTCACCCTAACCCTCACCCTCACAATATACATCACCCTAACCCTAACCCACAGCCTAACTCTAACCCTCACCTTAACTGTAACCCTAATCCTAACACAAACCCTCACCCTCACCCTCACCCTCACCGTAACCCTAACCCTAACCCTAACCCTCACCCTAACCCTCATTCTAACCCTCACCCTCACCCTAACTCTATTGTTAACCCTACCTCTCACCCTCACCCTAACCCTCACCCTAAACCTCACCCTAACCCTTACCCTCACCATAACCTAACCCTAAATCTAAACCTTATTCTCAACTGAACCCTAACCCTCGCCCACACCCTAAATCTCACAATCACTCGAAACCTCATCCTCACACTAACCCTCACACTAACCCTAAACCTAACACTAATCCTAAACCTAACACTCACCCTCACCCTCACCCTCAACCTAACCCTAACCCTAACGCTAAACCTAAAACTCAAACTCACCCTCAAACTCACACTAACACTCACCCTCAACATAAACATCACCCTAACCCTCACCCTCACCCTAACACTTATCCTCACCCTAACACTAACCCTAACCTTCACCCTCACACTGACCCTCTCCATCAGCCTAACCATAACCCGAAACTTATTCCTAATTCTAACCTTCACCCTCACCCTCACCCTAACCCTAACCATACCCTAAGCCTAACCCTCAGCCTCACCCTCACCCTCACCCTAAATCTCACACTAATCCTAACTCTAACCCTAACACTAACCCTCACCCTCAACCTCCCCTTCCCCCTCAGCCTTACCCTAACCCTAATCCTAACCCTAAAACTCATCCCCACCCACACCATAACCCTAACCCTAATCCTAATGCTAACCCTTGCCCTCAACTTCTTCGTAACCATAACTGTAACCCTAACAATAACCCTAACTTTAACCCTAACCCTAACCCTAAAACTCACCCTAAAACTAATCCTAACCCTAACCCTAACCCTCATGCTCACCCTCGTTCTAAACCTCACCATCACGTGACCCTCAATATCACACTAAACCTCACACTAACCCTAACCCTCACCCTAAACCTAATCCTTACCCTCACTTTCAACCTCATCCTCAGCCTAACCCTAACCCTAACCCTAATCCTAACCCTAACCCTCACCCTCCCCCTAACCCTAAACCTAACACTCACCCTAAACCTAACCCTAATCCTCACCCTCAACCTCACCCTCACCCGCACCCTCACCCTAACCCTCACCCTCACCCTCAACCTCACCCTCACACTAACCCTCAACCACACCCTAAACATGACCCTAAACCTAACTCAAACCCTAAACTTAACCCTTACCGTAACCCTAACCCTAACCCTCACCCTCACCCTAACCTTAACCATAACACTTATCCTCAAACTAAGCTGAACCCTAACCCTAACCCTAACCCTCACCCTAACCCTAAACCTCACCCTAACCCTAGCCCGATACACCCTCTCACCCTAACCCAAACCCTAACCCTAACCCTCACCCTCACCTAACCCTCACCGTCACCCTAACACTCACCCTAAACCTAATCCTAACCATCACACACCGTCACCCTAACCCTCACTCTTCACTTAATATAATTTTTTCCAAAACTTTCCATTTCCTAACAAATGGGGAAATGTCATTCTTTCTGATGGAGACATAGAATTCCATTGTGTATATATACCACATTTTCTTGATCCATTCATCTACTGAGGGGCATCTGGGTTGGTTCCATATCTTAGCTATGGTAAATAATGCTGCAATAAACATAGTTGTGCTGGTAGCTTTAGTGTGGTCTTGTTTGTAAACATTTGGGTAAATGCCCAAAAGTGGGATTGCTGGATCATAGGGGAGATCTATGTGAAGTTTTTTGAGGAACCTCCATACTGCTTTCCAAAGTGGTTGAACAAGTTTACATTCCCACCAACAATGAAGTAAGGTTCCTTTCTGTCCACATCCCCTCCAGCATCTGTTGTTGTTAAAGTTCTTGATTTTTGCTGTTCTAACTGGAGTGAGGTGATATCTTAATGTTGTTTTGATTTGCATTTCTTTTATGGCTAGGGATGTTGAACATTTCTTCATGTGTCTATTGGCCATCCTTCTTTCTTCTTCAGAGAAGCTTCTCTTTAAGTCTTTCGCCCACTTATTTATTGGGCAGTTGTTTCTTTGAGGATTTGTTGTTGGGTGGTTTAATTTTTGAGTTCCAAGTATATTTTAGATATGAGAACCTTGTCCGTTGTATGGCTAGTAAAGATCTTCTCCCAATCGGTGGGCTTTCTATTGAT
The DNA here is from genome assembly GCF_024711535.1 of Dipodomys merriami. Classification (NCBI taxonomy): domain Eukaryota; kingdom Metazoa; phylum Chordata; class Mammalia; order Rodentia; family Heteromyidae; genus Dipodomys; species Dipodomys merriami. The sequence goes on along the minus strand of NW_027205581.1, from coordinate 447,913 downwards.
CTTGCTAGCTATGTCATTTGCCCTGCAGAAGCTCTGCAACCTTATGCAATCCCATTTGTCCAACCTTTCTTTGATTTGTTGTGTTTCCAGGTCTCTATTCAGAAAATTTCGGCCTGAGCCAAGGAGACCTAGGGTTTCTCCTATTCCATACTGTAATGTTTTCAGAGTGTCTGCTTTGAGTTCAAGGTCTTTGATCCATTTGGAATTGATTCTGGTGCAGGGTGATATATAAGGATCTAGCTTTAGTTTTCTACATGTAGTTAACCAATTTTGCCAGCACCATTTACTGAAGAGGCTGTCTTTCTTCCATTCGCAATGTAGCAGGTTATAAAATTAACCCCCAAAAATCATTGGCTTTTCTGTATGCCAACAATGAGAAAAGTGTGGCTGAAATTAGGAAAGCAACTCCATTTGTAATAGCCCCACAAAAAATAAAATACCTAGGAATTAACTTAACTAAAGAAGTGAAGGACCTCTACGATGAAAACTTTAAAATCTTGAAAAAGCAAATCAACACAGAACCTAAAAAATGGCAAAACCTCCCATGCTCCTGGATTGGCAAGATTAACATCGTGAAAATGGCAATACTTCCCAAGGCTATCTACAAATTCAACGCGATGCCTATCAAAATTCCACCCTCATTCTTCAAGGAATTAGAAGAGGCAATCCAAAAATTCATATGGAACAATAAAAGACCCCGAATAGCAAAAACGCTCCTCAACGGAAAGAACACTGCTGGAGGAATATCAATACCAAATTTCAAACTCTACTATAAAGACCTAGTAATCAAAACAGCTTGGTATTGGCATAAGAACAGACCTCAGGACCAATGGAATAGAATTGAAAACCCAGAAATGAACCTACAGACATATAGCCATCTAATCTTCGATAAGGAAGCTAACCATCACCCTAACCCTAATCCTAACCATCACACTAAACCTAACCCTTATCCTCACCCTAACACTAACCCTCACGCTAACCCTAACCCTCAACCTAACCATAACCCTAACCCTCACCCATAAACCTAACCCTAAACCTCACCCTCACCCAAACCCTCAACGTCAGAATAACCCTAACCCTAACACTAATCCTAAACCTAACCCTTACACTCACCCTCAACCTAACCCTTAACCCTCAACCTCAACCTTACCCTCACCCTCAGCCTAACCCTAAACCTCACCCTAACCCTAAACCTCACCATCAACCAAACCCTAACCCAAAATGTAACCCTCACCCTCAACCTCACCCTCAAACTAACCCTCAACCTCACACTCACCCTAACCCTCACCCTCACACTAAATATCACCCAAACCCTAACCCTCACCCTAACCCAAACCGTAACCCTAACCCTAACCCTCACCCTAACCCTCACCCTAATACCAACGATAAACCTAACGCTCACACGCAACCTAACCCTCACCCTAACAATTATCCTCACACTAACCCTAACTCTAACCCTAACCCTTACCATCACACTAACCCTAACCCTCACCCTAACCCTAAACCTAATCTAACCCTTTACCTAACGCTAATCCTAATAGTAACCCTCACCCTCATACTAAACATCAAACTAACCCTAACCCTCACCCTAACCCTAACGCTAACCCTCACCCTAAACCTACGCCTCAAACTAACCCTCACCCTCCCGTAATCCTCACCCTAAATCTAACCCTAAACCATACCTAAACGAAGCCCTCACCCTCACCCTCAACCTAACCCTCACCCTCACCCTAGCCCTCACACTAATCCTAACCCTACCCCTCACCCTAACCCTCACCCTAACCCTAACGCTCACCCTAACCCTCACCCGAAACCTCACCCTCACCCCAAACCTCATCGTCACCCTCACACAAAACCTAACACAAACCCTCACCCTCACATTAACCCTCACACTCACCCAAAGCCTAAAACTTACCCTAACCCTAAACCTCACCCTAAACATCACCCTAAACCTAATCCTCACCCGAACCCTCACCCTCACCCTAACACTCACCCTCACCCTAACCTTCACCCTCACAATAAACATCAGCCTAAACCTACCCCTGAGCCTAACCCTCACCCTGACTCTCACCCTAAACCTAACCCTAACCCTTACCCTAACCCTTACCCTAACCGTAAACCTCACCCTAAACCTAAGCCAAACCCTTACCAAAACCATAACCCTAAAACTAACCCTAACCCTAACGCTAACCTTAACCCTCACCTTCACCCTAATCCTCACACTTATCCTTAACCTCACCATAACCCTAACCCTAACCCAACCCTAATCATCACCGTAAACCTAACCCTTGCCCACACCCTAACCCTCACCATCACCCGAACCCTCATCCTCACCCTAACACTCACACGAACGCTAACCCTAACCCTTATGATAAACTTAACCCTCCCTCTCACCCTCAACCTAAGCCTAACCCTAACCCTAACCCTAAACCTAAACCTCATCCTCAGCCTAATCCTAACCCTCACCCTAACACTCACCCTATCGCTAACGCTAAACCGACACCTCACTTTCACCCTAACCCTCACCCTAACCCTTATCCTCACACTAACCCTCACCCTAACACTAACACTAACCCGCATATTAACACTAATACTCACCCTATACCTCACCCTAACCCTAACACTAACCGAAATCCTAGCCCTCACACTCACCCTCACTCTCAACCTAACCCTCATTCTAACACTTACCCACACGCTAACACTCACCCTAACCCAAACCATAAACCTAACATTCACCCTAAACCTCAACCTAACCCTAAACTTCACCGTCACCCTAATATTCACCCTAAACTTTACCCTCACCCTAATACTTACCCTAACCCTAAACCTAACCCTCACACTAACACTAAACCTAACCCTCATCCTAACCCTTATCCTAAACCTAACACTCAACGTAAACCTAAACCTAACCCTAACCCTAACACTAACCCTCATCCTAACCCTAACCCTCACCCTCACCCTTCACATCACCCTCAGCCTAACCCTAATCCTAACCCTAATCCTAACACTCACCCTCACCCTCACCTTAACTCTAAACCTAAACCTAACCCTAACACTCACAATCACCCTCACCCTAACCCTAACCGTATCCCTAAACCTAACCCTATCCCTAACACTAACACTCACCGTAACCGTAACCCTATCCCTAACCCAAACCATAACCCTCATGCTCACACTAAACCTCACCCTAATCCTTAAGCTCACCAGAACCCTAACCCTAATTCTAACCCTAATCCTCACCATAATCCTAATCCTCAAGCACAACCTAACCCTCACCCGAACCCTCACCCGAACCCTCACCCTAACACTCACCCTAACACTCACCCTAACCCTAACCTCAACTCTAATCCTAAACCTAACCCTCACCTTCAAACTCACCATAACTCTAACCCTAACCCTAACCCTAACCCTCACTCTCACCCTTACCCTAATCCTCACACTTACCCTAAACCTCACACTAACCCTAACCCTAACCCTCTCCGTAACTCTCAAATTAACCCTAACCCTAACCCTATACTTTACCCTCACCCTGACCCTCAACATCAGACTAACCCTAACCCTAACCCTATTCCTAATCCTAACCCTTACCCACATATTCAACCTAAACCCTACCATACCCTAACCCTCACCCACACCCTCACCCTCACCCTAACCCTCACCCTCACCGTAATTCTCACCCTCACCCTAAACATCACCCTAACCCTAACCCTCACCCTAAACTTAACCGTAACCCTCACCCTAAACCTAACCTCAGCTTAATCCTCACCCTCACCCTAATCCTCACCCTAAACCTAACCCTTCCCTAAACGAAACCCTCCTCCTCAACCTCACCCTAACCCTAATAATAAACTTAACTCTAATTCTAACTTCAACCCTAAATGTCACCCTAAAACTAAACCTAAACCTCACCCTCACTCAAACCCTAACCCTAACCCTCACACTAACCAAAACCTTAACACTCAGCCTGAAGCTCATCCTAACCCTAATCCTAACCCTAACCATCACTCTAACCCTAGCTCTCACTTTCACTTTCACCCTCACCCTCACCCTAACACTAACCCTAACCCTCATCTATAACCACACACTCACCCGCACCCTCATCCTAACCCTCACCCTCACCTTCACACTCACACTAACACTCAACCTCACATTAAACATCACCCTACACCTAAACCTCACCGTCACCCTAACCCTAAACCTAACACTAACACTAACACTAACCCTAACACTCACCATCACTCTAACCCTCACCCTAATCCTTAACCTCACTCTAACCCTAACCCTAAACCGAACCCTCCCCGAATCCTCACCCTAACCCTAACCATAACCATAAACCTAACCCTGACCTAACACTCACCCTAACGCCAAGCCTCACACTCACCCTAAACCTCACCCTAAACTTTACCTTCAATCTAACCCAAACCCTAACCCTAAACCTAACACTCACACTAACCTTAACCCTAATCCTAAGCCTAACCCTTATCCTAACCCCAAACCTGACCCTAACTCTCACACTCACGCTAAACCTAAACCTAACCCTAACCCTCACCCTAAACCTAACCATCACCCTCACCCTAACCCTCATCCTTACACTTACCCTCAACCTAACCCTATCCCTAAACCTCACCCTAATCCTAAACCTCAACCTAATCCTAACCCTTACCCTGACCCTCACCCTAACCCTAACCCTAAACCAAAACTTTACCCTAACCCTAACCCTCACCCTAAACCTAAACCTCACCGTAACATCACACTAACCCTAACACTAACCCTCATCATAAGCCTCACCCTCACCCTCACCCTAACTCTAACCCTCATCCTAACCCTAAAGGTAAACCTAATGCTAACCCTAAACCTCACCCTCACCCTAACCCTCACCCTCACCCTAACCTTCACCCTCACCCTAAACATCACCCTGACCCTAACCCTCACCCTTACCCTAACCCTAACCCTCACCCTAAACCTAAACTCAGCTTAACCCTCACCTTCACCCTAATCCTCACCCTAAACCTAACCCTTACCTAACGGAAACCCTCATCCTCACCGCCACCCTAACCCTAACCCTAACCCTAACAATAACCATAACTCTAACCCTAACCGTAACCCTAAAACTCACCCTAAACCTAATCCTAACCCTAAACCTCACCCTCACCCTCACTCTCATTCTAAACCTCATTCTCACCCTGAGCCTCAACATCACACTAACCCTCACACTAACCCTAAACATCACCCTAACCCTAACCCTCACCCTCACTTTCACCCTCACCCTCAACCTAACCATAACCCTAACTCTAATCCTAACTTACCCACACGCTAACACTCACACTAACCCAAACCATTAACCTAACCTTCACCGTAACCCTCAACCTAACCCTAAACTTCACCGTCACCCTAATATTCACCCTAAACTTTACACTCACCCTAACACCCTAATCCTAAACCTAACCCTCACACTAACCCTAACCCTAACCCTCAGCCTAACCTTTATCCTAAACCTAAACCTAACCCTAACCCTCAACCTTAAACTAAACCTAACCCTAACACTAACACTAACCCTCATCCTAACCCCAACCCTCACTCTCAACCTCCACATCACCATCAGCCTAACCCTAAACCTAACACTCACCCTCACCCTCACCCTAACTCTAACCCTAAACCTAACCCTAACACTCACAATCACCCTCAACCTAACCCTAACTGTATCCCTAACCCTAACCCTAACACTCACCATAACCCTCACCCTATCCCTAACACTAACCCTAACCCTCATCCTCACACTAAACCTCACCCTAATCCTTAAGCTCACCAGAACCCTAACCCTAATCCTAACCCTAATCCTCACCATAACCCTAACCCTCATGCACACCCAAACCCTGACCCGAACCCTCACAATCACCCTAACACTCACTCTAACCCTAACCTTAACCCTAATCCTAAACCTACCCCTCAACTTCAAACTCACCCTAACTCGAACCCAAACCCTAACACTAACCCTCACTCTCACCCTCACCCTAATCCTCACACTCACCCTAAACCTCACCCTAACTCTAACCTACCCCTCTCTGTAACTCTCAAATTAACCCTAACCCTAAACCTACACTTCACCCTCAACCTGACCCTCAACCACAGACTAACCCTAACCCTACCCTATTCCTAATCCTAACCCTTCCCCACATATTCAACCTAAAACTAACCCTAACCCTTACCCTCAAACACATCCTCACCCTCACCCTCACCCTAAACCTCACCCTCACCCTAAACAGCACCCTAAACCTAACCTTCACCCTAACCTTAACCATAACCCTCACCTTAAACCTAACCTCAGCTTAACCCTCACCCTCACCCTAATCCTCACCCTAAACCTAACCCTTACCTAAACGAAACCCTCACCCTCACCCTAACCCTAACCCTAACAATAACCCTAACTCTAACTCTAACCCTAACCATAAAACTCACCCTAAAACTTAACCTAAACCTCACCCTCACTGGCAACCTAACCTTAACCCTCAAACTAACCATAACCTTAACACTCAGCCTAAACATCATCTTAACCCTAAACCTAACCATAAACCTCAAACTAACCCTAAACCTAACCTTCATTTTCACCCTCACCCTCACCCTAACCCTAAACCTAACCCTCATCCTCAACCACACCCTCACCCGCACACTCACACTAACCCTCACCCTCACCCTCACCCTCACACTAACACTAATCCTCACATTAAACATCACCCTAAACCTAAACCTCACCGTCACCCTAACCCTAACACTAACACTAACCCTAACCCTTACCATCACCCTAACCCTCACCCTAATCCTTAACCTCACACTAACCCTAACCCTAACCCTCAAACTAACCCTAACCCTCACCCTAACCCTATCCCGACACCTCACCGTAACTGTTACCATAACCCTAACCCTAACCCTAACCCTCACCCTAACCCTAACCGTAAACCTAACCCTCACCCTCACCTTAACCCTCACCGTCTCCCTAACCTTCACCTTAACCCTAAGCCTCACCCACACCCTAAACTTAACCCTTAACCTACCCCTAACCGTAAACCTAACCCTCACCCTCACCTTAACCCTCACCGTCTCCCTAACCTTCACCTTAACCCTAAGCCTCAACCACACCCTAACCCTAACCCTCACCCGACCTCTCACCCTCACCCGAACATTCACCCGTACCCTAACCCTCTCCCTCACAATAAACATGATCCTAACCATAAATCTCACTCTAACACTAACCCTAACCCTCACCCTAACCCTAACCCTCATCCTCACACTATACCTCACCCTAAACCTTGCCGTCACCATAACCCTAACCCTAACCCTAACCCTAATTCTCACAATAACCTTAACCCTCACCTGAACCCTCACCCGAACCCTCACCATAACACTAAACCTAACCCTAAAACTAACCCTAATCCTAAATCTAACCCTCACCCTCAAACTTACCCTAACCCTAACCCTCACCCTCACCCTCACAATAACCCGCACCCTAACCCTAACCCTCACCCTAACACTAACCCTAACCCTAACCCTCAACCTAATCCTAACCCTATCCCCAACGCTCACCCTCCCACTAACCCTAACCCTAACATTAACCCTCACCCTAACACTAATCCTCACCCACACCTTAACCCTCTCCCTCAAGCGAACCCTCACCCTTCCCCGAACACTCATCCTCACCCTAACCTTCACCCTCAACCTAAACATCACCCAAACCCTAACCCTTACCCTAAACCTAACCCTAACCATCACCCTAACAGTAACCGTCAATCTAACCCTCAACCTCACGCTAATCCTCACCATATCCCTAACCCTTAGCTAAGAGAATCCCTCACCCTAACCCTCACACTAACCTTCTCCTCACCCTAGCCCTCAGGCTAAACCTAACCCTAACCCTAATCCTCTCCCTCACCCTTAACCTCACCCTAACCCATACCCTCATACTAACACTAACACTAACCCTATTCCTAATCATAACTCTCATACACACCCTCAACCTAAACCTAACCCTAACACTAATCCTCACCCTCACCCTCACCCTCACCCTCACCGAACGCTCACCATCACCCTAAACATCACCCTAACACTAACCCTCACCCTAAGCCTAACCCTAACCCTCACCCTAACCCTAACCTCAGCTTAATCCTCACCCTCATCCTAAACTTCACCCTAACTCTAACCCTAAGTAAATGAAACCCTCACCTCCACCCTCACACTAACCTTCACACACACCCTAGCCCTCACCCTAACCCTAAACCTAACCCTTACCCTCAACCTCGCCCTCCCCCTCCCCCTCAGCCTAAACCTAACCCTAACCATAACGCTAACCCTAACCCTCACCATCACCCAAACCTTCAACCTAAACCTTACCCTCAAAATTACCCTAAAGCTAACCCTCAACCTCACCCTCACCCTCACCCTAATCCTAACCCAAACCCTAACCCTAACCCTAACCCTAACCCTCAAACTAACCCTAACCCTCACCCTAACTCTATCCCGACACCTCACACTAACTCTCAAACTAAACCTAACCCTAACCCTAACCCTCAACCTAACCCCAACCGTAAACCTAACCCTCACCCTCACCATAACTTTCCCTGTCACCCTAACCCACACCCTCACCCTAAGCCTCAACCACACCCTAACCTTCACCCTCACCCTCACCCTCACCCTAACACTCACCCTTACCCTAACCCTCACCCTCACACTAAACCACCCAAACCCTAACTCTCAACCTAACACTAACCCTAAACCTCACCCTAACCCTAAGCCCCAACCTAACCCTAACCCTCACCCTGACCCTCACCCTAACCCAAACTTAACCCTAACCCTCACTCTAACCCTTACCCTAACCCTAACACTCACCCTAAACCTAACCCTCACCCTAACCCTAACCCTCACACTAAACCTAAACCTAACACTCATCCTCACATTCTACCTCACCGTCACCCTAAACCTAAACCTCATCCTAACGCTAAACCTAAACCTAAGGCTAACCCTAAAACTCACCCTCAGCCTAACCCTCACCCTAACCTTTACCCTCACCTTAACCCTAACCCTAACGCTCAGACTAAACATAACCCTCAACCTAACCCTAATCCTAAACCTCACACTAAACCTAACCCTCACCCTAATCCTAATCCTACCATTCAGCCTAACCCTCACCCTAACCCTAACCCCAAACCTAATCCTCAACCTATCCATAAACTTAACCCAAAGCCTAACCTTCACCCTCACCCTAACCCTAATGCTAACCCTAGCCCTCACCCATACCCTAACTCTCAACCTAACCCTTACCCTCACCTTAACCCTAACACTCATCCTCACCCTAACGCTCACCCTAACACTTACCCACACCCTAAACCTGACCCTAACCCTAACCCTAAAACTAACCCTCACAGTAACCCTCACCCTAAGCCTAAACATAACCCTAAACCTAACCCTCATCCTAACCCTCACCCTAACCCTAACCCTCACCCTCACCCTAACCCTCACCCTAACTTTTACCCTCAAAGTAACCCAAACCCTAACAGTAAACCTAACACTCACACTAACCCTAAACCTAACCCTCAGCCTAACCCTTATCCTAACCCTAATCCTAACCCTAACCCTAACCCTCACACTCACACTAACCCTAACCCTAACCCTTTCACTCAACCTAACCTTCCACCTAACCATCAGCCTAACCCTCGTCCTAACCCTAACCCTAACCCTAACCCTCACCCTCACCCTAAACCTAAACCTTAACCTCACCCTATCCATTACCCTCACCCTAACCCTCACCCTAACCCTAATCCTCATCCTCACACTATAACTCACCCTAACCCTTACCTTCACCATAACCATAACCCTAACCCTAACCCTAATTCTCACCCTAACCCTAACCCTCACCCTTACCCTCACCCTCACTGAAACACTCAACTTAATCCTAAACATAACCCTAATCCTAAACCTAACCCTCACCCTCAAACTTACCCTAACCCTAACCCTAACCCTCACCGTCACCCTCACAATAACTGACACCCTAACCCTAAACCTCTCCCTAACACTACCACTAACCGTAACCCTCAACCTAAATCTTACCCTATCCCTAACCCTCACCCTCCCACTAACCCTCACCCTAACACTAATCCTCACCCGAAAACTAATCCTCACCCACACCCTAACCCTCTCCCTCACCCGAACCCTCACCCTTCCTCAAACACTCATCCTCACCCTAACCCTCACCCCCACCGTAAACATCACCCAAACCCTAACCCTTACCATAAACCTAACCCTAACCCTCACCCTAAACGTAACCCTCAACCTCACGCTAATCCTCACCATAACCCTAACCCTTACCTAAAAGAATCCCTCACCCTAACCCTCACACTAACCCTCTCCTCACCCTAGCCCTCAGGCTAAACCTAACCCTAACCCTAACCCTCTCCCTCACCCTTAAGCTAACCGTAAACCTCTCCCTCACACTTAACCTCACCCTAACCCATACCCTCAGCCTAACACTAACGCTAACCCTATTCCTAATCCTAACCCTCATATGCACCCTCACCCTAAACCTAACCCTAACACTAACCCTCACCCACACCCTCACCCTCACCCTCACCCTCACCGAACGCTCACCCTCACTCTAAACATCACCCTAACCCTAACCCTCACCGTAAGCCTAACCCTAACCCTCACCCTAAGCCTAACTGCAGCTTAACCCTCAACCTCAACCTAAACTTCAACCTAACCCTAACCCTTAGGTAAATGAAACTCTAACCTCCACCCTCAAACTAACCCTCAGACTCACCCTAGCCCTCACCCTAACCCTAAATCTAACCCTTACCCTCGACCTTGCCCTACCCCTACCCCTCAACCTAAACCTAATCCTAAACATAACCCTAACCCTAACCCTCACCATCACCCAAACCTTCAACCTAAACCTTACCCTTTACCTTACCCTAACCCTAACCCTCACCCTCACCCTCACCCTCACCCTAATCCTAACCCAAACCCTAACCCTTACCCTAACCACTAAACCTCTCTCTCACCCTCACCCTAATCCAAACCCTAACAATAATCCTAAACCTCATCCTCACCCTAAGCCTCACTATAACACTTACACTCAACCTCACCCTTACCGAAACCCTCATCCTCACCATCACTCTAACCCTAATCCTTACCCTCACCCTACCCCTAACCCTAACCCTAAACCTAACCATCACACTAACCCTAACCATCACCCACACCTTAACCACCACTCTCACCCTCACCCTCACCCTAAAACTTACCCTCACCCTAAACCTAACCCTAACCCTAACCCTAATCCTAATCCTAAACCAAATGCTCACCATACCCCTCTCCCTAACCCTAACTCGAACCCTAACCCTCACACTCATTCTAACCCTAAACATCAACCGAACAATCACCCAAACCCTAAACCTCACCCTCAAAATAAACTTCACCCTAACCCTAAACCTCAACCTAATGCTAACTCTAACCCTCACCCTCACCCTGAACCCCACCCTCACCCTAAACATCACCCTAAACCTAAACCTGACCCTAAACCTATCCCTAACCCTCACCCTAAACCTAACCTCAGCTTAACCCTCAACCTCACCCTAATCCTCACCCTAAACCTAACCCTTAACTAACCTAAACCCTCACCCTCGACCTCACCCTAAACCTAACCCTAACCCTAACAATAACAATAACTCTAACCCTAAACCTAACATTAAAACTCACCCTACACCTAATCCTAACCCTAACCCTCACCCTCACCTTCACCCTCATTCTAACTCTCACTTTCAACCTGAGCCTAAACATCACACTAACTCTCACACTAACTCTAAATATCACCCTAACCCTAACCCTCACCCTCAGTTTCAACCTCACCCTCAGCCTAACCCTAACCCTAACCCTAACTCTAATCCTAACCATAACCCTCACCCTCACCCTAACCCTAACCCTAACCCTCATCCTCAACCTAACCCTCACCTGCACCCTCACCCTAACCCTCACCTCACCCTCACCCTCACCCTCACCCTCATACTAACCCTCAGCCTCACCCTAAACATCACCCTAACTCTAACCCTCACCCTAACCCTAACCCTCACACTAAATCTAATGCTAACCCTAACCCTCACACTCACCCTTACCCTCACCCTAACCCTTATCCTCATACTAACCCTAACACTAACCCTAACCCTCAAACTAACCCTAACCCTCAACCTAACCCTCTCCCGACACCTCACCCTAACTCTCAACCTAACCCTAATCCTAACCCTAACCCTCACCCTAACCCTAACCATAAACCTAACCCTCACCCTCACCCTAATGCTCCCCGTCACCCTAATCCTCACCCTAACCCTAAGGCTCAACCACACCCTAACCCTCACCCTCACCCTCAACCTCATGCTCACCCAAACAGTCACACTTACCCTAACCCTCACCCTCACAATAAACATGACCCTAACCGTAACCCTCACCCTAACCGTAAGCCTCAACCTAACCCTACCCCTCACCCTGACCCTCACCCTAACCCAACCTTAAACCTAACCATCACTCTAACCCTTACCCTAACCCTAACACTCACCTTAGACCTAATTCTCACCCTAACACTAACCCTCACAGTAAACCTAAACCTAACACTCATTCTCACACTCCACGTCACTGTCACCCTAACCCTAACACTCATCCCAAACCTAACTCTAAACCTAAGGCTAAACCTAAAACTCACCCTCAGCCTACCCCTCAACCTAACCCTGACCCTCACGCTAACCCCAACCCTAACGCTCACACTAACCCTCACCCTCACCCTAAACCTAACCCTAATCCTCAACCTATCCATAAACTTAACCCTAACCCTAACACTCACCTTCACCCTAACACTAAAGCTACCCCAACCCTCACCCTCACCCTAACTCTCACTCTAAACCTTACCCTCAACCTAACCCTGACCCTCATCCTCACCCTAACTCTCACCCTAACACTTACCCACACCCTAAATCTCACCCTAACCCTAACCCTAAAACTAACCCTCACAGTAAACCTCACCCTAAGCCTAAACATAACCCTAAACCTAACCCTCATCCTAACCATCACCCAAACCCCCCTAACCCTAACCCTATCACTCAACCTAACCTTCCACCTAACCATCAGCCTAATCTTCGTCCTAACCCTAACCCTAACCCTAACACTCACCCTCACCCTAAACCTAACCCTTAACCTCACCCTAACCATAACCATCACCCTAACCCTCACCCTAATCCTAACTCTCACCCTCACCCTAACCCTCATCCTAAAACTTACCCTCAACCTAACAATATCCCTAACACTAAACCTAACCCTAACTCTCACCCGAACACTCACCCTCACCCTAATCCTCACTCTCACACTAAACATCACCCTAACCCTAACACTCAACCTAACACTAACCCTAACCCTCACCCTAACCCTAACCTCACCGTAACCCTAAACCTCACACTAACCCTAACCCTAACCCTCACCTTCACCCTAACCCTAACACTAACACTAATCCACACCCTCACCCGAATCCTCACCCTAACCCTATCCATAACCCATACCTAACCGAAAACCTCCCCCTCCCCCTCACCCTCATCCTAACCCTCACCCTCACGCTAGCCCTCAACCTAACACTAACCCTCACCCTAACGCTTATCCTAACCCTCACCATCACCCTCACCCTAATCCTAAACCTAACCCTAACCCTCATCCTAACACTATCCTTAACCCTAATTCTAACCCTAAACCTTACACTCATCCTAACCCTCACCCTAACCTTACAGTCGCCCTAACCCTAACCCTAACCCTCACACTAAACCTAACTCAAACACTAACTCTAATCCTACCCCTCAGCCTAACCTTCACACTAAACCTCAACCTAACCCAAATCCTCACCCTGTCCTTAACCTTAAACCAAACAATCACCCTAAACCTCACCCTCACCTTACCCTAATGCTAACCCTAAACCTGTAACCCTCAAAATAAGCCTTACCCTCACCCTAACCCTAACCTTCACCCTCAACCTATCCCTCACACAAACACTTACCCACACCCTAACCCTCACCCTAAACATAACCCTAAACCTAACCTTCACCCTAAACCTCACCCCAACCCTAACCCTCACCCTCACACTAACCCTCACCCTGAATTTTACCCTCACCCTAACCCTTATCCTAACCCTCACACTAACCCTAAACCTAACCCTCAGACTAACCCTTATCCTAACCCTTATTCAAACCCTAACCATCACCCTAACCCTAACCCTAAGCCTCAAACTGATCCTAAACCTAACCGTCAACCTAACTTTCATCCTAACACTAATCCTAACACTAACCCTCACCCTAACACTAACCTTAACCATCACCTTAACCCTAACCCTCACCCTCACCCTCCCCATCACCCTCAGCCTAACTCTAACTCTAACCCTAAACCTAACCCTAACACTCACCCTCACTCTCATCCTAACACTAACCCTAAGCCTAACCCTCACCCTAACCCTCACCATAAAACTAACACTAACCGTAACCATCATCCTCATACTAAACCTCAACCTAACCCTTACCCTCACCATAACCCTAAATCTAACCCTAACACTAATCCTCAAACTAACCATCACCCTCACCCACAACCTAACCCTCACCCTCATCCTCACCCTCACCCTCACCCTAACACTCTCTCTAACCCTAATCCTAACCCTAACCCTAACCTTCACCCTCACCTTGACCCTCACCTTCAGCCTAAGCCTAGCTCTAACCCTATTTCTAATCCTAACCCTCACCCTCACTCTCTCCCTAAACCTAAACCTCACCCTCACCCTCACCCTCACACTCACCCTAAATATCACCCTAACCCTAACCCTCACCTTAACCCTAACCCAAACCCTCAACCTAAACCTATACTCAGCTTAACACTCACCATCACCGTAATCCTCACCCTAACCCTAACCCTTACCTAAATGAAACCCTCACCCTAACCCTCACCCTCACCCTAGACCTCACCCTAAACCTCACCCTAACCCTAACACTCACCCTCAAACTTCCCTTCCCCCTCAGTCTTACCCTAAATCTAACCCTAATCCTAAACCTAACCAACAACCCCACCCTCACTCCAACCCTAACCCTAACACTAACGCTAAGCTTCACACTCAACCTAACCCTAAACCTAAACCTAAAAATAAGCCTCACCCTAACCCTAATCCTAACCCTAATTCTAACCCTAAACCCTAACCCTCACCTGAAACTTCCCCCTCAGTCTTACCCTAAAACTAACCCTAATTCTAAACCTAACCCTCAACGCCAACCTCACTCCAACGCTAACCCTAAACCTAACGCTAAGCTTCACCCTCAACCTAACCCTAAACCAAAACCTAACAATAAACTTCAGCCTAACCCTAAACGTAAACCTAAAACTCACCATAACCCTAATCCTAACCCTAAATCTCATCCTCACCCTCACTCTCATTCTAACCCTCCTCCTCACCCTGACCCTCATCATCAGACTAACCCTCACACTAACCCTAAACCTCACCCTAAATTTAACCCTAACCCTCACCCTTCACTTTCAACCTCACCCTCAGCCTAACCCTAACCCTAACCCTAATCCTAACCTAACGCTCACCCTCACCTTCACCCTAACCATAACCCTAACTCTATCCCTCACCCTCACCCTGACCCTCACCATCACCTTAACCCTCAAACTCACCCTCACACTAACACTCAAGCTCACCCTAAACCACACCCTAACCCTAACCCTCACTCTAACACTCACCCTAAAACTCACCCTAACACTAACCCTCACCCTAACTCTTACCCTAACCGTAAAGCTAACCTTAAACCTCACCCTCACCCTAAACCTCACCCTAAACCTTAACCTCACACTAACCCTAACCTAACCCTAAACCTCGCACTAACCCTAACCCTCAACCTAACCCTATCCTGACATTTCACCCTAACTCTCACCCTAACCCTAAACCTAACCCTAACTTTCACCCTTAACCTAACTCTAAACCTAACCCTAACCCTCACCCTAACCCTCACAGTAACCCTATCCCTCACCCAAACCCTAATCCTCAACCACACCCTAACCTTCACCCTCACTCTAACCCTCACACTCACCTGAATACTCACCCTCACCCTAACCCTTACCCTCACAATAGACATCACCCTAACCCTAAATCTCACCCTAACCCTAACCCTATCCCTCACCCTAACCCTATCCCTCAATCTAAACCTAACCCTCACCCTGACCCTCACGCTAACCCTAAACCAAAACCTTACCCTAACGCTTACCCTAACCCAAACCCTCACCCTAACAGTAACCGTCACACTAACCCTAACACTAACCCTCACCCTCACCCTCACCTTCACCCTCACCCTAACACTAACCCTCATCCTAACCCTAAATGTAAACCTAATGCTAAACCTAAAGCTCATCCTCACCCTAAACCTCACTCTAACCCTTACCCTCACCCTAACCCTATCCTTAACCCTCACACTAAACCAAACACTCAACCTAACCCTAAACCTACGCTTCAGCCTAACACACCCTCAACACACACCCTAAACCTAACCCTAAGCCTAATCCTCACCCTATCCCTAAACTTAACCCTAACACTCACCCTAACCGTCACCCTCACACTAACCCTCATGCTAACCCTAACCCTCACCCTCACCCTAAGCCTCACCCTAACCCTTACCCTCACCCTAACCCTAAACCTCATCCTCATCCTAACCCTTACCCTAACCCTTACCTACAACCTAACCCTCAACCTAAGCCTAACCCGAAACCTAACCCTCACCCTAACACTCACCCTAATCCAAAACATAACCCTAACCCTCAACCTCACCCTCACCCTAACCCTCACCCTCACCCACACCCTAACTCTAACCCTCATGCTCACCCTCACCCTAACCCTCACCAACACCCTAAACCTCAACCTCACCCTAAACATCACCCTAAACCTAAACCTAACCCTAACCTTAACCCTCTACCTCCCATTCCTCCTCAGCCTTACCCTAACCCTAACACTAATCATAACCCTAACACTCAACCCCACCCTCACCCTAGCACTAACCATAATCCTAATGCTAAACCTCGCCCTCACACTCACACTAACCGTAACTGTAACCCTAACAATAACCCTAACCCTAACCCTAAAAGTCACTCTCAACCTAATCCTTACCCTAACCCTCACCCTCATTCTAACCCTCACACTCACCTGACCCTCACCATCACACTAACCCTCACACTAACACTTGCCCTCAACCTAACCCTAACCCTAACCCTCACTCTCAACCTCACCCTTACCCACACCCTCACCCTAATCCATACACTCACACTCACACTCACATTAACCCTCAACCTCACCCTAAACATCACCGTAAACCTAATCCTCACCCTAACCCTAACGCTAACCCTCACCCTAAAACTAACCCTCACCCTAACTCTAACGCTTGCCCTAACTCTCATGGTCACCCTAACCTTCACCGTAACCCTTATCCTCACACTAACCCTAACTCTAACCCTAACCCTGACCCTCACACTAACCCTAAATCTCACCCTAAACCTATACTGACACCTCACCCTAAATCTCACCCTAACCCAAACCTTAACCCTAACACTCACCCTAACCCTAACCCTAAACCTAACCCTCACCCTCAACCTAACCCTCAACCTCACCCGAACACTCACCCTCACCATATCCCCACTCTTACAATAAACATCACCCTAACCCTAACTCTCACCCCAACACTAACCCTAAACCTCACCCTAAAACTAAACCTCAACCTAACCATAACCCTCACTCTTACCCTCACAGTAAACCAATCCTAACCCTAACGCTCACCCTCACCATCAAACTCACCCTAACACTAACCCTAACCCTAACCCTCACCCTCATCCTCACCCCAAATTTCACACTCACCCTAAACCGCACCCTAATCCTACCCCTGCCCCTCTCCCTAACCCTCACACTAACCCTAACCCTAACCCTAACACTACCCCTAAACCTAAACCTCACACTAATCCTAAACCTAACGTTAACCCTCAACCAAAACCTAATCCTCACCCACATCCTAACCCTCACCCTCAGCCGAAACCGAACCCTCACCCGAACCCTCAGCCTCACCCTAACCTTCACCCTAAACATCACCCAAACCTTAACCCTCACCCTAACGCAAACCCTAAAAATAACCCGCACCCTAACCCTCACCCTAACACTTATCCTCACCCTAACACTAAACCTAAACTTCAGCCTCACCCTGACCCTCACACTAGCCGTAACCTTTACCCTAATCCTAACCCTAACCATAACTTTCACCCTCACCCTCACCCTCACCCTCAGCCCAACACTCATGCTAACCCTATTTCTAATCCTAACCCTCACCCTCACCCTCACCCTAATACTAACCCTAACCCTAAGCCTCACCCTCACCCTAATAATCACCATCACCCTAAACATAACCCTAACCATAACCCTCACCCTAACCGTAACCCTAACCCTCACCCTAAACCTAACCTCAGCTTAACCATCAACCTCAACCTAATCTTCACCCTAACCCTAACCCTTACCTAACCGATACTCTCACCCTCAACTTCACCCTAACCCTCACCCTCACCCTAGCCCTCACCCTAACCCTAACCCTAAACCTCAACTTCAACCTCCCCTTCCCGCTCAGCCTTACCCCAACCCTAACCATAATCCTAACCCTAATGCTCAACCCCACCCTCACCCTAACCCTAACCCTAACACTAACGCTAACCCTCACCCACACCCTCACCCTCGCCCTAAGGCTAACGCTAACAATAAGCCTAACCTTAACCCTAAACCTAACCTTAAAACTCAACTTAACCGTAATCCTAACCCTAAACATCACCCTAACCCTCGCCCTCATTCTAACCCTCTCCCTCACCCTCATCATCACCATCACACTAACCCTCACACTAACCCTAACACTCATCCTAACCCTAACCCTCACCTTCACTTTCACCCTCACCCTCAGTCTAACCATAACCCTAACCATAATCCTAACCCTAAACCTCAGCCTCAACCTAATCCTCAGCTTAACACTTATCCTCACATTAACCCTAACTCTAACCCTAACCATTACCCTCACACTAACCTTAACCCTCACACTAACCCTAAACCTACCCGTCACCCAAACCCTAACCCTAATCCTAACTCTAACCCTAAACCTTTCCGTAATGCTAACCCTAACAGTAACTCTCACCCTCATTCTAAACATCACTCTAACGCTAATCTTCACCCTAAACATAACCCTAACCCTCAACCTAAACCTACCCCTCAACCGAACCCTCACCTTCCCCTAACCTTCACACTAAGCCTAACCCTCACCCTAAACCTAACCCTCACCCTCAATTTCACCCTCACCCTCAGCCTAACCCTAACCCTAAACCTAATCCTAACCCTAACCCTAACCCTCACCCTCAACCACACCCTCACACGCACCCTCAAATTAACCCTTACCCTCACACTCACCCTCACACTAACACTCAACCTCACTGTAAACATCACCCTAAAACAAACCCTCAAACTAACCTTAAACGTAACCCTCACCCTACCACTAACCCAAACCCTAAACCTAACGCTAACCCTAAACCTCACCCTCACCCTAACCCTCAGCCAAACCCTTATCCTCACACTAACCCTAACCCTAACCCTAACCCTCACCCTAAACCTATCCCGACACCTCAACCTAACTCTCACCTTACCGAAACACTAACCCTAACCCTCACCCTGACCCTAGACTTCAACCTAACCCTCACCCTCACCCTAACCCTCTCCGTCACCCTAACACTCATCCTAAACCTAACTCTCAACCACACCCTAACTTTCACCCTCACCTGAACCTTCACCCTCACTCGAACACTCACCCTCACCCTAAACCTCAACCTCACAATAAACATCAGCCTAACACTATCCCTACACCTCACCGTAACTCTCACCCTTACCCTAAACCTAACCCTAAACTTAAATCTCCCCATAACCCTAACCTTAAATCTAAACCTCACCCTCACCCTAACCCTCACCCTAACCCTCACCCTAACCCTAACCAAAACCCTCAACCCCACCCTTACCCTCACACTCACCAGAACCCTCAACCTCACCCCAACACTCAAGTTCACCCTAAACCTCACCCTCACCCTCACCCTAATCCTAACCCTAAACCTAATCCTCACCCTAACCCTCATTCTAACCCTCACCCTCACCTGAACTCTAATGCTAACCCTACCTCAAACCCTCACCCAAACCCTCACCCTAAACCTCACCCTAACCCTTACCATCACCATAACCCTAACCCTAAATCTAAACCTAATCCTCACCTTAACCCTAACCCTCGCCCGCACCCTAAACCTCACCATCACACAAACCCTCATCCTCACCCTAACACTCACACTAACCCTAAACCTAACCCTAATCCTAAACCTAACCCTCACACTCACCCTCACCGTCAAACTAACCCTAACACTAAAACTAAACCTAAAACTCACGCTCACCCTCACCCTCACCCTAACACTCACCCTCAAGATAAACATCACCCTAACTATCACCCTCACCCTAACACTTATCCTCACCCTAAAACTAACCCTAACCTTCACCCTCACCCTTACCCTCACCCTCAGCCTAACCCTAACCCTAACCTAAGCCTAACCCTCACCCTCACCCTCACAATAACCCTCACACTAATCCTAACAGTAACTCTAGGACTAACCCTCACCCTCAACCTCAACTTCCCCCTCAGCCTTACCATAACCCTAATCCTAACCCTAACACTCAACCCCACCGTCAGCCTCACCCTAACCCTAATCCTAATGCTAAACCTTGCCCTCACCCTCTTTGTAACTGTAACCGTAACCCTAACAATAACTCTAACTGTAACCATAACCCTTACCCTAAAACTCACCCTAAACCTAATCTTAACTCTAACCCTCACCCTCACCCTCACCCTCGTTCTAAACCTCACCCTCACCTGACACTCACCATCACAGTAACCCTCACACGAACCCTAACCCTCATCCTAACCTTAACCCTAACCCGTACCCTCACTTTCACCCTCACCCTCAGCTTAACCCTAACCCTAATCCTAATCCTAAACCTCCCCCTCCCCCTAAACCTAACCCTAACCCTCACCCTAACACCCTAACCCTCACCCTCAACCTCACCCTCACCCGCACCCTCACAATAACCCTCACATTCACCCTCAAACTCACTCTCACAATAACCCTCAACCACATCCTAAACATCACCCTAAACCTAACTCTAACCCTAAAGCAAACCCTAACCGAAACCCTAACCCTAACCCTCACCCTGACCCTAAACTTCAACCTAACCCTCACCCTCACCCTAACCCTCTCTGTCACCCTAACACTCATCCTAAACCTAATTCTCAACCACACCCTAACTTTCACCCTCACCTGAACCTTCACCCTCACTCGAACACTCACCCTCACCCTAAACCTCACCCTCACAATAAACATCAGCCTAACACTATCCCTACACCTCACCGTAACTCTCACCCTTACCCTAAACCTAACCCTAACCTTAAATCTCACCATAACCCTAACCTTAAATCTAAACCTCACCCTCACCCTAACCCTCACCCTAACCCTAACCAAAACCCTCAACCCCACCCTTACCCTCACACTCACCCGAACCCTCACACTCAACCCAACACTCACGTTCACCCTAAACCTCACACTCAAAATATACATCACCCTAAACCTAACCCTCAGCTTAACCCTAACCCTCACCTTAACCGTAACCCTAATCCTAACACTAATCCTCACCCTCACCCTCACCCTCACCCTACCCCTAACCCTAACCCTAACCCTCACCCTAACCCTCATTCTAACTCTCACCCTCAGCTGAACTGTAATGCTAACCCTACCTCTCACCCTCACCCTAACCCTCACCCTAAACCTCACCCTAACCCTTACCCTCACCATAACCCTAACCCTAAATCTAAACCTAATCCTCACCTTAACCCTAACCCTCGCCCACACCCTAAACCTCACCATCACACAAACCCTCATCCTCACCCTAACACTCACACTAACCCTAAACCTAACCTTAATCCTAAACCTAAGCCTCACACTCACCCTCACCCTCAAACTAACCCTAACACTAAAACTAAACCTAAACCTCACGCTCACCCTCACCCTTACCCTAACACTCACCCTCAAGATAAACATCACCCTAACCATCACCCTCACCCTAACACTTATCCTCACCCTAAAACTAACCCTAACCTTCACCCTCACCCTTACCCTCACCCTCAGCCTAACCCTAACCCTAACCTAAGCCTAACCCTCACCCTCAACCTCACAATAACCCTCACACTAATCCTAACAGTAACTCTAGGACTAACCCTCACCCTCAAACTCAACTTCCCCCTCAGCCTTACCATAACCCTAATCCTAACCCTAACATTCAACCGCACCCTCACCATAACCTTAACACTAATCCTAATGCTAAACCTTGCCCTCACCCTCTTTGGAACTGTAACCGTAACCCTCACAATAACCCTAACTATAACCATAACCCTTACCCTAAAACTCACCCTAAACTTAATCTTAACCCTAACCCTCACCCTCACCCTCACCCTCGTTCTAATCCTCACCCTCACCTGACACTCACCATCAGAGTAACCCTCACACAAACCCTAACCCTCACCCTAACCTTAACCCTAACCCGTACCCTCACTTTCACCCTCACCCTCAGCTTAACCCTAACCATAATCCTAATCCTAAACCTCCCCCTCCCCCTAAACCTCACCCTAACCCTCACCCTAACACCCTAACCCTCACCCTCAACCTCACCCTCACCCGCACCCTCACCCTAACCCTCACATTCACCCTCAACCTCACTCTCACAATAACCCTCAACCACATCCTAAACATCACCCTTAACCTAACTCTCACCCTAAAGCAAACCCTAACCGAAACCCTAACCCTAACCCTCACACTAACCCTAACGTTAACATTAACCCTCACCCTCACCCTAACATTCACCATAACCCTTATCCTCACACTAACCCTAACCCTAACCCTCACCCTAAACCTAAACCTCACCCTAACCCTAACCTGACACCTCACCCTCTCACCCTAAACCAAACCCTAACCTTAACCCTCACCCTAACCCTAACCCTAAACCAAACCCTCATGTTCACCCTAACCCTCACCGTCACCCTAACCCTCACCCTAACCCTAATCCTAACCATCACACTCACCCTAACCCTTATCCTCACCGTAACCTTACTGACCATAACCCTCAAACTAGCCGTAACCTTTACCCTAACCCTAACCCTAACCATAACCTACACTCTCACCCTGACCCTCACCCTCATCCCAAAACGAACACTAACCCTGTTCCTAATCCTAACCCTCACCCTAACCCTCACCCTCACTCTCACCGTCACCCTAACCATCAACCTAAACCTAAACTTCACCCTAACCCTCACCCTAACCGTAATCCTAACCCTCACCCTAAACCTAACTTCAGCTTAACCATCACCCTCACCCTAATCCTAACCCTAACAATAACTCTTAACTAAGAGAAACCCTCACCCTCACCCTCACCCTCACTATAACCCTCACCCTCATCCTAACCCTCACTCCAACCCTAAACCTAACCTAACCCTCACCCTCACACAAAACCTCAACCTCAGCCTAACCCCAAATCTAAACCTAAACCGAACCCTAACACTCACCCTCTCCTTAAACCTAAGCTTAACCCTCACCCACACCCTCACCCTCACCATAAACCTAAGCCTAATTCTAACCCTCACCCTCACCCAAACCCTCACCCTAACCCTTACCCTCACCCTCAACCTAACCCTCACCCTCACTCTCAACCTAACCCTCAACCTAACCCTCAACCTAACCCTCACCCTCACCCTAAATATCACCCTAACCCTAAACCTCACCCTAACCCTAACCCTAAACCCTAACCCTCACCCTAACCCTAACGATAACCCTAAACCTCACCCTCAACCTAACCCCCACCCTAACCTTTATCCTCACACTAACCATAACCCTCACCCTAACCCTAAACCAACCCCTCACCCTAAAACTCAACCTAACCCTCACACTAACCCTAAACCTTTTCCTAAATATATCCCTAACAGAAACCCTCAACCTCATAGTAAACATCACCCTAACGCAAACTCTCACCCTAACCCTAACCCTAAAACTCACCCTAACCTTAAACCTGAACCTAACCCTCACCCTCCCCTAATCCTCACCCTAACCCTCACCCTAAACCTTTCCTAAACGAAGCCCTCACTCTCACCCTCACCCTCAACCTAACCCTCACCCTAAACCTTACCCTCAACCTAAAGTTCACCCTAACTCTCACTCTAACGCTAAAACTACACCTCAGCCAAACCCTCACCCTAACACTCAGCATATTCCTAACCCTCACCCTAAACCTAACCATAAACCTCACCCTCACCATAACCCTCACTGTCACCCTAAAACTCAACCTAACCCTAATCCTCACCCACACTCTAATCCTCATCCTCACCCGAACCCTAACCCTCACCCTAACCCTAAACCTCACCATAAACATAACGCTAACGCTAACCCTCACCCAAATCCTAACCCTAACCCTCCTCCTAACCCTAACACTCACACTAATCCTCAATCTCAACATAATTCTCACCCTAAAAATAATCCTAACCCTTACCTCACCGAAACCCGCACCCTCACCCTCACCTTAACCCTCAACCTCACCCTAGCCCTCACCCTAACCCTAATCCTAACCCTATCCCTAACGCTAAGCCTATCCCTTACCCTCAACCTAACCCTAACCCTAACCTTCACCCTAACAGTCACCCTATACCTAACACTAACCCTAACCCTCACCCTCACCCTAACCCTCACCCTAACCCTATCCTTACACCTCACCCTAACTCTCAACCTAACCCTAAACCTAATCCTCACCCTAACCCTAACCCTCGCCCACACCCTAACCCTCACCCTCACCCGAACGCTCATCCTCACACTAACACTCACACTAAACCTAACCCTAACCCTAATCCTAAACCTAACCCTCAACCTCAGCCTCTCCCTAAGCCTAACACTCACCCTCACCATAAACATCACCCTAACGCTAACCCTCACGCTAAACATAACCCTAACCCTCACCCTAAACTTAACCCTCACCCTAACTCTCACCCTATCCCTAACGCTAACGCTACACCTCACCCTCAACCTAACCCTGATGCTAACCCTTATCCTCACATTAACCCAAACACTAAACCTAACCCTAAACCTCACACTAACCCTAATCCTCACCCAATCCCTAACCCTTACTCTAACCCTCACCCTGACCCTCATCTTCAACCTAAGTCTAATGCTAACGCTACCTCTCACCCTCACCCTAACCCTCACCCTAAACGCTACATTCATCATAACCCTAACACTCACCCTCACCCTAAATCTCACCCTAACCCTTATTCTCACCCTAACCCGCAGACTAACCCTAAACCTAAACCTAATGCTCACCCTAACCCTCACCCTAACCCTCACCCACTTACCCTCACACTAACCCTATCCCTGTCCCTAACCCTAACCCTAACTCTCACCAGAACACTCACCCTCAACGTAACGCTCACTCTCACTCTAAACATCATCCTAAACCTAACCCTCACCCTAAGCAGAACCCTAACCATCACCGTAACCCTAACCCTCACACTAAGCCTAACCCTCAACCTCACACTAACCCACACTCTCACCCTAACAATACCCTCATCATATCACTCACCATCACCCTCACCCTCACCCACACCCTAACCCTAACCATAAACCACACCCTCACCCTAATTCTCACCCTGAACCTGACCCTAAACCTTACCTTACCAAAAACCTCACCCTCACCCTAAAACAAACCATCACCCTAGCCCTCACCCTAACACTAACCGTCACCCTAACCCTAACCCTACCCCTCACCCTAATCTTAACCCTAATCATAACCTTAACACTCATCCTAACCCTATAACTAAACGTAATGATAACCCTAAACCTCACACTCACCGTAAACCTCAACCTAACCCTTACCATCACCCTAACCCTAACCCTAACCTCCACACTAAACCTAACACTCACTCTAACCTTAACCCTAACCCTCGGCCTAACCCTCACACAAAACCTAACCCTAACCCTCATCCTCACCCTATGTTAACCTTAACCCAAACCCTCACTCTAACCTTCACCCTGACCCTAACACTCACAGTAACCCTTACCCTCACATTAACTCTAAACCTATCCGTCGCCCTAACCCTCACCCTAACACTTACCCTACCCTAACCCTAATCCTAACACTCACCCTCACCCTCACCCTCACCCTAACCCTCACCCTAACCCTAACCCTCACCCTCACTCTAGCTCTCACCCTAACACTAACCCTCACCCTAAACCTAACCCTAACCCTAACCCTCATCTTAACCCTAACGCTAACCCTAACCCTTTCCATAAGGCTAACCCTAACAGTAACCCTCACCCTCATACTAAACATGACTCTAAGGCTAACCCTCACCCAAATCCTAACCCTAACCCACACACTACCCGTAACCCTCAAACGAACACACACACTCCCCTAAACCTCACCCTCAACCTAACCCTAAACCTTACCTAACAGAAACCCTCACCGTCACACTCACCCTCAACCTAAACCTTACCCTCACCCTAACCATAACCCTAACCTTCACACTAACCCTAACCCTCACACTAACCCTAACCCTACCCCTCACCCTAACCCTCAACCTAAACCTCAACCTAACCCTAACCCTCAACTTAAACCTAACCAAAACCCTCACACTCACCCTAAATTTTACAGTCACTCTAACACTCAACCTAAACCTAACCCTCACCCACACCCTAATCCTCACCCTCACCCTCACCCTAACCCTCACCCTCACCCTAACCCTCACCCTAAACATCACCCTAATCCTAACACTCACCCAAATCCTGACCCTAACTCTCAACCTAACCCTAACACTCACACTAACCCTCAATCTCAACTTAATCCTCACCCTAAAAATAGCCCTAACCCATACCTAACCGAAACCCTCACCCTCACCCTCACCATCACCCTCACCCTAAACCTCACCCTATCCCTACACCTCACCGTAACTCTCACCCTAACCCTTACCCTAACCATAAACCTCACCATGACTCTAACACTAAATCAAATCTCACCCTCACCCTAACCCTCACCTTCACCCTAACCCTCACCCTATCCCTAACTCTCAACCAAAACCTAACCCTCACACTCACCCGAACCCTCACACTCACCCTAACACTCACCCTCAACCTAACCCTCACCCTAACAGTCATCCTTACCCTCACCCTCACCCTAACCCTCACCGACACCCTAACCCACACCATCACCCGAACCCTCATCCTCACCCTAACACTCACACTAACCCTAACCCTAACTCTAATCCTAAACCTCACACTCACCCTCACCCTCACCCTCAACCTAACCCTAACCGTAACCCTAAACCTAATCCTCACTCTCATACTCACCCTCACCCTAAAACTCACCCTCACCATAAACATCACCCTAACCCTAACCCTCACCCTAAACCTAAACCTAACCCTCACCCTAAACCTAACCCTCACCCTAACGCTCAACTTATCCCTAACAATAACCCTATACCTCACCCTCACCCTAACCCTCACACTAACCCTAATCCTCACCTGATGCCTAACCCTCACCCTAACCATCTCCCTCACCCTAACTCTAATGTGAACCCTACCTCTCACCCTCACACTAACCCTCACCCTAAACCATACCCTAAACCTTACCCTCACCCTAACCCGCAAACTAACACTAACTCTAACCCTAACGCTCACCCAAACCCTAACCCTTACCCTCACCCTAACCCTAACCCTAACCATAAGCTTAACCCTCACACTAAACCAAAACCTTACCCTCAGCCTAACCCTCAACCAAACCCTAACCCTAACCCTAAACCTAAACCGCACCCTAACCCTAAACCTCACCCTAAGCCTCAGCCTCAGCTTAACCCTATCCCTAACCCTAATCCTAACCCTAACCCACAACCTCAGATTCACCATAACTCTAACCATAATATTAATCCTAAACTTCACCCTCACCCTCACAAACTAACACAAACTCTCACCCTAACCCTCAGCCTAACCCTAACGCTAACCCTAACCCTCACACTCACCCTAAACCTCAGCCTAACCATTTAACTCACCAAAACCCTGACCCTAACCCTAACAATAATATGCACCCTAACGCTAACCCTCACCCAAACCCTAACACTCAAGGTAACCCGAATCCTCAACCGAACCTTTACACTCACCCTAGCCCTAACCCTAACCCGAATCCTATACCTATACCTCACCCTAACCTTAACCCTAACCCTAACCCTGACAATCACCATCACCCTAACATTCGCCTTCACCCTAAATATCACCCTAAACATAACCCTCACCGTAACACTAACCCTAACACTCACCCTCACACTCTAACCCTCACCCTTACCCTAACTCTAACCCTAACCCTCACCCTCACCTTCAAGCTAACCTTAAACCTAACCATAACCCTCACCCTAACCCTAACCCTCACCCTAACCCTAAACCTACCCCTCACCCTAACCCTCACTCTCACCCTAACCCTAACCGTAATGCTCACGCGAAACCTATCCTTAACCTGCACACTCACCCTAACGCTCAACGTCACCCTAAACCTCACCCTAACCCTAACCCTCACCCACACCCTAACCCTCACTCTCAACCGAACCCTAACACTCACCATAACCCTAACCCTCACTCTCACCCTAAACAACACCCTAACCCTAACAATAACCCCTACCCTAACCCTCACCCTAACCCTAACCCTCAACCTAACACTCACCCTCAACCCATCTTCACCCTAATCCTAACCCTAAACCTTCCCTAACCATAAACCTCACCTTCACCCTCAACGTAACCCTCACCCTCACCCTAACCCTCACCCTTACCCTAGCCCTTACCCAAAACTTACCACTAACCGTAACCCTCACCCTTACCCTAACCCTCACCCTCATCTTAAACAGTTCCCTAACGCTAACCCTCACCCTAACCATACACTTAGCCCTCACCCCAAGCCTAACCCTCACCCTCACCGTAAGGATAACCCTACCCAAACCCTCACCCAACCCTCACACTAACCTTTAATCATACACTAAACTTAACTCTATCCGTAACCCTAACCCTCACACTAAACCTAACCCTCAACCTAATCCTAACCCTAACCCTCACCCTAATCCTCGCCCTAACCCTAACCATAAACCTAACCCTAACACACACCCTAAACCTAACCATAACCCTCAACCTCACCCTAACCCTCACCTACACCCTAACCCTCAACCTAACCCTAACCCGAACCCTCACTCTAACCCTCACCCTCACCTTCACCCTCACCGGAACCAGAACACTATCCCTCAGCCTCACCCTAAACATCACCCTAACCCTAACCCTCACTCTAACAATAACCCTAACCCACACCCTAACCATTACCCTCAACCTAACCCTCACCCTTACCCTCACCATCACTATCACCCTAACCCTAACCTTAAACCTTAGACTCACTCTCATCCTAACCCTAACTCTAACCCTCACCCTAACCCTAACCATAAACCTAACCTTCACCCTAAACTTCACCCTAACCCTAACGCTAACCCTAACACTTACCCTCACCCTAAATTTCAACCTAACCCTTAAACTCAACCTAGCCCTAACCATAACACTCACAATAACCCTAACCCTACCCGTCACCCTAACCCTCACCACAACCCTAACCCTAACCCTCACCTTAAACCTAACCCTAACACTCATCCTCACCCAAACCCTCAGCCTCAACCTGAACCTCCCCCTCTTCCTAAACCTCAACCTAACCCTAACCCTCACCAAAACCCTAACCCTAACACTCACCCTTACCCTGACCCTCACACTAAGCCTCAGCCTCAACCTAATCCTCACCCTAAGAATAACCCTAACCCTTACCTAAACGAAACCCTCACCCTCAAACTAAACCTCAGCCTCACACTCACCCTCACCCTAAACCTAAACCTAACCTTAACCCTAAAACTCCCCCTCAACCTCCCCCTCCCCCGCACCCTAACCCTAACCATAACAGTAATACTAAACCTAACCCTCACCCCCACACTCACCCTAAACCTAACCCTAAACTTAAAGCTAAGCCTCACCCTCACCCTAAACCTAACTCTCACACTAAACCTCACCCTAACCCTAACCCTAATACTCACCCTCACCCTAAACCTAACACTTAGCCCTGCCCTCACCCTCAACCTCAATCTCACCATAAATCTCACCCTCACCCTAAACATCACCCAAACCCAAACTCACACCCTAAACCTAACCCTAACCCTCACCCTCACGCTAACCCTGAAACTAAACCAAAACCTCATCCTAATCCTCACCATAACACTAACCGTAACCCTTACCTAACAGAAACCCTCACCCTCACCATAAACCTCACCCTCACCCAAGCCCTCACCCTAACCTTAACCCTCACCGTAACCCTAACACTAACCCTCACTCTCAACCTAACCCAAACCCTAAACCTAACGTTAACCCTCACCCTCACCCTAACACTCAAACTAAACCAAAACCTCATCCTAATCCTCACCATAACACTAACCCTAACCCTTACCTAACAGAAACCCTCACCCTCACCATAAACCTCACCCTCACCCTAGCCCTCAACCTAACCCTAACCCTCAAAATAACCCTAACCCTAACCCTCACCCTCTCCTTCAACCTAAACCTCACCCTAACCCTAAACCTCACCCTAACCCTCACCTTAGCCCTAAACCTAAGCCACACCCTAAACCTCACGCTCACCCTCACACTCACCCTCACCCGAACCGTAACCAGAACCCTAACACTCAGCCTCATCCTAAACTTCAACCTAAACCTCACCCTCACTCTAACCCTAACCCTAACCTTCACCCTAATCATAACCCACAACCTAAACCACACGCTAACCATAGCCATCACCATAACTCTAAACCTAAACCTAACCCTAAACCTCACCCTCCCTCTATGTCTCCCCCTCAGCCTAACCATAATCCTAATCCTAAACTTACCCCTCACCCCCACCATCACCCTAAACCTAACCCTAACCCTAACGTCAACCCTCACCCTAACCTTCACCCTAACCCTAACAATAACCCTACCCTAAATCTAACCTGAATCCTAAACCTAACCCTTACCCTAACCATAAACCTAACCCTAAAACTCACCGTAACCCTAATCCTAACCCTAACCCTCACCCTAACACTAACCCTCACTCTAATCATCACCCTAACCCTCACCCTAAACCTAACCCTAACCCTAACCATCAACCTAAACATAACCCTAACTTCACCCTCAACCTAACCCTCACCCTAAACCTAACACTCATATTAACCCTCAACCTAACCCTAACACTAATCCCAACCCTAAGGCTAACCCTAACTTCACCCTCAACCTAACCCTCACCCTAACCCTTATCCTCATACTAATCCTAATCCTAAACCTAACCCTAACCTCACACTAACCCTAACCCTCACCCTAACTCTAACCCGACCCCTCACACTAACCCTAACCCTAACCCTAAACCTAACCCTAAACCTAATCCTCACCCGAACCCGAACCCGAACCCTCACCTTAAACTTCAACCTCATGCTAAACATCACCCTAACACTAACCCTCACCCTAATCCTAACCCTCACCATCACCCTTAACCTAATCCTCAACCTAACTCTCAACCTCACCCTAATCCTCACCATAAACATTACCCTAAAACTTACCTAACAGAAACACTCACCCTCACACTCACCTTAACCCTCTGCTCACCCTAGCCCTCACCTTAACCTTAACCCTCACCCTAACCCTAATAATAACCCTCACCCTCACCATAAACCTAACCCTAACCCTACCCTCACACTAACCCTCACTCTAACCCTAAGCATAAGCCTAACCCTCACCCTCAAAGTAAACCTAACCCTAACCCAAACCCTCACCCTAACCCTAATGCTAACCATAAACCTAATGCTAAACCTAACCATCAACCTCAACCTAACCCCCACCCTAACCATTATAGTCACACTAACCCTAAACCTAACCCTAACCCTAACCCTCACACTAAACCTAACCATCACCCTAACCCTAACCCTACCCCTCACACTAACCCTCATCCTAACCCTCACCCTAACCCTAACCCTCAAGCTAACCCTCACCCTCACCCTCACCCTCACCCTAACCCTAACCCTCACCTTCACCCGAAACCTAACCCTCACCCTCACCCTCACTCTCTCCCTAACCCTAAGCCTAACCCTAACCCTAAACCTAATCTTCAACCTCACCCTCACCCTAACACTCACCCTCACCATAAACACACTTAATCCTAACCCTTACACTAACCTGAACCCTCACCCTCAACCTAACCCTCAACCTCACCCTAACCATCACCCTAACCCTAACCCTCACCTTAACCCTAACCCTAAGCCTCACCCTTACCTTAACCGTCAACCTAACCCTCACCCTCACACTAATCCTCACCATAGCCCACACCCTAAACCTTACCTAACCGAAACCCTCACCCTCACCATCACCATAACCCTCACCATCACCCTAGCCCATACCCTAAACTTAACCCTCACCCTAACCCTAACACTAACCCTCACCCTCACCCTAAATCTAACCCTAACCCTAACCCTCACACTAACCCTCACCCTAACCCTAACCAAACCCTAACCCTAACACTCACCCTAACCCTCACCATAACGCTAACATGCAACCTAAACTTCAGAATCACGCTAATCCTCACCATAACACTAACCCTAACTTTTACTTAACCGAACCCTCAAATTCACCCTTACCCTAACTCTCACCGTCACCCGAGCCCTCAACCTAATCTTTACCCACACCCTAATCTTTACCCTCACACTAACTCTAACAGTAACACTCACCCTCACCTGCACCCGAACTCTAAGCCTCGCCCTCACTCTCACTCTAACCCTAACCCTAAACCTAACCCTAACCCTAAACCTAACCCTCAACCTCAACCTCAGCCTAACACCCAGCCTCACAATAAACACACCCTAACCCTAACAATCACCCTAAATCTCACCCTCAATCTAACCCTAATGATAACCCTAACCCTCAACATCATTCTAAACCTCACCCTAACTCTTACACTCACCCTAACCCTAAACCTAACCCTGATCCTAACCCTAATTTGAACCCTCATCCTAATCCTAACCCTAACTCTAATACTCACACCAACACTCACCCTTACCCTAACGCAAAACCTAAACCTCAACCTCACCATAAACCTCATCCTAAGACTTACCATCACTATAACCCTAACCCTAACCCTAATCCTCACCCTAACCCTCACCCTCACACTCACCCTCACACTCACTCTCACCCTAAACCTAAACCTAACCCTAACCCTAACCCTAACCCTCACCCACACCCTTAAACTAACACTCACCCGCACCATAAATATAACACGAAATCTAATCCCAACCTAACCATAAACCTAACGCTCACCCTAACACTAACCCTCACGCTAACGCTCACCTTAACACTAAGTCTAACCCTAACCCTCACCCTCACAATAACCCTCAACCTAACTTTATCCTCACAGTAACCCTAACCCTAACCCTCACACTAACCCTCACACTAACCCTAATCCTCACCCTATCCCTAACCCTAACCCTAACGCTAACGCTAAACCTCAACTTCACCCTAACCCTCAAACTAACCCTCAGCCTCACACTAACCCTAACCATAACCCTCACACTAACCATCAAAATAACCCTAAATCTAACCCAAAACCTAACCCTCAATGTAACCCTCACCCTAAATCTAATGCTAACCCTAACCCTTACCCTCATCCTAACTCTCACCCTAACCCTAACCCTCACCCTAACCCTCATGCTGACCCTCACCCTAAACCTAACCCTCAACCTAATCCTCACCCTCAACCTACCCCTAACCCTACTCCTCACCCTAAACCTCACCCTAACCTTAACCCTAACCCTAATTCTCACACTAAATGTAACCATAACCCTCACAGTCACCCTAACACTCACCGACACCCTAACCCTCACCCTAACCCTAAACCTCACCCACACCATAACGCTCAACGTCACCAGAACGCTAACGTTCACCCTCCCCCTAAACCTCACCCCAAGCCTAACCCTCACCAAAACGGTAACCCCAACACTCACCCTAACCCTAACCCTCACACTAACCCTCACCCTCAACCTAATCCTCACCCTGACAATAACCATAACTCTTACCTAACAGAAACCCTCACCCTCACCCTCACCCTCGACCTCACCCTAGCCCTCAGCCTAACCCTAACCCTAATCCTAAACCTACCGCTCAGCCCCACACTCACCCTAACCCTAACCCATACAATAACCCTAACCCTAACCCTAAAACTCACACTAAACCACACCCTCACCCTAAACACCACCCTAACCCCAACGCTCACCCTAAACCTCACCCTAACCCTCAACCTCAACCTAACCCTCAACATAAACCTCACCCTCACCCTAATCTTCATCATATACCTAACCCTAAATCTTACCTAACCGAAAAACTCACCCACACACTCACCCTCACCCTAACAAACACCCTCACACTAGCCTTCATTCTAACCTTATCCCTCACCCTAACCCTAACACAAACCCTCACCCTCATCCTAATCCTAAACCTAACCCTAACCCTCACCCTAACCCTCACTCTAACCGTAACCCCAAACCTAACCCTCACCATAAACCTCATCCTAACCCTACACCTCACCTTAACCCTAACCCTAACCCTAACCCTCACCCTAACCCTAACCCTCAACCTCTCCCTAACCCTCACCCTAACCCTTATACTCACAGTAACGCTAACCCTAAGCCTAACCCTAACATTCACCCATATCCTCACCCTAACCATAACCCTAACTCAAATCCTAACACTGAACCTCACCCTCACTCTTACCCTAACTCTAAACCTAACCCTCACCATCACCCTCACCCTAATTCTAACCCTAACCCTAATCCAAATTCTAACCCTCAGTCTCACCCTCACCCTAACTCTAACATTAACCCTAACCCTAATCCTCAACCTCACTCTCACCCTAACTCTAACCCTCACCCTAACGCGCACCTAACCCTAACCCTCAACCCAAACCTAACGCTAACCGTAACCCTCACCCTCACATTAAATCTCTCCCTAACCCTTAAACTCACCCTAACCCTAACCCTAAACCTAAACCTAATCTTCGCCCTAACCCTAACTCTCACCCAAAACCCAAAACTCAACCTCACCTTAAACGTCGCCCTCACCCTTGCACTCAACCTAACCCTAACCCTAACCCTAATCCTAAACCTAACACTCACCCTAACCATCACCCGCACACTAACCCTCACCATCACGATAAATATCAGCCTAACCCTAAACCTCACCCTAACCCTAACACCCACATTAGCACTAAACCTCACCATAACCCTCACCCTAACTGGAACGCTAAATCTAACCCTAAAACTCACCATCACCCTAACACTCAGACGAACACTCACACTCACCTGAACCCTCACCCTAACCCTAACCCTAACCCTAATTTTAACACTGAACCTCACCCTCACTCTCACCCTAACTCTAATCCTAATCCTAACCCTCTCCCTCACCCTAACTCTAATCATTACCCTAATCCAAATTCTAACCCTACTCTCACCCTCACCCTAACTCTAACTTAACCCTAACCCTAACTTTAACCCTCACCCTCACCCTAACCCTAACTGTCACCCTAAGCCGCACCCTAAGCTTAAACCTCACCCTAACCCTAACACTAACCATAACCCTCAACCTCACACTAAACCTCATCATATCCCTTAAACTCACCATAACCCTCACCCTAACCCTAACCACAATCCTCACCCTAACGCTAACTCTCACCCACAACCTAAAACTCAACCTAAACTTAAACATCACCCTAACCCTAACCCTCACCCTAACCCTAACCCTCAAGGTAACCCTCACGCTAACCCTAACGCTAACCCTAACTCTATCCCTCACCATCCCCCTAACACTCAGCCGAAACTTAACTCTCACCCACACTCTAACCCTCACCCTCACATGAACACTCACACTCAACCGAACCCTCAAACTCTCCCTAACCCTAAACTTAACACTCACCCTAACACTAACCCTAACCCTAACCCTCACCCTCACGGTAGTGAGTTAGGTCACCCTAACACTACTCTGTAACCTAATCATCACAAACACCCTGACCTTCACCCTCTCCCGAACACTCACACTCACCCGAATCCTCACCTTCACCCTAACCCTCTGCCTCTCCCTAAACATCACCCTAACCTTAACCCTCAACCTAACCCCAACCCTAACACTCATCCTAACCCTAATCCTCAACCTAACCCTCACCCTCATCTTAATCCTCAATCTAACCCTAAGCCTAACACTTAGCTTATCAAAACCCTCACCCTAACCCTCACCCTCACCCTAGCCCTCAACCTAACCCTAACCCTAACCCTAACCCTCATCCTCATCCTCATCTTCAACCTAACCCTAACCCTAAACCTCTGCCTCACCTTCAACCTAACCCTAACCCTAACCCTAAACCTCACCTTAATCCTAATGATAACCCTATCCCTAACCTGAACACTAACCCTCATAATCACCCTAACTCTAAACGTAAACCTAGCACTCACACTAACCCTCAACCTAACCTAACGTTATTCCTAACCCTCACCCTCACCCTCACTCTCACCCTAAACCTCACCCTCAACCAAACCCTAAACCTAACCCACACCCTAACCCTCACAATAACCCTAAATCTAACCCAAACACTAACCCTCAATTTAACCCTCACCCTAAACCTCACGCTAACCCTAACCCTTACACTCATCCTAACTCTCACTCTAACCCTTACCCTCACCCTAACCCTCACGGTGACCCTTACCCTCAACCTAACCCTAACCCTAACCCTCAACTTAATCCTAACCCTCACCCTAACCCTAACCCTACCCCTCACTCTAAACCTCACCCTAAACTTAACCCTAACCTTAATTCTCACCCTAAATCTAACCCTAAGCCTCACAGTCCCCCAAAGCCTCACCGACACCCTAACCCTCACCCTAACCCTAACCCCCATCCACACCTTAACGATCAACCTCACCCAAACCCTAACGCTCACCCTAACAATCACCCTCACCCTAAACCTCACCCTAATCCTAACCCTCACCAAAACGGGAACCATAACACGCCCCCTAACCCTAACCCTCACACTAAACCTCACCCTGAATCTAATCCTCACCCTGACAATAACCATAACCCTTACGTAACAGAAACCCTCACCCTCACCCTCACCCTCAAACTCACCCTAGCCCTCAGCCTAACCCTAACCCTAATTCTAAAGCTAACCCTCACCCCCACCCTCACCCTAACCCTAACGTTAACCCTACCCTCACACTCACCCTAACCCTCACCCTCATCCTAACTCTAAACGTAAACCTAAACGTAAGGGTGAGGGTTATGGTTATTGTTAGATTTAGTGTGAGCGTTAGTGTTAGTGTTAGGGTTAAGGTGAGGTTTAGGGTGAGGGTGAGGTTTTGGGTTAGGGTTAGGGTTAGGGTGAAATTAAGGGTTAGGGTAAGAGTTAGGGTAAGGATTAGAGTTAGGGTGAGGGTTATTGTTAGGGTGAGGGTTATGTTTAGGGTAAGGTTTAGGGTGAGGTTGAGGGTTAGGATTAGTGTTAGGGTTATGGTGAAGTTGAGTGTAAGGGTTATTGTGAAGTTTAGGCTTAGGGTGAGGGCTACGGTGATGGTTTAGAGTGAGTGTGAGGGTGAGGGTTTCCTTTAGGTAAGGGTTAGGGTTATGGTTAGGGTGAAGATTAGGGTTAGGGTGTTATTTAGGTTGTGGTTTAGGGTTAGGGTGAGGGTTAGGTTGAGGGTGAGGGTTAGAGTCAGGGTTAGGTTTAGGGTTAGGTTGAGGGTGATTGTGATGTTTTTGGTTAGGGTTATGGTGAGGTTTAGGTGTAGGGTGAGGGCTAGGGTGAGGGTGTGGGTTAGGGTGAATGTGAGGGTAAGGGTGAGATTTTCAGTTAGGTAAAGATTAGGGTTAGAATTAGGGTGAGGGTTAGGTTGAGGGTGAGGGTTAGTTTGAGTGTTAGTGTTAGGGTGAGGGTTAGGGTTAGGGTTAGATTGAGGGTTAGGTTTAGGGTGAGGCTGAGGGTTAGGGTGAGGGTAACAGTTTGGGTGAGGATGAGGGTGAGGGTGAGGGTTAGAGTGTGGTTTACGGTTAGGTGTATGGTGAGGGTTAGGGTGACGGTGAGGGTGAGTGTGAGGGTGAGTGTTATGGTTAGGTTTAGGGTGAGGGTTAGGGTTAGGGTTAGATTTAGGGTGAGGGTTAGGTTGGGGGGTAGGATTAGGGTTAGGGAGAGGGTTAGGTTTAGTGTGACGGTTAGCGTTAGGGTTAGACTTAGGGTTAGTATGAGGATAAAGCTTAGGGGGAGTTTTAGAGTGAGCATGAGGGTAAGGTTTATCGTTAGGGTTAGGGTGAGCATTAGTGTGAAGGTTAGTTTTAGGGTTAGGGTTAGGGTGAGGGTACACTAAGCCTTACGCTAAACCTCACCCTCACCCTCACCCTAACCCTGACAGTAAACTTAACCCTCACTTTAAACTTAACACTTACTCTAACCATAACCCTAATGCTCACAATAACCCTCACCCTAACCCTTATCCTCACACTAACCCTAAGCCTAACCTTCAACCTCACCCTCACCTTAACCCTAACCTGAAAACTAACCCTCACCCTAACCCTAACCCTTACACTAACCCTAACCATAATCCTCACACTAAGCCTCACCCTAAACCTAAACCTTCCCCTAACCCTCACCTTCACCCTCACACTCATCCTAACCGTAACCCTGAACCTTACCCTAACCCTAAACCTAACCCTAAACCTAACAATAACCCAAACCCTAACCCTAATTCTAATCCTAACCCTCACCCTAACCCTAAACCTAAACCTAAAACTCACCGTAACCCTAATCCTAACCCTAAACCTCACACTCACTGTCACTGTCACCCTAAGCCTGGCACTAAACCTCACCCTCACCCTAACCCTAACACTAACCCTAACCCTCACCCTAAACCTAACCCTAACACTCACACTCACCCTAACCCTAACCCTAACCCTAACAATAACGCTCACCATCATCCTCACCCTAACCCTCACCGGAACACTAAACCTAACCCTACCCCTCACCCTAAACTTCACCCTAATCCTAACCCAGTCCCATACCCTAAACCTTATGCTAACCTGAACCCTAACCCTCACCCTAGCACACAACCTCACCCTAAGCCTCACCCTCACCCTCACCCTAATCCTAACCCTAACCATAACACTCAACCTAATCATAACACTCACCCTCACCCTCACCGTCAGTCTAACCCTCACCCTAAACCTAAACCTAACCCACAACCTAACCCGCACCCGAACCCGAACCCGAACCCTCACCTGAAACCTCACCCTCACCCTAACCCTCAGCCTCACACTAAACATCCCCCTAACCCTAACCCTCACTCTAAACCTAACCATAACCAGAACACTAAACATAACCCAAACCCTTACCTAACCGAAAACCACACCCTCACCCTCACACTCAAGCTAACACTCACCCTCACCATAGCCCTCAGCCTAAACCTAAACCTCAACATAACCCTAACCCTAACCCTCACCCTAACCCTAACCCTAACCTTAACCCTCACCCTAAACCTCACTCTAACCCTAACCCTAACCGTAACCCTAACCCTCACCATAACCCTTACCCTCACCCTAACCCTAACGCTAACCCTAACTCTCACCCTCAACCTAACCCTAACCCTATCCCTCACCCTCACCCTCACCTTCACCATAACCCTAACCCTAACCCAAAAATTCACCATCACCATCACCTTCACCCTCACCCTCACCCTAACACTCACCGTCACCCTAAACATCACCCTAACCCTAACCCTCAACCTAACCCTAACCCTTACACTAACCCTAACCCTAAACTTCAACTTAACCCTAACCCTAACACTAAACTTAAACCTCACCCTAACCGTAATGCTAACCCTAACACTCACCCATACCCTAAATCTCACTCTAAACCTTATCCTCACACTAACCCTAAACCAAACCCTCAACCTCACCCTCACCCTAACCCTAACCGTAAACTTAACGCTCACTTTAAACTTAACAATTACTCTAACCCTAACCCTAACCCTCACACTAACCCTAACCCTCAAGGTAACCCTCACGCTAACCCTAACGCTAACCCTAACCCTATCCCTCACCATCCCCCTAACACTCAGCCGAAACTTAACTCTCACCCACACTCT
The DNA here is from genome assembly GCF_024711535.1 of Dipodomys merriami. NCBI lineage: Eukaryota > Metazoa > Chordata > Mammalia > Rodentia > Heteromyidae > Dipodomys > Dipodomys merriami. The sequence goes on along the minus strand of NW_027205581.1, from coordinate 407,444 downwards.
AACCCTCACCCTCACATGAACACTCACACTCAACCGAACCCTCAAACTCTCCCTAACCCTAACCTTAACACTCACCCTAACCCTAACCCTAACCCTAACCCTCACCCTCACGGTAGTGAGTTAGGTCACCCTAACACTACTCTGTAACCTAATCATCACAAACACCATGACCTTCACCCTCTCCCGAACACTCACACTCACCCGAATCCTCACCTTCACCCTAACCCTCTGCCTCTCCCTAAACATCACCCTAACCTTAACCTTCAACCTAACCCCAACCCTAACACTCATCCTAACCCTAATCCTCAACCTAACCCTCACCCTCATCTTAATCCTCAATCTAACCCTAAGCCTAACACTTAGCTTATCAAAACCCTCACCCTAACCCTCACCCTCACCCTAGCCCTCAACGTAACCCTAACCCTAACCCTAACCCTCATTCTCATCCTCATCTTCAACCTAACCCTAACCCTAACCTTCTGCCTCACCTTCAACCTAACCCTAACCCTAACCCTAAACCTCACCTTAACCCTAATGATAACCCTATCCCTAACCTGAACACTAACCCTCATAATCACCCTAACTCTAAACGTAAACCTAGCACTCACACTAACCCTCAACCTAACCCTAACGTTATTCCTAACCCTCACCCTCACCCTCACTCTCACCCTAAACCTCACCCACACCCTAACCCTCACAATAACCCTAAATCTAACCCAAACACTAACCCTCAATTTAACCCTCACCCTAAACCTAACGCTAACCCTAACCCTTACACTCACCCTAACTCTCACTCTAACCCTTACCCTCACCCTAACCCTCACGGTGACCCTTACCCTCAACCTAACCCTAACCCTAACCCTCAACTTAATCCTAACCCTCACCCTAACCCTAACCCTACCCCTCACTCTAAACCTCACCCTAAACTTATCCCTAACCCTAATTCTCACCCTAAATCTAACCCTAAGCCTCACAGTCCCCCAAAGCCTCACCGACACCCTAACCCTCACCCTAACCCTAACCCTCATCCACACCCTAACGATCAACCTCACCCAAACCCTAACGCTCACCCTAACAATCACCCTCACCCTAAACCTCACCCTAATCCTAACCCTCACCAAAACGGGAACCATAACACTCACCGTAACCCTCACCCTAACCGGAACGCTAAATCTAACCCTAAAACTCACCATCACCCTAACACTCAGATGAACACTCACACTCACCTGAACCCTCACCCTAACCCTAACCCTAACCCTAATTTTAACACTGAACCTCACCCTCACTCTCACCCTAACTCTAATCCTAATCCTAACCCTCTCCCTCACCCTAACTCTAACCATAACCCTAATCCAAATTCTAACCCTACTCTCACCCTCACCCTAACTCTAACTTAACCCTAACCCTAACTTTCACCCTCACCCTCACCCTAACCCTAACTGTCACCCTAAGCCGCACCCTAAGCTTAAACCTCACCCTAACCCTAACACTAACCATAACCCTCAACCTCACCCTAAACCTCATCATATCCCTTAAACTCACCATAACCCTCACCCTAACCCTAACCACAATCCTCACCCTAACGCTAACTCTCACCCACAACCTAAAACTCAACCTAAACTTAAAACTCACCCTAAACGACACCCTAACCCTAACCCTCAATCTAACCCTAACCCTAACCCTCACCCTAACCCTAATACTAAAAGTAACCCTCACCCTCAACCTAATCCTCACCCTAAACCTAACCCTAATTCTTACCTAATTGAAAACCTCACCATCACCCTCACACTCACCCTAAACCACACCCTCACCGTAGCCCTCACCCTAAACCTAAACCTCACCCGAACCCTAACCCTAAACCTCACCCTCACCCTCACCCTAACCCTAACTCTAACCCTAACCCTAACCCTCACCCTCACCCTAACCTTAAATATAATCCTAACACTCACATTAATCCTCACCTAACCCTAAAGCTAACCGGAACCCTCACCCTCACACTAACTCTCACCCTTAACCTTACCCTCAACCTGACCCTAACCCTAACCCTAACACTCACACTAAACCTAACCCACACACAAACCCTACCTTACCTCTCACCCTAACCCTCACCCTCACCCTAACCCTAACCCTAACCGTAACCCTAACCCTCAACCTAACTCTAACCCTAACCCTCACCCTGACCCTCACCTTCACACTAACCTTCACATTCAACCTCATCCTCACCCTAACATTAATCCTAACTCTTCCCTAACTGAAACCCTCACCTTCACCCTCAATCTCACCCTAACCCTCACACTCACCCTATCCCTCACCGTAAACCTAACCCTAACCCTAACCCTAAAATTCACCCTCACTCTCACTATCACCCTCAGCCTAACTCTAACCCTAACCCTAGTCTTAAACCTAACCCTCAAACTCACCCTCACCCGAACCCTAACCCTAAACCTAACCTTCACCCTCACCCTCACCGTCACCCTCAGCCTTACCATAACCCTAACCCAAATCGTAACACTTTCCCTCAACCTCACACTCACACTCACCCTAAACCTCACCCTCACCATAGCCCTCACCCTGAACCTAAACCTCACCATAACCCTAACCCTAAACCTCACTCTTACCTTAACCCTAAACCTAAACTTACCAATAACACTAACCCTAAACCTCATTTTAAATCTAACCCTCATCCTAACCCTAACCCAATACCTAAAACTCACCCTAACCCTAATTCAAAACCTAACCCTCACCCTCACTGTCACCGTCACCCTAACCCTCACCCTCAGCCTAACCCTCACACTAACCCTAGCCCTCACCCTAACCCTAACCCTAACCCTCACCCTCAACCTCACCCTCACCCTAACCCTTACCCTCAAACTCACCTTCATCCTAATCCTCACAGTCACCCTAAACTTCACGCTAACCCTAACCCTCACCCTAACCCTAAACCTAACCCTAACACTCTCTCTCACCCTAACCCTAAACCTAAACCTAACTCTATACCTAACCCTAAACCTAAACCTCACCCTAACCCTTATCCTCAAACTTAACCCTAAAGCTAACCCACTCCCTCACCCTCACCCTAACCCTCACCCTAAACTTAACCCTCACCTAAACTTAACACTTACTCTATCCCTAACCCAAACCCTCACACTAACACTCACCCTAACCCTTATCCTCACACTAACCCTAAGCCAATCGCTCAACCTCACCCTCACCCTAAACCTAACCTGAAACCTAACCCTCACCCTAACCCTAACCCTTACACTAACACTAAACCTAACCCTCACACTAAGCCTCACCCTAACCCTAGACCTAACCTTAACCATCACCTGCATGCTCACCCTCACACTAACCCTAACCCTGAATCTTACCCTCATCCTAACCCTAAAACTTACCCTAACCAAAACCCAACTCCTAAACCTAAACCTCACCCTCACCCTAACCCTAGCCCTAACACTAACCCTAACCCTCAGCCTCACCCTAAACATCACCCTAACCCTAACCCTCAATCTAACCCTACACCTAACCATCAACCTAACCCTAACCCTAAAACTAACCCTCAGCCTCAACCTAACCCACACCCTAACCCTAACCCTAATTCTTAGCTAACTGAAAACCTCACCCTCACCCTCACACTCACTCTAAACCACACCCTCACTGTAGCCCACATCGTAAGCCTAAACCTCACCTTAACCCTAACCCTAAACCTCACCGTCACCCTCACCCTAAACCTAACACTAACCCTCACCCTAACCCTCACCCTCACCCTCACCCTAACCCTAACCCTAAAACTAACCCTCACATTAATCCTCACCCTAACCCTAAAGATAACCCTAATCCTCACCCTAATCCTAACCCTAACCTTAACACTTACCCTCAACCTAACCCTATCTCTAACCCTAATCCTCACACTAAACCTAACCCTCACACTAACCCTAACCCTAACTCTCACCCTAACCCTAACACTCAAACTAACACTCACCCTCAACCTAATACTCACCGTAACCATAACCCTAAACTTTACTTAAAGGAAAACCTCCCCCTCACACTCACACTCACCCTAACAATCACCATCACCGTAGCCCTCACCCTAAACCTAAACGTCACACTAAACCTCACCCTAAACTTCACCCTAACCCTAACCCTAACCCTAACACTCAGTCTAACCCTCACCCTAACACTAACCCTAACCCTAAACATAACCCTCACCCTAACTCTAACACTTACCCTAACCCTAACCCTAACCCTAAATCTCACCCTAACCCTAACCCTAACCCAAATCCTCACCCTCACCCTAACCCTCACTTTAAGACTTACCCTAACACTAACCCTGACCCTAAAACTAACACTAACCCTAACACTCACCCTAACCATAACCCTCACCCTAAACCTTATCCTCACACTAACCCTAACACTAACCCTAACCCTCAGCCTCACAATCACTCTAACCCTAACCCTAACCCTCACCATCACCATCACCCTAACCCTAACCGTAACACTTACCCTAAACCTAACCCTAAAACTCACACTAATTCTCACCCTAACCCTAACCCTAACCCCAACCCTCACCCTCAACCTCACACTCACCCTAACCCTAACCCTAACCCTAACCCAAACCCTTACCCTAACCCTCACCCTAACCCTCACCCTAACCCTCACCCTCAGCCGAACCCTAAACCTAAACCTCATTCTAAACCAAACCCTTACCTTAACCCTTACCCTCACCCTAAACCTAAACCTAACGTTAACCTAACCCTAATCCTTACCTAACTGAAAACCTCACCCTCACACTCACACTCACGCTAACCGACAACCTCACCGTAGCCCTCACCTTAAACCTAAACCTCACCCAAACCCTAACCCTAAACCTCACCCTCACCCTCACACTAACCCTAACCCTAACCCTAACCTAACCCTCACCGTAACCCTCAAACTCACCCTAAACCTAAACCTAAACCTAAACCTCACATTAATCTTCACCCTAACCCTAAGGCTAAACCTAACCCTCACCCTCACCCTAACCCTCAACCTAACACTTACCCTCAACCTGACCCTAAAGCTAATCCTAACCCTAAACCTCACACTAACCCTAACCCTCACAGTAACCTTAACGCTACCTCTAACCGTAAACCTCACACACACCCTAACCCTAAACCTAACCCTAACCATAACCCTCACCCTAACTCTGACCCTAACACTCACCCTAACCCTCACCCTCACACTAACCCCACATTCAACCTAATCCTCACCCTAACAATAACCCTAACTCTTACCTATCCGAAACCCTCATGTTCACCCTCATTCTCATCCTAACACTCACACTCACGCTAGCCCTCACCTTAACCCTAACCCTAACCCTAACCCTAATCTTCACCCTCACTCTCACCATCACCCTCAGCCTAACACTAACCCTAACCCTAATCCTAAACCTAACCCTCAACCACACACTCACCCTTACCCTAACCCTAAACCTAACACTAAACATCAACCTAACCCTCACCCTAACCCTAAACCTAACCCTAACCCTCATCCTAACCCTAAAAATCTCCCTCACTATAACCGGAAACCTAACCCTAAACCTCACCCTAACCCTAAACCTAAACCTCATCCTCACCCTAACACTCACCCTCACCCTAACCCTAACCCTAACTGTAACCTTCACACCAACCCTAAACCACACACTAACAATTACCCTACCCCTTACCCTAACCCTCATCATAAAGCTAACCCTAACCCTAACCCTTACCCTGACCCTTACCCTCAGCCTAACCCTAACCCTCACCCTACCCCTTACCCTCACCCTACCATAACCCTAACCCTCACCCTAAAACTCACCCTAAACCTAACTCTAAACCAATCACTAACACTAACCCTCACTCTAACTCTCACCCAAAAACTAACCCTAACCCTAACCGTAACCATCACCCTACCCCTCACACTAAACCTAACCCTAACCCTAAATCTCACACTCACCCTAACACTCACCCTAACCCTTACCCTCATTTTAACCATCACCCTTACCCTAACCCTCACCCTAATCCTAACCCAAACCCTAACCGTCACACTCACCCTAACCATAACCCTAACCCTAACCTTCATCCTAACCCTCAACCTAACCCTAAAGCTAAACACAAACCTCACCCTCACCCTAAACATTACTCTCACCCTAACCCCAATGCTTACCCTAACCCTCACGCTAACCCTAACCCTAATACTCACCCTCAACATAAACCTAACCCTAACCCTAACCTTCACACTAAACCTAATCCTCACGCTAACCCTAACCCTAACCCTCAGCATAACTTTCACCCTAAAATTAACACTAACCCTAAACTTCAACCTAACCCTAACCCTAATCCTCACCATCACCCTCACCCTAATCCTAACCCTCACCCTAACTCTAACCCTAACCATCACCCTAACCCTAACCCTCACCAAAACCCTTACCCTCACGCTAACCCTAACCTTAACCCTCACCCTTAACCTAACCCTAACCCTATCCTTCACCCTCTCACTACCCTTAACCGTCAGCCTAAACCTAACCCTAACCCTAACTCTAACCGAAACAATAACACTAAAACTAACCCTCACCCTAAACCTAAACCTAACCCTAAACCTCAGACTAAATGTAACCCTCACAATATCCCTAATCCTACCCCTCAGCCTAACCCTCACCCTAACCCTAACCGTAACCTTAAGCCTCACCCTATCCCTAACCCTAACCCTAACACTCATTCTCACCCTTGCCCTCACCCTAACACTGAACCTAACACTAACCCTCACCCTAACCCTCACCTCACCCTAAACGTAACGCTCACCCTTACCCTAACCGTAACCCTCACCCTCACCCTCACCCTCACCCTCAGCCTAACCCTAACCCTAACACTAATCCTAACCCTAACCCTCACCCTCACCCTAAACCTCACCCTAAACATTACCCTCACCCTAACCCCAATGCTAACCCTAACCCTCAACTAACCCTAACGCTAAGCCTCACCCTAACCATACCCTTAGCCCTCACCCCAAGCCTAACCCTCACCCTCACCGTAAGGATAACCCTACCCAAACCCTTACCCTTAGGGTGAGGGTGAGGGTTAGGGTTGGGTTGGGTGAGGGTTAGGGTTAGGGTTAGGTTTATGATGAGGGTTAGATTGAGGGTTAGGATTAGGGTTAGGGAGAGGGTTAGGGTTAGTGTGTTGGTTAGCGTTAGGGTGAGAGTTAATGTTAGTATGAGGATAAAGCTTACGGTGAGTTTTAGGGTGAGCATGAGGGTAAAGTTTATCGTTTGGGTTAGGGTGAGGGTTAGGGTTAGGGTTAGGTTTAGGATGAGGGTTAGGTTTCGGGTGATGTTTTCGGTGAGGGTGAGGGTTAGGATGAAGGTGAAGTTGAGGGTGAGGGTTAGGATGAGTTTGAGGGTGAGGGTGATCTTGAGGATTAGGTTTATGGTGAGGATGAGGATTAGGGTGAGGATTAGGGTTAGTTTTAGGGTTAGGGTTAGGGTGAGGGTGAGGTTTAGGGATAGGGTTAGTTTGAAGGTTACGGTGAAGGTGAGGTTGACGGTGAGCGTTAGGGTGAGCGTGACAGTGAGGGTGTGGGTTAGGGTTAGGATTAGGGTTAGGGCGCTCGAGAGTTAGGGTTAAGTTTAGTGTGAGGGTGCGGTTGAGGGTTAGGGTTAGGTTTAGGGTTAGTTGAGGGTAAGGGTTAGTTTTAGGGTTCCGTCAGCGTTAGGTTTAGGGTGAGGGTTAGCGTTAGGTTTAGGGTGAGGATTAGGGTTAGGGTTAGGGTAAGAGTTAGGGTTAGTGTGAGGGTTAGTGTTAGGGTTAGGGTAAGGGTTAGGCTTAGGGTTATATTTAGAGTGATGTTTAGGGTTAGGGTGAGGGTTAGGGTTAGGGTGAGGGTTACGGTTAGGGTGAAGTTTAAGGTGATGGTGAGGGTTAGCGTGAGGGTGAGGTTGAGGGTGAGGTTTAGAGTGAGGGTGAGGGTGAGGGTGATGGTGAGAGTTATTGTTAGGATTAGGGTTACATTGAGTGTGAGGGTTAGGTTTAGGATTAGGTTTTGGTTAAGTGTTATGCTGAGTGTGAGTGTGAGGGTGAGGGTTAGGGTTAGGGTTAAGTTGAGGGCTAGGGTTAGTTTGAGGGTGAGGGTGAGGGTGAGGTTGAGATTCAGGGTTAGGGTGACAGTGACAGTGAGGGTGAGGGTTAGTGTTAGGATTAGGGTTAGGGTGAGTTTTAGGTATAGGTTTAGGGTTAGGATGAGGGTTAGAGTTAGGATTAGGTTTAGGGTGAGTGTGAGGGTTAGTGTTAAGTTTAGGTTGAGGGTGAGGTTGAGAATTAGGGTTAGTGTTAGGGTTAGGGTGAGGGATAGGGTTAGGGTTAGCCTTAGGGTTAGATGTAGAGTGACGTTTAGGTTTAGGTTTAGGCTGAGGGTGAGGGTTAGGGTGAGGGTTAGGGTGAGGGTTAGGCTTTGTGTTAGGGTAAGGTTTTGGGTTAGGGTGAGGGTTAGGGTTAGGGTTATGGTGAGGGTGAGGGTTAGTGTGAGGGTTAGGATTAGTGTTACGTAAGTGTTAGGGTTAGGGTGAGGGTGAGGGTTAGGGTTAGTTTTAGGGTGATGGTGAGGGTGTGGGTTAGGGTTAAGGTTAGGGTGATGGTGAGGGTGAGGGTTAGGATTATCATGAGGATAAGTTTTGGGTGAGTGTTAGAGTAAGGGTGAGGGTTATGGTTATTGTTAGGCTTAGTGTGAGGGTTAGTGTTAGTGTTAGTGTTAAGGTGAGGTTTAGGGTGAGGGTGAGGTTTTGGGTTAGGGTTAGGGTTAGGGTGAAATTAAGGGTTAGAGTAAGGGTTAGGGTAAGAATTAGAGTTAGGGTGAGGGTTATTGTTATGGTTAGGGTTAGGGTTAGGGTGAGGGTGATTGTGAGGTTTATGGTTAGGGTTATGGTGCAGTTTAGGTGTAGGGTGAGGGCTAGGCTGAGGGTGTGAGTTAGGGTGAATGTGAGGGTAAAGGTGAGGTTTTCAGTTAGGGAAGGATTAGGGTTAGAATTAGGGTGAGGGTTAGGTTGAGGGTGAGGGTTTGTTTGAGTGTTTGTGTTAGGGTGAGGGTTAGGGTTAGGGTTACATTGAGGGTTAGGTTTAGGGTGAGGCTGAGGGTTAAGGTGAGGGTAACTGTTCGGGTGAGGATGAGGATGAGGGTGAGGGTTAGGGTGTGGTTTAGGCTTAGGGTGATGGTGAGGGTGAGGGTTAGGATTATCGTGAGGATAAATTTTGGGTGAGGGTTAGAATAAGGGTGAGGGTTATGGTTATTGTTAGGTTTAGTGTGAGCGTTAGTGTTAGTGTTAGGGTTAAGGTGAGGTTTAGGGTGAGGGTGAGGTTTTGGGTTAGGGTTAGGGTTAGGGTGAAATTAAGGGTTAGGGTAAGAGTTAGGGTAAGGATTAGAGTTAGGGTGAGGGTTATTGTTAGGGTTAGGGTTATGTTTAGGGTAAGGATTAGGGTGAGGGTGAGGGTTAGGATTAGTGTTAGGGTAATGGTGAAGTTGAGTATAAGGGTTATTGTGAAGTTTAGGCTTAGGGTGAGGGCTACGGTGATGGTGAGGTTTAGAGTGAGTGTGAGGGTGAGGGTTTCCTTTAGGTAAGGGTTAGGGTTATGGTTAGGTTGAGGATTAGGGTTAGGGTGATATTTAGGTTGTGGTTTAGGGTTAGGGTGAGGGTTAGGTTGAGGGTGAGGGTTAGAGTCAGGGTTAGTGTTAGGGTTAGGGTGAGGGTGATTGTGAGGTTTATGGTTAGGGTTATGGTGAGGTTTAGGTTCGGGTTAGTGTGAGTGTTAGGGTTAGTCAACCTATCCCTCACCCTAACCCTAACCATCACCCACACCCTAAACCTCACCCAAACCTGATCCCTCACACTAACGCTAACGTAATTCTCACCCCCACCCAAAACATCACCCTAAACCTAAGCCTCACCCTAACCCTTACCCTCATGCTAACCCTAAAACTCACTCTAACACTCAACCTCACCCTATTCCTCACCCTAATCCTAACCCTTACCTAACCGAAAGCGTGACCCTCATACTCAACTTCACCCTAACCCTCACCCTCACCTTAGTCCCCAACCTAACCCTAACCCTAACCTTAAACATCACCCTAACACTGAACCTAACCCTAACCCTCACCCTAACCCTCACCTCACCCTAAACGTAACGCTCACCCTTACCCAAACCATAACCCTCACCCTCACCCTCACCCTCACCCTCAGCCTAACCCTAACACTAATGCTAACCCTAAACTTCACCCTCACCCTAAACCTCACCCTAAACAATACCCTGACCCTAACCCCAATGCTAATCCTAACCCTAACGCTAATCCTCAACCTCAACATAAACCTAACCTTCACACTAATCCTAACCCTCACCCTTATCTAACCTTTATCATAACCCTAACCCTAATCCTAACCCTCACCCTCAGCCTAATTCTCACAGTAAACCTTACCTCACCCTCACATTTACCCTCAAACTAACCATAAATCTCAACCTAACCCTAACCCTAACCCTCAACATCACCCTCACCCTAAGCCGATGCCTCACACAAATCCTAACCCTCACCCTAACCGTAATACTTCACCTCACCATAACTCTCAACCTAACACTAACCATAACCCTAACCATCACCCTAATACTAACCCTAATCCTCAAACTCACCCCAACCCTCATTGTCACCCTAATGCTCAACCTAATCCTAACCCTCACCCACACACTAACTCCCATCCCCATCTGAACACTCACCTTCACAGTAATCCTCACCCTCACCCTAAACATCATCCTAACCATAACCCTCACCCTAACCCTAAACCTATCCCTCACCCTAAACCTAACCCTCACTCTAACCCTCACGCTCACCCTAATCCTATCCCTAACCCTAACCCTAACCCTTACCCTAACCATAACCCTCACCCTCACCCTAACCATAACCCTAACCCTAATCCTACCCTAATCCTAACCCTAACCCTAACCCTCACCCTAACCCTAACCCTAACATTAACCATAGCACTCACCCTAACCCTCACCTTAACTCTAAGCCTAACCCTAAACCTCACCCTCACGCTAACCCTCACCCTAACCCTTACCCTAACCTAACCCTAACCCGAACCCTAACCATACCCCTCTCCCTACCCTCATCCTAACCCTAACCCTAACCCCAAACCCTAACACTAACCCTCACCCTAACCCTCACATTCAGCCAAAACCTAATCCTAAGCCTAAACTTCACCCTTACCCTAACCCTTACCCTAACCCTAACCCTAAACGTGTAACCCTAACCCTCACCCTAATCCTCACCCTAAACCTTACACTCACCCTCACCTTTACCCTCAAACTAACCCTAAACCTCAACCTAACCCTAACCATCACCCTCACCATCACCCTAAGGCTCATGCTAACCCTAACCCACACTCTCACCCTAACCTTCAACCTAACACTATACCTCACCCTAACCCTAACCCTAACCCTCACACTAAACCTAAACCTCAACCTAACCCTAACCCTACCTTTCACTCTAACCCTCACCCTAACCCTCAACCTAACCCTAATCCTAACCCCAACCATCACCCTCACCCTAACTCTCACCGTCAACCTATCCCTCACTCTAACCCTAACCATCACCCACAACCTAAACCTCACCCAAACCTGATCCCTCACACTAACGCTAACGTAATTCTCACCCCCACCCAAAACATCATCCTAAACCTAACCCTCACCCTAACCCTAACCCTCATGCTAACCCTAAAACTCACTCTAACACTCAACCTCACCCTATTCCTCACCCTAACCCTAACCCTTACCTAACCGAAAGCGTGACCCTCATCCTCACCTTCACTCTAACCCTCACCCTCACCTTAGTCCCCAACCTAACCCTCACCCTAACCTTAAACATCACCGTCACCCTCACCCTAAACCTAAACCTAACCGTAACCCTCAACCTAACCCTCACCCTAACCCCAACCCTAACCCACAACCTAATCCTAACTCTAACCCTAATGTTAACCTAAACGTCACACTAAATCTCAACCTAAACCTTACCCTCACCCTAACACTAACCATAACCCTAACCCTAACCCTCACACTAAACTTAACCCTCACCCTAACCATAACCCTTACCTTCACCCTCACCCTAACCCTCAACTTAACCCTTACCCTCACGCTAACACAAACTCTAACCCTAACCCTAACCCTCACACTAAACTTAACCCTCACCCTAACCCTAATTCTAACCCTAACCGAAACCCTCACCCCACCCTCAACCTCACCCTCAGCCTAACCCTTACCCTAAACCTAATCCTAAACCTAACCCCCACCCTCAGGCTGACCCTAAACCTAAACCTAACCCTCACCCTCACCCTCACCCTAACCCTAACACTAACCCTAACAATAACCCTAATCCTAACAATAACCCTCACACTAAACCTAACCTTCACCAAAACCCTAGCCATCACCCTCACCCTAATCCTCACCCTCACCCGAAACCTCACCCTAAAACTAAACCTAACATCACTGTCACCCTAACCCTAACCCTAACCCTAACCCTAAACCTCAACCTAACCCTCACCCTACACCTAACCCTAAACCTAACCCTCACACTAACCCTCAACATAACCCTTACCCTCACGCTAACCCAAACTCTAACCCTAACCCTAACCCTCACACTAAACTTAACCCTCACCCTAACCCTAACCCTTACCTTCACCCTCACCCTAACCCTCAACTTAACCCTTACCCTCACGCTAACCCAAACTCTAACCCTAACCCTAACCCTCACACTAAACTTAACCCTCACCCTAACCTTAATTCTAACCCTAACCGAAACTATCACCCCACCCTCAACCTCACCCTCAGCCTAACCCTTACCCTAAACCTAATCCTAAACCTAACCCCCACCCTCAGGCTGAGCCTAAACCTAAACCTAACCCTCACCCTCACACTCACCCTAACCCTAACACTAACCCTAACAATAACACTAATCCTAACAATAACCCTCACACTAAACCTAACCTTCACCAAAACCCTAGCCATCACCCTCACCCTAATCCTCACCCTCACCTGAAACCTCACCCTAAAACTAAACCTAACCTCACTGTCACCCTACCCCTAACCCTAACCCTAAACCTCAACCTAACCCTCACCCTACTCCTAACCCTAAACCTAACCCTCACCCTAACCCTCACCCTAACACTTACCCTAAACTTAACCCTCACACTAAAACTAACTATCAACCTCACCCTAAAACTATGCCTCAGCATAACACTCACCCTCACCCTAACCCTAACCTTAATCCTCCCGCTATGCCTAACCATAACCCTAACCCTCACCCTCAACCTAGCCCTCACAATAAGCCTAACCCTAACCCTAAACCTCACCCTAACCCTAACACTCACCCTGACCCTCAAACTCACCCTAAACTTCACTCTAACCCTTACCCTCACCCTAACCCTAACCCTAACACTAATAAGAACCCTCACCCTAACCCTAACCCTAACCCTGACCCTCACCCTCACCCTCACCCTAAGCCTTACCGTAACCCTAATCCTAAACCTAACCCTAAACCTAACCCTAAACCTAACCATCACACTAACCCTAACCCTCACCCTTCCCCTCAACCTACCCCTAAACCTAACCCTCATCCTAACCCTAATCCTAACCCTAACCCTAACCCTAACCTTAACCTCACCCTCACCCTAACCCTCAACCTAACCTTCACCCTACCACAAACCCTCGCCCTTAACCTCACCCTCAGTCTAACCCTAAATCTAACCCTAATCCTAAGCCAAATGCTCACCCTCACCCTAACTCTAACCCTAACACAACCTTAACACTCACCCTAACTCTAACCGTAACCCAACCCCAACCCTCACCGTCACCCTTTCCCTCACAATAACCCTAAACCTCAACCACAACCTAACCCTCAATCTCACCCGAAACTTCACCCTCACCCTCACCTGAAACTTCACCCTCACCCTCACCCTCACCCTAAGGGTAACACTAACCCTAACCCTAACCCTAAGCCTCACCGTAACACTAAACTTACCCTAAACTTCACCCTAACACTAACACTCACCCACACCCTAAAACTCACCTAAACTTAAAACCTCACCCTAAAGCTAACGTAATAATCAACCCTACCCTAAACATCACCTTAAAACTAACCCCCACCCTTACCCTAACCCTTACCCTCACTGTAACCCTAACCCTCCCCCTAACATTCAACCTCACCCTAATACTCACCCTAGCCCTAACCCTTACCTAACTGAAACCCTCATCATCATCCTCACCTTCAACCTAACCCACACTCTCACCCTAGCCCCCAACCTAACCCTAACCCTAACCCCAACCATCACCCTCAACCTCACCCTAACCCGAAACCTAACCCTAACCCTCAACCTAACCCTCACACTCACCCTAACCCCAACCCTAACCCACACACTAATCCTAACGCTAACCCTAACCCTAACCTCACCCTCAACCTAAATCTTACCCTAACCCTTAACCTCACCCTAAAACTAACCCTAACCCTAAACCTAACCCTCACCCTAAACCTAACCCTCACCCTAACCCTAACCCTTAACTTCACCCTAACCCTAACCCTCACCCTAACCCTTACCCTCACGCTAACCCTAACTCTAACCCTAACCCTAACCTTCACAATAAACCTAACCCTCACCATAACCCTAATCCTAACCCTAACCGAAACCCTCACCCCACCATCAACCTCACCCTCAGCCTAAGCCTAAACCTAACGCTAACCCTAAACCTCACAATATCCCTCACCCTACTCCTAACCCTAACCCTAACCCTCACCCTAACCCTCACCCTGACACTAACACTAACCCTAACCCTCACCCTAACCCTCACCATCACCCTGACCGTAACCCTCAACCTAAAACTTACACTCACCCTAAACCTAACCCTAACCCTAAACCTCAAATTAACCCTAATCCTCACAATAACCCTAACCATATCTCTCACACTAACCCTCATCATAACCCTAACCCTAACCCTAAACTTCACCCTAACCCTAACCCTAATCCTCACCCTAACCCTAACTCTCAATCTCACCCTCAGCCTAAACCTAACCCTAAACCTAACCCTAACCCTATCCCTCACCCTCACCCTCACCCTAACTCTAACCCTAACCCTAACCCTAACCCTCACCTTCACCCTCACTTTAAGCCTAAACTTAACCCTAACACTAATCCTAAACCTAAACCTCACACTAACCCTAACCCTAACCCTAACCCTCAACCTCACCCTAACACTCACCCTAACCTTAACAATCACCCACACCCTAAAACTCACCCAAACCTGGACCCTCAACCTAATGCTAACGTAATCTTCACCCCCACCCTAAACATCACCCTAAACCTTACCCTCACCCTAACCCAAACCCTAAACCTCACGCCAACCGTAACCCTCAGCCTAACACTCAAACTCACCCTAACCCTATCCCTTACTAACCGAAACCCTCACCCTCATCCTCACCTTCACCCTAACACTCACCCTCACCCTAGCCCTCAACCAAACCCAAAACCTAACCCTAACCATCCCCCTCACCCTCACCCTAACCCAAAACCTAACCGTTACCCTCAACTTAACCCTCAACCTCACCCTAACCCCAAACCTAACCCACACCCTAATCCTAACGCTAACCCTAACCTTAACCTCACCCTCACCCTAAATCTCACCCTAAACCTTACCCTCACCCTAACACTAACCCTAACCATTACATTAAACCTAAACCTCACCCTAACCCTAAACCTTACCTTCACTCTCACCCTGAATCTTACCCTCACGCTAACCCTAACTCTAACCCTAAATCTAACCCTCACACTAAACCTAACCCTCACCCTAACCCTAATCCTAACCCTAACCATAAACTCACCCCACCCTCAACCTCACCCTCAGCCTAAACCTAACCCTAACCCTAATCCTAACGCTAAGCCCCACCCTCAGGCTCAGCCTAAACCTAACCCTAACACTAACAATAACCCTAACCCTAACCTTCACACTAAACATAACCTTCACCCTAACCCTAACCATCACCCCCACCCTAAACCGAACCCTCACCCGAACCCTCACCCTAAGCCTAAACCTAACCCTCCCTCTCACACTAACCCTAAACCTAATCCTCCGCCTCACACTAACCCTAACCCTAACCCTAAGCTTAACCCTAACCCTAACCCTAACACTCACCATAACCCTCACTCTAACACTAACCCTAAACCTAAACCTAACCCTTACCCTAAATGTACCCCTAAACCTCATCCTAACCCTAACCCTCAACATCACCCCCAACCACAGCCTAAACCTAACAATAACCCTAATCCTAACCTATACCTCACCCTCACCCTCACCCTAAATCTCATGCTAAGGCTAACCCTAACCGTCACGATAACTCTCACCCTAATCGTAACCCTAACCCTCACCCTAACCTTCAACCAAAATCTAACCCTCACCCTCAAACTCCCCCTAACCCTCAGCCTAACCCTAACCCTAACATTAAACCTAACCCTCACCCCAACCCTCACCATAAACCTAAGGTTAACACTAATCCTAACCCTTACCCTCATCCTCACCCTCACCCTAAGCCTAACCATAACCCTAACACTAATCCTAAACATAACCTTTACCCTCACCCTAACCCAAACCCTCAACCTAACCTTAACCCTAAACCTCATCGTAACCCTCACCCTAACCCTAACCCTAACCCTCACCCTAAACCTAACACTCAATCTCACCCTCACCCTCAGCCTAAACCTAATCCTAACCCTAATCCTAAACCTATCCCTCACCCTCACCCTCACCCTAATTATAACCCTAACCCTCACACTAACCCTAACACTAATACTAAACCTCACCCTCACCCTAGCCCTCACCCTAACTCTGACACACACCCTACCCCTCAACCTAACTCTAACTCTTACCCTAACAATAAACCTAACCTTCACCCGAACCCTAACCCTACCCCTCAACCTAAGCCTCAACCTAACGCTAATCCTACGCCTCTCCCTAACCCAAACACTAACCCTAACCCTCACACTCACCGTAACATTCACCCTCACCCTAACACTAACCCTCCCCCTCATTCTCACCCTCAGACTACACCTAACCCTAACACTAATCCTAACCATAAACCTCACCCTCAACCTCAAACTAACTCTAACCCTAACCCTAACCCTAACCCTCACCCTAAACAATGCTAACCCTAACCCTCACCCTCACCTAACACTCACCCTAAATCTAGACCACACACTAACCCTGATCCTCACCCTAACCCTAACCCCCAACCTAACCATAACCCTCACCCTCACCCTAACCATCACCCTCACCCTAATCCTTACCCTAACCCTCACCCTAACTCTCACCGTAACCCTAACACTAACCCTCACTGTAACCCTAAACCTAACCATAACCCTCACCCTAACCTTTACCCTAACACTTTCCCTGAAACTAACCCTCACCCTAACCCGAACCCTCCCACTAAACATAACCCTCACCCTTACCCTCACCTTAACCCTAACCCTGACACTAACCCTAACCCTAATCCTCACCCTAACCCTAACACTCATCCTCACACTAACCCTCACCCTTATCCTAACCCTAACCCTAACCCTCATCCTACCACTCACCATAACGGTAACCCTAACCCTAACCCTCTCCCTGCGCCTCACCATAACCTTAACCCTAACCCTAACCCTAAGCCTCAACCTCACCCTCACCCTAACCCTAACCCTCACACTAAACCTAACCCTCACCCTTACCCTAACCCTCACCCTAAACCTAACCTTTAGCCTAACACCCACCCTCACCCTAATCCTCACCTAAACCTTACCTCACGGTCACCCATACCCTAACACTAACCCCAACCCTCAAACTAACCCTAACCCTAACCCTCACCATCACCCTCACCCTAACACTCACCCTCACCCTCACCCTCACACTAACCGTAACGGAAACCCTAACCCTCACCCTAACCATAATGGTCACCAGAACCTTAACCCTAATCCTCAAACTCACCCTCACCCTAACACTTACCTTAACGCTAAACCTCACCCTAACCCTCATCCTAACCGTAATCCTAACATTAACCATAACACTCACCCTAACCCTCACCTTAACACTAACCTAACTCTAACCCTCACCATCACGCTAATCCTCACCGTAACCCTTACCCTCACCTAACCCTAAAATTCACACTAAACATAACCCTCACCCTAACCCTTACCCTAAACCTAACCCTCAGCCTCACCCTAACCCTAAAGTTAACCCTAATCGTCACCCTAACCCTAACCCAAAAACCTAACCCTCATCCTCACCCTAACACTCACCCTCAACCTAAACCTAACCATCATCCTAACCCTCACCCTAACCCACAACGTAAACCTAACCCTAATCCTAATGCTCATCCTAACCCTAACCTTCACCCAAACCCTCACCCTCACCATCACCCTAGTCCGAAACCTACCCCTCACCCTAACTCTCATCCTCACAGTAAACCTAACCCTAACCCTCACACTCAACTTCAACCTAACCCTAACCCTCACCCTAAATCTTACCCACACCCTACCCTAACCCTAACAATAACCCAAACCCGAACACTAACCCTAACACGCACACAAACCCTAACCCTAACAATAAACCGAACCATAACCAAAACCTCACGCTCACACTAATCATCTCCCTAACCCTAACCCTAACCCTTACCCTAACCATAACCCTCACGCTCACCCTTACACTAACCCTAACCCTAATCCTAACCCTCACCCTAACCCTTACTCTCACCCTAACCCAAAAACTAACCCTAACCCTAAATCTCACACTAACCTTAACACTCACCCTAACCCTAACCCTAAACCTAACCCTCAAACTCACCCTAAACCTCACCCTAACCCTTATCCTTACTCTACTCTAACCCTAACCTTAACCCTAATTGTCACCCTAACCCTAACACTCTCCAAACCCTAAGCCTAACACTAAACCTAACCCTCACCCTAAAACTCACCCTACCCTAACCCTCACCCTACACCTCACCCTAACCCTAAAACTAACCCTAACCCTCACCCTCAGCCTAGCCCTCACCGTAAACCTAATCCTAACCTTAACCCTCACCCTAACCCTAACCTTCACCCTAACCCTTACCCTAACCTTAACCATCACCCACATCCTAACCCTAACCATAACCCACACCCTAGTCCTCACCCAAACCTTCACCCTCACCAAACCCTCACCCTCACCCTAACCCTCACCCTGACCCAAACACTCACCCTAACCCTCACCGTCACACTAATCCTCACCCTAAACATAACCATAAGATTTACCTACCACAAACACTCACCCTCACCCTCACTCTAAACCCCACTGTCACCATATCCATAACCCTAACAATACCCCTCACCCTAACACGAACACTAATCCACATCTTCACCCTAACACTCACTGTCACTCTAACCCTCACCCTAACACTAAGACTCACCCACAGCCTAACCCTCACCAAAAACCTCACCCTCACCCTAACCCTAGCTCTCACCCTAACTCTAACTCTAACCCTAACACTCATCCAACCCTAACACTAACCCTAAGCCTCCCCCTCCCCCTAACCCTCACCCTAACCCTTACCCTCACCCTAACACTCACACCAACCCTAACCCTTACCCTAACACTAACCATACCCCTCCCCCTTACCCTCACCCAAACCCTAATGCTAAACCTAACTCTCACCCTAACCCTTAGCCTAAACTTCATCCTCACCCTAACCCTTACCCTCCCCAAACACTCACACTCACGCTAACCCTCACCCTCAACCAAAACATCACGCTAACCCTAACCCTCACCCTAACCCTAACCCTCACCCTAACTCTAACCCTCCCTCTAACACTCAAACTGAACCTAATCCTCACCCTAACCATAACCATATCCCTTAAGTAACCCAAACCCTCACTCTCACCCTAACCCAAACACTCAACCTAGGCCTCACCATAACCATAACCCTAACCCTATCCTTCACCCTCACCCTCAGCCTACCCCTTAACCTAAACCTAATCCTAACCCTAAACTTCACACTCACCCTCACACTCACCCTAACACTAACCCTAACCCTAACCCTCACCCTAACCCTTAAACAGACCCTAACCCTTACACTAACACTAAGCCTAAATCTAACCCTCACCCTACTCCTCACCCTAACCCTAATCCTAACTCTCACCATGACCCTAAACTTCATCCTACCCTTTACTCTCACCCTAAACTTCACGCTAAACCTAAGAGTAATCCTAACCCTAACCTTCACCCTCACCCTAAACCTAACCTTAACTGACACCCTAAGCCTCACGCTAACCCTAACGCTAACCCTAAACCTCACCCTCATCTTAAAACTCACCCTAACCCTTACTCTCACCCTAATCCTAATCCTCTCCCTAAACCTAACCCTCACACTAGCCCTAACCATCACCCTAACCATAACCTACCCCACACGTTTACCCTCAACCTATCCCTAACCCTAACCCTAAACCTAAACCTACCCCTTACCTACCCAAAACCCTGATGCTCACCCTGAACCTAACCCTAACCCTCACCTTAACCCTAACACTTACCCTCACCCTAACCCTCTCCCAAACGCTAATCCTCTCACTAACCCTTAACCTAAACGTTACATTAACGAAACCCTCACCCTCACCCTAACCCTAACCCTAACCCTAACCCTCACCCTCACACTTACACTCACACTAAACCTTACCCTAACACTACCCTAAACCTAAACCTTATGCTAACCCTCACACTAACCCTAACACTCACCCTAGCCCTAAACATAACACTAACACTAAACCTCACCCTAAACCTCAGCCAGCCCCTAACCATAACCCTAACCCTAACCCTCACCCTTACCCTAACCCTAAGCCTAACCATAAACATCAACCTAACCCTCACCATAACCCTAACCCTAACCCTAACCCTCATCCTAACCCTAACAACCTCCCTCAATATAACCCGAAACCTAACACTAAACCTCACCCTAACCCTAAACCTAACCCTCATACTCACCCTAACACTCACCCTCACCTTAACCCTAACCCTAACCCTAACCCTCACACCAACCCTAACGCTCACACTAACAATTACCCTACCCCTGACCCTAACCCTCATCATAAACCTAAGCCTAACCCTAACCCTCACCCTCACCCTAACCCTAACCCTAACCATACCACTCACCCTAACACTTATCTAACCCTAAGCCTAACTCTAACACTCATCGTAACACTAACCCTAACCCTAACCCTTACCCTGACACTTACCCTCAGCCTAACCCTAACCCTCACGCTACCCCTTACCCTCACCCTACCATAACCCTAACCCTCACCCTAAACCTCACCCTAAACCTAACTCTAAACCAATCACTAACACTAACCCTCACTCTAACCCTCACCCTAAAACTAACCCTAACCCTAACCGTAACCATCCCCCTACCCCTCACCCTAAACCTAACCCTAACCCTAAATCTCACACTCACCCTAACACTCACCCTAACCCTTACCCTCATTTTAACCATCACCCTCACCCTAACCCTCACCCTAATCCTAACCCAAACCCTAACTGTCACACTCACCCTAAACATAACCCTAACCCTAACCCTCATCCTAACCCTCAACCTAACCCTAAAGCTAACCACAAACCTCACCCTCACCCTAAACATTACTCTCACCCTAACCCCAATGCTTACCCTAACCCTCACGCTAACCCTAACCCTAATACTCACCCTCAACATAAACCTAACCCTAACCCTAACCTTCACACTAAACCTAATCCTCACGCTAACCCTAACCCTAATCCTCAGCATAACCTTCACCCTAACCCTAACCCTAACCCTAAACCTCAACCTAACCCTAACCCTAATCCTCACCATCACCCTCACCCTAAACCTAACCCTCACCCTAACTCTAACCCTAAACATCACCCTAACCCTAACCCTCACCGAAACCCTTACCCTCACTCTAACCCTAACCTTAACCCTCACCTTAAACCTCACCCTTAACCTAACCCTAACCCTAACCCTCACCCTCTCACTATCCTTAACCGTCAGCCTAAACCTAACCCTAACCCTAACTCTAACCGAAACAATAACACTAAAACTAACCCTCACCCTAAACCTAAACCTAACCCTAAACCTCAGACTAAATGTAACCCTCACAATAACCCTAATCCTACCCCTCAGCCTAACCCTCAACCTAACCCTAACTGTAACCTTAAGCCTCACCTTATCCCTAACCCTAACCCTAACACTCATTCTCACCCTTGCCCTCACCCTAACACTGAACCTAACACTAACCCTCACCCTAACCCTCACCTCACCCTAAACGTAACGCTCACCCTTACCCTAACCGTAACCCTCAACCTCACCCTCACCCTCACCCTCAGCCTTACCCTAACACTAACACTAATCCTAACCCTAAACCTCACCGTCACCCTAAACCTCACCCTAAACAATACCCTCACCCTAACCCCAATGCTAACCCTAACCCTCACACTACCCCTAACGCTAATCCTCAACCTCAACATAAACCTACCCTTCACACTATACCTAACCCTCACCCTTATCTAACCTTTACTGTAACCCTAACCCTAATCCTAACCCTCACCCTCACCCTAATTCTCACAGTAAACTTTACCTCACCCTCACATTTACCCTCAAACTAACCATAAATCTGAACCTAACCCTAACCCTAACCCTCAACATCACCCTCACCCTAAGCCGATGCCTCACACAAATCCTAACCCTCACCCTAACCGTAATCCTTCACCTCAACGTAACTCTCACCCTAACACTAACCATAACCCTAACCATTACCCTAACACTAACCCTAATCATCACACTCACCCCAACCCTCATTGTCACCCTAATGCTCAACCTAATCCTAACCCTCACCCACACACTAACTCTCATCCTCACCCGAACACTCACCTTCACACTAATCCTCACCCTCACCCTAAACATCATCCTAACCATAACCCTAACCCTAACCCTAAACCTATCCCTCACCCTAAACCTAACCCTCACTCTAACCCTCACGCTCACCCTAATCCTATCCTAACCCTAAACCTAACCCTTACCCTAACCATAACCCTCACCCTCACCTTCACCCTAACCGTAACCAAAACCCTAACCCTAATCCTACCCTAATCCTAACGCTAACCCTAACCCTCACCCTAACCCTAACCCTAACATTAACCATAGCACTCACCCTAACCCTCACCTTAACTCTAAGCCTAACCCTAAACCTAACCCTCATGCTAACCCTCACCCTAACCCTTACCCTAACCCTAACCCTAACCATACCCCTCACCCTACCCTCATCCTAACCCTAACCCTAACCCCAAATCTCACCCAAATTCTAACCCTAACACTAACCCTCACCCTAACCCTCACACTCAGCCCAAATCTCATCCTAAGCCTAAACTTCACCCTTACCCTAACCCTTACCGTAACCCTAACCCTAAACGGGTAACCCTCACTCTCACCCTAATCCTCACCCTAAACCTTACCCTCACCCTCACCTTTACCCTCAAACTAAACCTAAACCTCAACCTAACCCTAACCATCACCCTCACCATCACCCTCACCCTACGACTAAACCTAAGCAAAACCCTAAACATAACCCTAACCCTCACCCTAACCCTAACCATCACCCAAACCCTAACCCTCAACGTAACCCTTACCCTCATACTAACCCTCACCCTAACCTAACCTTAACCCCCACCTTAACCCTCACCCTTAACCTAACCCTAACCCTCACCCTCACGCTCACATTCACCCTCAGCCTAAACCTAACCCTAACCCTAACACTAACCGAAAACCTCACACTAAACCTAACCCTCAAACTAAACCTAAACCTAACCCTAACCCTTATACTAAATGTCACCCTCACAATAACTCTAATCCTACCCCTCAGCCTAACCCTCAAGATAACGTTAACCATAACCTTAAGCCTCAGCCTATCCCTAAACCTAACATGAAGCCTCACCTTCACCCTAGCCCTCACAATAACACTGACCCTAACCCTAACCCTCACCCTAACTCCCACCTCACGCTAAACATAACCCTCAACCTCACCCTAACCGTGACCCTCACCCTCACCCTCAAGCTAACTCAAACCTTAAACCTAAACCTAAATCTCACCCTAATCCTAACGCTAAGCCTAACTCTCACCCTCACACTAAACCTCACCCAAACCCTTACCATCACACTAACCCTCACCCTAACCCTAACCCTAACATTAATCATAGCACTCACCCTAACCCTCACCTTAACACTAACCCTAACCCTAGCCCTCACCCTCACCCTAACCCTCACCCAAAACCTTACCCTCATCCTAACCCTAACCCTCACACTAAACATAACCCTCACCCTTACCCTTACCCTAACCCTAACCCTCACCCTCACACTAACCCTAAACTTAACCCTAACCGTCAACATAACTCTCATTCTAGCCCTAACCCTAAACCTAACCCTTATCCTCAACCTAACACTCAGCCGCAACCTAACCCTAACCCTAATACTAACCCTCACACTAACCCTAACCTTCACACTAACCCTTACACTACCCCTCACCCTAACCCACAACCTAAACCTAACCCTAATCCTAACGCTCATCCTAACCCTAACACTCACCCTCACCCTTAACCTCACCCTAACCCTAAACCTACCCCTCATCCTATCCGTAACCCTCACCCTCAACCTCAACCTCAACCTAACCCTAACCCTCACCCTAAATGTTACCCTCACCCTACCCTAACCATAACACTAACCCAAACCCGAACCCTAACCCTACGACTCACCCAAAACATAACCCTAACACTAACCCTAACTCTCACCATAAACCTCACCCTAACCCTAACCCTAAACCTAAGCCGAAAACTGACCCTCACCCAATACCTCACCGTAACCCTAATCCTAACCCTAACCCTCACCCTCACCCGAATACTCACCCTAACACCTACCATCACCCTAACTCTCACCCTCATCCTAAACCTAACCTTAAACCTAACCCTCACCCTTACCCTCACCCAAACCCTATCCATAACCCTCACGCTCACACTAACCCTCACCCTCACCCTAACCATAACCCTCAACCTCACCCTCACCCTAACCATAACCCTACCCCTCTCCCTAATCCTCATCCTAACCCTAACCCTAACCCTAACACTCATCGTAACCCTAACCCTAACCATAAACATAACCCTCACCCTCACCCACATCCTCACCCTAACCCTAACCCTCACCCTACCCCTTAACCTCACACTACCCCAACCCTAACCATCACCCTAACCCTCACCCTAAAACTAATCGTAACCCTAACTCTAAGCATCACCGTACCACTCACCCTAACCCTAACCCTAACCGGAAATCTCACCCTCACTGTAACACTCACCCTAACCTAACCTTAACCCTCACCTTAGCCCTCACCCTTAACCTAACCCTAACCCTCACCCTAAAGCTAACCCTCATCCACACCCTAACCTTTACCCTCACCTGAACACTCACCCTCACATTAACCCCCATTCTCACCCTAAATATCACCCTAACTCTAACCCTCACCCTATGCCTAACCCTAACCCTCACACTATCCCTAACATTCACCTTCACCCTCACACTCACCCTAAGCCTAAACCTAAACCTAAGACTAACCCTAAACCTAACTCTCACCCTCACCCTCACCCTCAGTCTAACAGTAACCCTAACCCTAATCCTCACCGTCACCCTCACCCTCACCCTCACCCTCACCCTAAGACTCATCCTCAACCTAGCCCTCACCCTAACCCTAAACCTCACCCTCAGCCTAACCCAAACCTTAACCCTTATCCTTACCCTAACTGTAAATCTTACCCTAACCCTAATAGTCACACTAAACCTAACAATCACCCTAACCCAAACCCTAATTCTAACCTTATCCTTCACCACCACCCTCACCCTTACCCTCAGCCTAACCCTAACCCTAACCATAATCCTAACCCTAAACCTCACCCGCATGCTAGCTCTAACACTAACTGTAACCCTCACACTAAACCTATCCCTCACCCTTACCCTAACCCTCAACCTAACCCTATCCATAACACTAACCATCAATCTTTCCCTAATCCTCAACCTAAACCTTACACTCACCCTCACCCTTACCCTCAAACTAAGCCTAACCCTCAACCTAACCCTAAATCTAACCATCACCATCACCCTCACCCTCAGCCTAACCCTAACCGTAACACTAATCCTAACACTAACTCTCACCATCACCCTCACCCTAACCCTAACCCTAACACTAAGCCTAACCCTAACCCTAACCCTCACGCTAACCCTAACCCTAACCCTAAGCCTAACCCTCACACTACCCTAAGACTAATGCTACACCTCACCCTATCCATAACCCTAAACCTAAGCCTATCCCTCACCCTCATATTCACCCTCACCCTCAGCCTAACCCTAACTCTAAACCTAATCCTAACCCTAAACTTCATCCTCACCCTCAACCTAACCCTAAACATAACCCTAACCCTAAATCTAACACTCACCCTACCCCTCACCCTAACCCTAACCCTAATCCAAATCTTCAACCTAAACCTTATCCTCACCCTAACTCCCATCCTAAACCTAAACCTAACCCTAATCCTAACCCTCATCCTAACCCTCAACCTAACCCTAACCCTAAACCTAACCTTAAACATCACCCTAAACCTCACCCTAAACAAACTCTCACCTTCATCCTAACACTCACCCTAAACCTTACCCTCATCCTAACCGTAAACCTAAACCTAACCATCATACTAACCCTAAACCACACCCTAACCCTAACCCTACCACTCACCCTAACCCTCACCCTAACCCTAAACTTAACACTAATACTCACCCTAAACCCTAACCCTAACCATTACCCTCATCCTCACCCTAACCCTACTGCTCAGCCTAAGCCTCACTGTAACCCTATTCCTCACCCTCAAACTCACTCTAAACCTTAACTTAAACCTTAGCCTAACCCTCACCCAAACCCTCACCCTAAAACTTATCCTCACCCTAACCCTAACCCTCACAATAACCCTAAACCAAACCCTCACCCTAATCTTCACCCTCACCCTTACCCTCAACCTAACCCTCACCCTAACCCTAACCCTAACCTTAACACTCCCCCTAAATCTCACCTTCAACCTAACCCTAACCCTAACCCTAAACATCACTGTAACCCTCACCCTAATCCTAACCCTAATCCTAACACTATTCCTCAAGCTCACCCTCACCCTAATTGAATCCCCAAACCTAACCCTAAACCTCACCTTCACCCTAACCCTAACTCTAACTCTGATTCTAACCCCTCACACTAAATCTCACCCTAACCCTCAACCTAACCCTAACTCTAACCCTAACCCTCAACCTCATCCTAACCCTAACCCTAACCCTAACCCTCACCCTAAACCTCACCATAAAGTTAACCCTAACCCTCACCCACACCTTAACCCTCACCTTGACCCGAACTCTCACCCTAACCCTCACCGTAACCATCATCCTAAACCTTACACTCACTCTAACACTGACACTAACCCTAAACGTCGCCCTCAACATCAACCTCACCCTAACCCTAATCCTCACCCTAACACTAAATATCACCCTAACCCTAACACTCACCCTAACCCTAACCCTTACCCTAAACCTCAACCTCACCCTAACCTTCACCCTAACCCTTACCCTCACCCTAACCCTCACTCTAACCTTAACCCTCACCCTAAACCTAACCCTGCCCCTAACTCTCACCCTCACCCTAAACTTCACGCTAACCCTTACGCTGACTCTACCCTCAACCTCACCCTCACCTTCACCCTAACCCTTACCCTCACCCTAATCATAACACTAACCCTAGCTCTAACCCTAACCCTAACCTTCAACCTAAACCTAATACTAAACATCACCCTAACACTCACCCTCACCCTAACCCTAACCCTCACCCTCATCCTAACACTCACCCTAACCATTACCCTCACCCTAACCTTATCCCTAACCCTAACCATAAACCTAACCCTCAGAATAACCCTAAAGCTCACCCTAAACCTAACCCCAAACCTCACCATTCCGCTCATCCTACCCCTAATACTCACACTAACCCTAAACCTAACCCTAACACTCACCCTCATCCTAACACTCACGGTCACCCTAACCCTCAAGCTAACCCTAATATTCACCCACACCCTAACAATCAACCTCACCCTCACCCTCACCCTAAACCTCACCCTCAACCTAGACCTCACCATAACCCTAACACTAACCCTAACACTTACCTAACTGAAACCCTCACCCTCAACCTCACCTTCACCCTAACCCTAACCCTAACCCTTATTCTAATCCTAAACCTCACCCTCACCCAAACCCTCACCCTAACCATCACTGTCACCTAATCCTCACGCTAAACCTAACCCTAATATTTACCTAACCCAAACCTTCACCCTTACACTCACCCTAGACCACACCCTCAACATAAACAAAACCCTAAACATACCCCTCACCCTAACCCTCACAGTAACACGAACCCTAACCCATACCCTCACCCAAACCCTCACCATCACCCTAACCCTAATACTAACCCACAACTAAAACCTCACCCTAAACCTCACCATCACCGTAACCCAAGCCCTCACCCTAACTCTAACCCTAACCTTAAGCCTAACCCTAAACCTAACACTCACCCTCACACTCACCCTCACTTTAACACTAATCCTAACCCACACCCTAACCCTAACACTCACCCTAACCCTCACCCTAACTCTAACCCGCACCTTAACCCTAGCCCTCACCAGCACCCCAACCCTAACCATAACCCTCACCCTAACCCTCACCCTAAAGCTAACACTAACCCTAAACCACACTCACCCTAACCCTTACCCTCACCCTAACCCTCACACTAACCCTAACCCTTACCCTAAGACTAACCCTAAACTTCACCCTACCCCTCACCCAAACGCTAATGCTCACCCTAACCCTCACCCTAAACCTAACCCTAACCGTCATCCTCACCCTAACCCTTACCCTCACCCAAACACTCACCCTCACGCTAACCCTCACCCTCAACCAAAACATCACGCTAACCCTAACCCTCACCCTAACCCTAAACCTATCCCTCACCCTAAACCTAACCTTCCCACTAACCCTCAAATTCAACCAAATCCTCACCCTAATCATAACACTAACCCTTACCTAACCCAAACCCTCACCCTCAACCTAACCCTCACACTCAACATAGCCCTCACCCTAACCCTAACCCTAACCCTAAACCTAACCCTAACCTTCACTTTAACCCTTACCCTCACCCTAACCCTCACCCTAACCCTAAATCTAACCCTAACCCTAAAGCTCAACCTAACCCTCACCCTAACCCACACCCTCACCCTCACCCTAAACCTCACCCTAAACCTCACACTCACCCTAACCCTCACCCTCACCGCAAACCTAACGTTAACCCTAACCCTAACCCTCACACAAACCCTAACCTCACCCTAACACTGAACCTAACCCACACCCAAACCCTCAACCTAAACCTAAACCTAACCATAATACTCACCATAAACCTAACCCTAACCCTCAATCTCAACCTAGTCCTCACCCTAACCCTAAACCTACCCCTCACCCTAACACTCATCCTAACCCTAAAACTTACCATAAGACTCACGCTATCACTATCCCCAACCATAAACCTAAGCGTCAACCTCAACCTCAGCCGAACCCTAACCCTAACCCTAATCCTAACCCTAAACCTCACCCTCACCCTAATTCTAACCCTAACCCTAAAAGCTAAACTTCACCCTAAACCTAACACTCACCTTAAACTTCACCCTCACCCTAATCCTCCCACTAACCCTACCACTAACCCTTACCCTTACCCTCACCCTCACCCTCATTCTAACCCTAACCCTATCATTAATCCTGACCCTAACCCAGACCCTCACCTTCACCCTAACTCTAACCCTACCCAACCCTAACCCTCACCCTAAAACTAAACCTAACGTTCACCTTAATCCTCACCCTTAACCTAACCCTAAACTTCACCCAAACAGTCACCCTCACGCTAACACTCACCCTCACCCAAAACATCACGCTAATTCTAACCCTCACCCTAACCCAAACCCTAAACCTCATCCTAACCCTAACCCTAATCCTCACACTAGACCTCAACCTAAACCTAACCCAAAAACTAACAGTCACCATAAACCTAACACTAACCTTCAATCTCACCCTCATCTTCACCCAAACGCTAACCCTAACACTCACCCTAACACTAATCCTAACCCTAAACCTCACCATCAACCTCACCCTCAGCCTAACCCTAACCATATCCCTAATCTGAAACCTAAACCTCACCTTCACCCTAATTCTAACACTAACCCTAAACCTAAACCTCACCCTAACCCTAACACTCACACTAAACTTCACCCTCACCCTAATTCTCACCCTAACCCTACCACTAACCCTTACCCTAACCCTCACCCTCACCCTCATTCTAACCCTAACCCTAACCCTAATCCTAAACCTAACCCTCACCCTCATCTTCACCCTAATTCTAACCCTAACACAACCCTAACCTTCACACTAATCCTAACCTAACCCTAACTCTAACCCTAAATTTCACCCTAACCCTCAACCTAACCCTAACCAAACCTAAAATAAACCCTCAACCTAACTCTAACCCTAACCCTAATCCTCAGGCTCAAACTAACCCTCACCATCACCCTAACACTCACCCTAACCCTAGCCCTCAACCACACCATAAAACTCACCCTCACCCGAACCCGAACCCGAACCCGAAACATCACCCTAAACCGACAGCTCTCCCTAACAATATCCCTAACCCTCACCGTAAATCTAACCCTCAACTCACCCTCACCCTCAACCTAAGCCTAACACTCACCGTAAACCTAAACCTAACCCTCACCCTAACCCTAAACCTAACCTTAATCCTAACCCTCACCCTCACCCTCAGCTTAACACTAATCCTACTAATCCTAACACTAAATCTCACCCTCAGCCTCACCCTAAACCTAACCCTAACCCTCACCCTCACCCTCACCCTAACCCTAACTCTAACCCTACCCCTCAGCCTAACCCTCACCCTAACCCTAACCCTCACCCTCAACCTGACCCTAATCCTATCCTAACCCTTAGCCTAAACCTCACTATCACCCTAACCCTCACCCTAACCCTTACCCTCACCCTAACCCAAAACCTAACCCTAACCGTAATCCTCATACCAACCCTAAAACTCTCCATAACCCTAACCCTAACACTAAACCTAAACCTCACACAAACCCTCTCCCTAAACATAACCCTAATCCTAACCCGAAACCTAACCCTTACCCTACCACTCACCCTAACCCTAAACCTAACCCTAACACTCATCCAAACCCTAAGCCTAACGCTAACCCTAACACTTACCCTAACCCTCACCCAAACCCCAAGCCTAACACTAAACCTAAGCCTAAACCTTACCCTCACCCTTATCCTAAACCTTACCCTCACCCTACCCCTCACCCTAACCCTAACACTAAACCTATCCCTCACCCTCACCTGAACACTCACCCTAACCCTTAACCTCACGCTAACCCTCACCTCACCCTAACCCTAACCCTAACCCTCACCCTAACCCTCACCATAAACACAACCATAACCTTAAACTTCACCCTCACACTATCCCTCTCCCTAACCCTAACCCTAATCCTCACGCTCACCCTAACCCTAACCCTTACCCTCATCTTCACCCTCACCCTAAAACTAACCCTACCATTCACCCTAACCTCATCCTAAACCTAAACCTAAGCCTAACACTAACCGTAACACTAACTCTAACCCTTACCCTCAACCTCACACTCACCCCTCAGCCTAACCCTAACTTTCACCTTAACCCTTACCCTCACCCTACCATAACCCTAACCCTAACCCTCACTCTAAACCTAACACTCACCCTAACCCTAACCCTTACACTAGCCCTAACCCTAAACTTTATCCTCACCCTAACCATAACCCTAACCCTACCGCTCACCCTAACTTCACCCTAATTGTAACCATAACTCTAAACCTCACCCGCACCTAACACTCACCCTAACCCTTAGCCTAACCCTACGCTCAACCTCTCCCTAACCCCAACCCTAATCCTCATCCTAAACCCCACCCTAAACCTCACACTCACCGAAACCCTCACCCTCACCGTAACCCTAACTTTAACCTTAACCCTAACCCTCACACTAATCCTAACCCTCACCCTAACCCTACCCCTAACCCTCACCCTAACACTCAACCTAAACCTAATCCTAACCCTAACCCTCACCCTAACCCTAAACCTAAACCTCAATCTCACCCTCATCCTCACCTTAACGCTAACACTTCCCCTCACCCTAACCCTCATCCTAACCCTAACCCTCACCCTAATCCTGACCCTAACCTTACCACTAACCCTTGCCCTCACCCTCACCCTCACCTTCATTCTAACCCTAACCCTAACCCTAATCCTAACCCTAACTCTCACCTTCACCTTCACCCTAACTCTAACCCTAACCCAACCCTAAAACTCACCCTAATCCTATAACTAAACCTAAATTCTACCTCACCCTCACCCTCACCCTAAATCTAAACTTAAACCTAAAACCTAAACCTCACCCTAACCCTAACACTCACCCTAAACTTCACCCTAACCCTCATTCTCACCCTAAACCTAACCTTAAACATCACCGTCATTGTAACCCTCACCCTAAACGATACCCTCACTGTAAACCTAAACTTAACCCTAACCCTAACCCTCACACTAAGCCTGACCCTCTCACTAACCCTAACCCTAATCCTCACCATAACCCTTAACCTAAACCTAAGCCTAACCCTAACCCTCATCATAACCCTAACCCTAACCCTCAATCTCACCATCATCCTCACACTAACCCGAACCATGACACTCAACCTAACACTAACCCTAACCCTAAACATCACCCTTAACCTCACCCTCAGCCTAACCATAAACCTAACACTAAACCTACCCCTAAACCTCAATCTCACGTAATTCTAACCCTAACTCTAAAACCTAAACCACACCCTAAACCTAACACTCATCCTAAACTTCACCTTCACCCTAATCCTCACCCTAACCCTACCACTAACCCTTACCCTAACATTCACCCTCACCCTCATTCTAACGCTAACCCTAACTCTAATCCTAAACCTAATCCTGACCCTCACCTTCACCCTAATTCTAACCGTACACAAACCTAACTCTCACCCTAATCCTAACCCTAACCCTAAACATTACACTAACCCTCATCCTCACCCTAACCCTAACCCTATGCCTCATCATCATCCTAATCCTCACACTAACCCTTACACACAACATACCCCTAAACTTAACCCTATCCCTAACACTCACAATAATCCTAACCCTCACCCTCACCCTAACCCTCACTTTAACCCTAACCCTAACCCTCACCCTAACCCTAACACTAACCCTCACCCAAAGCCTCAACCGAAACCAAACCCTAACCCTAACCCTCAACCTAACCCTAACCCTAACCCTCAATCTCACCCTCATCCTCACCCTTACCCTAAACCTACCCCTCACACTAACCCTCATTCTAATGATAACCCTAAACCTAACACTCACACTAACACTAACCCTTACCCTAAACCTCACCCTCAACCTCAACCTCAGCCTAACCCTAACCCTAACCCTAATCTTAACCCGAAACCACACCCTCACCCTAATTCTAACCCTAACCCTAAAACCTTAATCTCACCCTAAACCTAACACTCACCCTAAACTTCACCCTCACCCTAATCCTCACCCTAACCCTACCACTAACCCTTACCCTAACCCTCACCCTCACCCTCATTCTGACCCTAACCCTAACCCTAATCCTAACGCTAACGCTCACACTCACCTTCACCCTAATTTTAACCCAACCCAAACCTAACCCTCACTCTAATCCTATCTCTAAACCTAAACTTTACCCTAACCCTCATTCTCACCCTAACCCTAACCATAAACCTCACCCTCATCCTAACCCTCACCCTAAACCTTACCCTCACCGTAACCCTAAACTTAACCCTAACCCTAAACCTCACACTAATCCTAAACCTCACCCAAACCCTAACCCTCACCCTAACCCTCAACCTAAACCTAACCCAAACCCTGAACCTCACCATAACCCTAACACTAACGGTCAATCTCACCCTGATCCTCACCCTAACCCTAACCCTACCCCTCACCCTAACCCTCATCTTAACCCTAACCCTAACCCTAAAACTCACCATAACATTAACCCTAACCCTCAACCTCACCCTCAACCTCAACCTCATTCTAACCCTAAACCTAACACTAATCCTAACCCTAAAACTCACCCTCACCCTAATTCTAACCCTAACCCTAAAACTAAACCTCACCCTAACTCTAACAGTCACCCTAAACTTCACCCTCACCCTAATCCTCACCCTAACCCTACCACTAAACCTTACCCTAACCATCACCCTCACCATCATTCTGAACCTAACCTGATCCCTAATCCTATCCCTCACCCTCACACTCACCTTCACCCTAACTGTCACCCTACACAACCCTAACCCTCACCCTTATCCTATCCCTAAACCTAAAGTTTACCCTAACCCTCATTCTCATCCTAAACCTAACCCTAAAACTCATCCTCATCCTAACCCTCACCCTAACCCTTACCCCTACCGTAACCCTAACCTTTAACCTAACCCTAACCCTCACACTAATCCTAACCCTCACACTAACCCTAACCCTAACATTCACCCTAACCCTCAACCTAACCCTAACCGAAACCCTAACCATAACCATAACCCTAACACTAACCGTCAATCTCACCCTGATCCTCACCCTAACCCTAAATCTAACTCTCACCTTAACCCTCATCCTTACCCTAACCCTAACCCTAAAACTCACCCTAACACTAACCTTAACCCTCATCCTTACCCTAACCCTAACCCTAAAACTCACCCTAACACTAACCCTAACCCTCAATCTCACCCTCATCCTCACCCTAAACCTAAACCTTCCCCTCACCCTAACCATCATCTTCACCCAAACCCTAACCCTAACACTCACACTAACACTAACCCTAACCCTAAACCTCACCCTCAAACTCACCCTCAGCCTAACCCTAAACCAAAACCTAATCCAAACCCTAAACCTCACCCTCACCCTAATTCTAACCATAACCCTAAAACCTTAATCTCACCCTAACCCTAACTCTCACGCTAAACTTCACCCTCAGCCTAATCCTCACCCTAACCCTACCACTAACCCTTACCCTAACCCTCACCCTCACCCTCATTCTGAGCTGAACCCGAACCCTAATCCTAACCCTAACCCTCACACTTAGCTTCACCCTAATTGTAACCCTACCCAACCCTAACCCTCACCCTAATCCTATCAATAAACCTAAAATTTACTCTAACCCTGATTCTCACCCTAACCCTAACCATAAACCTCACCCTCATGCTAACCCTTACCCTAAACCTTACCCTCACCGTAACCTTAACCTTAACCCTAACCCTAACCCTCACACTAATCCTAACCCTCACCCTAACCCTAACCCTAACCCTTAACCTAAACCTAACCCAAACCCTAACCCTCACCATAAACCTAACACTAACCGCCAATCTCACCCTGATCCTCACCCTAACCCTAACCTACCCCTCACCCTAACCCTCATCTTAACCCTAACCCTAACCCTAAAGCTCACCCTAACACTAACCCTAAACCTAAACCTCACCCTCAACCTCACCCTCAGTCTAACCCTAATCCTAACACTAATCCTAAACCTTAACGTCAACCTTACCGTAATTCTAACCCTAACACTAAACCTAAACCTCACCCTAAACCTAACACTCACCCTAAACTTCACCTCACCCTAATTCTCACCCTAACCCTAACACTCACCCTAAACTTCACCCTCACCCTAACCTACCACTAACTCTTACCCTAACCCTCACCCTCACCCTCATTCTGACCCTAACCCTAACCCTAACCCTCACATTCACCTTCAACCTAACTGTAACCCGACACATCCCTAATCCTATCCCTAAACCTAAACTTTACCCTAACCCTCATTCTCACCCTGACCATAAACCTCACTCTCATCTTAACCCTCAACCTAAACCTTACTCTCACTGTAACCCTAACCTTAACCCTAACCCTAACCCTCACACTAATCCTAACCCTCACCCTAACCCTAACCCTAACCCTCCCCCTAACCCTCAACCTAAACCTAACCCAAACCCTAACCCTCACCATAACCCTAACACTAACCGTCAATCTCACCCTGATCCTCACCCTAACCCTAAGACTACCCCTCACCCTAACACTCATCTTAACCGTAACTCTAAACCTAAAACTCACCCTAACACTAACCCTAACCCTCAACCTCTCCCTCAACCTCACCCTCAGTCTAACCCTAACCCTAACCCTAATCCTAACCCTAAACCTCACCCTCACCCTAATTCTAACACTAACCCTAAACCTAAACCTCACCCTAACCCTAACATTCACCCTAAACATCACCCTATTCCTAACTCTCAGCCTAAACCTAACACTAACCCTTAACCTAACCCTCATCCTCACCCTCATTCTAACCCTAACCCTAACCCTAATCCTAACCCTAACCCTCACCTCACCTTCACCCTAACTCTAAACCTAACCC
Organism: Dipodomys merriami; assembly: GCF_024711535.1. Classification (NCBI taxonomy): domain Eukaryota; kingdom Metazoa; phylum Chordata; class Mammalia; order Rodentia; family Heteromyidae; genus Dipodomys; species Dipodomys merriami. Next base: position 370,701 of record NW_027205581.1, on the reverse strand, counting down.
AACCCTAAACCTCACTGTAATCCTATCGCTAACCCTAAACTTTACCCTAAACCTCATTCCCACCCGAAAACTAACCCTAACCCTAACCCTCACCTTAACCCTCACACGAACACTAACGCTAACCCTCACCCTCACGTAAACCTCACCCTAACCCTGACCCTAACCCTAACCCTAACCTTCACACTAATCCTAACCCTAACTCTAACCCGAACCCGAAATTTCACCCTAACCCTCACCCTAACCCTAAAACTAACCCAAACCCTCACCCTGACTCTAACACTAAGCCTAACCCTCACGCTCACACTAACCCTCACCATCACCCTAACACTCACCCTAAACCTAACCCTCAACCACACCCTAAAACTCATCCTCAAAAGAATCATCACCCTCACCGAAACATTACCCTACACCGAAACCTCTCCCTAACCCTAACCCTAACCCTCAACGTAAATCTAATCCTCACCTCACGCTCAACCTCACCCTAAGCCTACCACTCACCGTAACCCTAAACATAACCCTAACCTCACTCTAACCATAACCGTAACCCTAACACACAACCTGACCCAAACCCTCACCCTAACCCTAACTCTCAACTTAACCCTTAGCCTCATCATCACCCTAACCCTCAACCTAAACCTAACCCTCACCCACACCCTAACATTCACCTTCACCTGAAAACTCACCCTCACACTAAACGAAACCCTAACCCTAAATATCACCCTAACCCTAACCCTCACCGTAACCCTAACCCTAAACCTCACACTAACCCTAACCCTAACCCTCACCCTCACCCTCACCCTAAGCCTAACCTTAAACCTAACAGTAATCCTAAACCTAACTCTCACCCTCACCCTCACACTAACGCTAACCCTAACCCTAACCCTAACCCTAACCCTCATGATTACCCTAAACCTAACCCTAACCCTCACCCCCACCCTCACCCTTACCTATCCCTCACCCTCACTCGCACCCTAACCCTAACCCTAATCCTAACACTAACCCTCACCCTCACCCTAAGCTTAACGCTAACCCTCACCCTCACCCTCACACTCACCCTAACCCTAACCCTCACCCTAAACTTAACCCTGACCCTCAACATCTCCCTAACGCTCACCATTACCCTAACCCTCAACCTAACCCTAACCCTCACCAACACCCTAACACTCACCCTCAACCGAACACTCACCCTTACACTTACGAGCAACCTCACCCTAAACCTCACCCTAACTTTAACCCTCACCCTCACCCTAACCCTAAACCTCAACCTAACATTAATACTCACCCTCAGCCTCACATTCTCCCTAAGCCTAACCCTAAACCTATCACTAACCCTAAACCTAACTCTCACCTTCAAGCTGACCCTAACGTTAACCCTAACCCTAACCCTCACCCTCACTCTCACCCTAAAGTAACCGTAATCTTAAACCTAACCCTAACCCTCACCCTAAGACTAACCCTAATCCTAAACCCAACACTCACCCTAACCCTAACCCTCACCCTATCTCTAACCCTCACCCTGACCCTAACCCAAACCCTAAACCAAACATAGTCCTAACTCTCAACCTAACCCTCACTGTAACCTTAACCCTAACCCTAAACCTCACCCTACGCCTCAGCCTTACCCAAACCCTAACCCTAACCCTTACATCACCCTATCCTTCACGCTAACCCTTATCCACACCCTAACCCTGACCCTAACTCTAACACTAACCCTCACACTAATCTTAACCCTAACCCTAAATTGCACCCTAAACCTCACCCTCACCCTAACCCAAACCCTAACCCTAACCCTAAACCTTACCCTTACCCTCACCCTCACCCGAACCCTCACTGTCACCCTAACCCTCACCGTAACCCTAACCCTCAACTACAACCTAAACCTCACCCTCAACCAAACCCCCATCCTCACCCTAACCCTAAACAACACCCTAAACCGAACCCTCATCCTAAATGTAATCGTAACCCTCACCCTAAACCTAACCCTCACACTCGACCTCACCATAAGCCTAACACTGACCAAAACCCTAACCCTAACCCTAACACTCACCCAAACCCTAACAATAACCCTCACACTCAACCTAACCCTAACGTTCACACTAAACCTAACTCTAACGATCAACCTCACCCTAACCCTCATCCTAAACCTAACTCTCAACCACACCCTAACCCTCACCCTCACCCGAAGACTCACCCTCACACTAACACACACCCTCACCCTAAACATCAACCTAAACCTAACCCGCAACATAATCCTTACCCTAACCCTCACCCTAACACTCACCCTCAACCTAACCCTAACCCTTACCCTTACCCTATCCCTCACCCTCACCCTAACCCTAACCCTAACCCTAACTTTCACCTTAATCCTCACCCTTGTCCTAACTGTATCCCTGACCCTCACCCTAACCTTAACCCTAGCCCTAACCCTAACACTAAACATAACCCTCATCCTAAGCCTAACCCTAACCCTAACTCTAGTTTTAACACTCATCCTATTCCTAACCCTAACACTCACCCTCACCCTCACCCTCAGCCTAGCACTAAGCGAACTCTAACCCTCACTCTCAACCACACCCTCACCCTAACCTTAATCCTAACCCCAACTCTCACCCTAACTCTAACGCTAACCCAAACCTAACCCTCCACTAAGCCTAACCCTAACAATAAACCTTACCCTAACCCTCACCCTCAACAGAAACCTAATGCTAACCCTAACCCTCACCGTCACCCTCACCCTTAACCCTAACACTAACCCTAACCCTCACGCTCAACCTAAACCTCACTCTAACCCTTTTACTCACTCTAACTCTGAGCCTAACCCTAACCTTAACCCTCACACTAATCCTAACCCTAAACATATCCCTAACCCTAAATTTCAGCCTAACCCTCACCCTAACTCTAAACCTAACCAAAACCCTCACCCTAACATTAACCCTAATGCTAACACTCAGCCTCATCCTAACCTTCACCATCATCCTAACCCTCACCTTAACCATAACACTCAACCACACCCTAAACCTCACTGTCACGCGAACCGTCACCCAAACCCTAACCCTTAACATCAACCTAAACCGAACACGCAACCTAACCCTAACATTAACACGCACACTAAATCTAACCCTCACCCTCATCCTCACCGTCATCCTAAGACTTACCCTTGCAATAAACCCTAACCCTAACACTAACACTCAACCTAACCCTAACACTCACCCTAATGCTCAACCTCACCCTAACCCTCACGTCATCCTAACCCTCAACCTAAGCCTAACCCTAAACCTAACACTAACCCTAAACCTAAATCTCACACTCACCCTCAACCTTACACTAACCCTAACCCTAACCCTAACCCTCACCCTCAAAATCACCCTAATCTTAACCCTAATCCTAACCCTCACGCTAACCTTCACCCTCACCCTAACCCTATCCCTCACCCTCACCCTCAAATTAAACTAAACCTAACCCTCACCCTCACCCTAACGCTAACCCTCACCCACACCATAACCCTTACCCTCATCCGAACACTCACCCTCACACTAACCCACACCCTCACCCTAAACATAACCCTAACTCTTATCCTCACCCTCACCCTCACCCTTACCCTAAGCCTAAACCTAAACCTAATACTAACCATAAACCTAACTCTTACCCTCACCATCTTCCGAAGGTTAACCCTAATTCTAACCCTAACCCTCACCCTCTTCCTCACCCTAAACTTAACTCTAACCCTCAGCCTATCCGTCACCCTTAACCTAACACTATTCCTCACCCTCACACTCACCCTAAACCTAACCCTAACCCTAAACCTAAATCTACCTATGCCTAACCCTAAAACTAAACCTAACCTCACCCTCACCCTAATCCCAAACCTAACCCTCTCCCTCACCCTCAGCCTAACACTTACCCTAACTCTAAAACTCACCTGCACCCTTACACTCATCCTAAACTTAAAGCTCACCCTAACTCTTACCCTCACCCTCACCCTCACCCTCACCCTAACCTAAACCTCAAACCATGCCTATCCCTAATCCTTATCCTCAGCCTAACCCTAAAGCTAACCCTAACCATAACCCTCACACTAACCCCAACCCTCAACCTAACCCTAATCCTCACCCTCACCCTAACACTCAACCTAACCCTTAACCATAGCCTAAATATAATTCTAACCCTAACGCTAACCCTCAAACTAAACCTAACCCTCACCCTAACCCTAAGCCTAACCTTAACCCCCAGCCCCAACCTCAACCTCACCCTAAATATAACCCTAACCCCAATCCTAATCCTAACCCTAACCCTCACCCTCACCCTAAGCCTAAACCTAAACCTACTACTAACCCTAAACCTAACTCTCACCCTCAACCGCACCCAAAGCTTAACCCTAATCCTAACCCTAACCCTCACCCTCTTCCTCACATTAACCCTAAACCCAAACCTCACCCTATCCATCACCCTCACCCTAACTCTATTCCTCACCCTCACCCTCACCCTAACCCTCACCCTAACCCTAAACCTAAACCTAACCCTCAACCTATGCCTATCCCTAATCCTAAAACTAACCCTCACCCTCACCCTAATCCTAAACCTAACCCTCTACTTCACGTTCACCCTCAGCCTAACACTTACCCTAACCCTTACCCTCACCCGCACCCTCACCTTCATCCTAACCTTCAGCCTCACCCTAAACCTCAGCCTCACCCTCACCTTCACCCTAACGCTAACCCTAAACCTCACACCATCCCTAAACCTAATCCTTATCCTCAGCCTAACCCTAAAGCCAGCCATAACCCTACTCTCACACTAATCGTAACTCTCAACCTAACCCTAACCCTCACCCTAACCCTAACCTTCACCCTAACTCTTACCCACAACCTAAACATAACTCTAACCCTAACCCTAACCCTCACACTAAACCTAACCATCACCCTAACTCTAACCCTACGCCTAAACTTAACCCTCACCCCCAACCTCAACCTTACCCTCAGCCTAACCCTAACCCTAATCCTAATCCTAACCCTAACCCTCATCCTCATGCTCACCCTAAACCTAACCCAACCCTATCCCTCACATAACTCTAAAGCTAACAATAACCCTAGCCCTAAACCTCCCCCTAACACTAACCCTAATCCTCACCCTCACCCTAACCCTAACCCTAACCCTCACATTAAGCCTCACCCTCATGCTCACACTAAACCTAACCCTCACATAACTCTAAAGCTAACAATAACCCTAACCCTAACCCTAATGCTAAACCTCACCCTAAACCTAACCTTAACCCTAAGCCTCACCCTAAACTTAACCCTAACCCTAAACCTCTCCCTATCCCTAACCCTAATCCTCACCCTCACCCTAACCCTAACCCTAACCCTAACCCTCACACTAAACCTATCCCTCACCCTCACCCTAATCCTCACCCTATATCTTACCCTCACCCTTACCCTTACCCTTACACTAACCCTAAGCCTCAACCTAATCCTAAACCTAACCCTCACCATCAACCTCACCCTCAGCCTAACCCTAACCCTCACTCTAATCCTAACCCTAACTCTCACCCTCACCCTCACCCTAACACTCAACCTCACCCTCACCCTCACCCTCACCCTAACACTAACCCTAACACTAACCCTCACACTAAACCCAACCCCCATGCTAACCCTAACCCTACCACTAAGCCTAACACTCTCACTAACACTTATCCTAATCCTACACCTCACCCTATCCTTAACCCTAAGCCTAAACTTCATCCTCACCATAGCCCACAGCTAACAATAACCCTATCCCTAACCCTCACATTCACCGTCACCCCAACCCTCACGCTAACACTAACACTCAACCACACCCTAAACCTCACCCTCACCAGAACTCTCACTCTCACCCTAATCATAAACATCACCCTAAACCGAACCCTCACCCTAACTCTAACCCTAACCCTCACCCTAAACCTAACCCTCCCCATTACCTCCCCCTCCTCCTCCCCCTAAGCATAACCCTCACCCTAATGCTCACCCAAAACCTAACCCTTACCCTAACCTTAACCCTAACACTCAAACTATCCCTAACCCTCATCCTAATCCTAACCCTAAACCTCAACCTCACCCTAACCATCACCGTCACCCTAACCCTCACCCTAACCCTAACCCTCACCCACACACTAAGCATCACACTCACACAAACACTCACTCTCACACTAACCCACAACCTCACCCTAAACATCACCCTAACCCTAACACTCATCGTAACCCTAACCTTAACCCTCATTTTACTCTAAACCTATCCCTCACCCTCACCCTAACCCTAAAACTAAACCTAACCCTAACCCTCATCCTAAGCGTAACCCTATCCCTCACCCTAACCCTCACCCTAAACCTAACCCTAACTTTCACCTTAATCCTCACCCTTAACCTAACCCTAACCTTCACCTACACCGTCACACTCACGCTAACCCTCACCCTCACCCAAAACATCACGCTAATTCTAACCCTCACCCTAACCCTAACCCTAACCCTCAACCTTACCCTAACTCTCAAACTCAACCTAATCCTCACCCTAAACATAGCACTAACCCTTACCTAACCCAAACCCTCACCCTCAACCTAACCATCACAGTCAATAGAGCCGTCACCCTAAGGCTAACCCTAAGCCTAACCATAACCCTAACACTAACCCTCACCCTCACCCTCACCATAAGCTTCACTTCAACCCTTACACTCACCCTAAATCTCACAATAACCCTAACTCTAACCCTAACACTAAACCTAAACCTAACCCTCATTCTAAACCAAACCCTAACCCTAACCCTAACCGTAAACAGCACCCTAACGCACACCCTCACCCTAAACCTAATCCTCACCCTCATCCTAACACTCACACTAATCCTTACCTTCACCATAACTCTAACCCTACCCCTAACGTTAAGCCTAACCCTCACACTAACCCTAAACCTACCCTAAACCTAACCCTAACCCTCACACTACCCCTCATCCTGACCCTAATACTCACCCTAACCATAAACCTAAACCTAACCCTCACCCTCACCCTAAGCCTCACGGTTACCCTATCCCTCACCCTAACCCTAACACTCACCCACCCCCTGACCTTCAACCTCACCCTCATCCTCACCCTAAAATTCACCCTCACCCTAACACTTAACTTCACCCTAACCCTCACACTAACCCTAAACCTCACTGTCACCCTCACTCTCACGGTCACCCTCACCCTAAAACTAACCCTCACCCTCACCCTAACCCTTATCTTCACCCTAAACCTCAACCTAAACCTAACCCAAAACCTAACCCTTACCATAACCCTAACACTAACCGTCAATCTCACCCTGATCCTCACCCTAACCCTAAACCTACCCCTAACCCTAACCCTCATCTTAACCCTAACCCAAACCCTAACCCTCACCCTAACCCTAACCTCTCCTCTAACCATCAAACTCACCCTAATGCTCACCATAACCATAAACTTTACCTAAGCGAAACCCTCACCCTCACCCTCACCTTAAACTAAACCCTCATCCTAACCCTAACTTTAACCCTAACACTCACCCTAACCCTAACACTAAATCTCACCGTCACCCAAACCCTAAAACTTACCCTAAACCTTATCATCACCCTAACCTAAGCCTAACACTAAACCAAACCCTAACACTCACCCAAACCCTAAGCCTAACACTAAACGTAACCCTGAACCTAAACCAAACCCTAACTCTAACCTTCACCTTACACCTCACCATAACCCTAACCCTAACCCTAACCCTCACCCTAAACCTAACCCTAACCCTCACCCTCACCCTAACCCTCACCCTCACCCTCAACTTCACCCTCACTTTAATCCTAACCCTACCACTCACCGTAACACTCATCCTAACCCTAACCCTAAGTCTAAAACTAAATGTAACACTAACCCTAATCTTTCCCCTCACACTCACACTCACCCCTCAGCCTATCCTAACCCTCAACCTAACCCTTACCCTCACCCTACCCTAACCCTAACACTAACCCTCACCCTAACCCTAACATTCACACTACACCTAACCCTTACACTAACCCTAAACCTAAACTTAAACCTCACCCTAACCCTTCCCCTCACCCTAACCTCACCCTAACCCTAACCATAACTTTAAACCTCACCCTCACCCTAACACTCACCCTAACCCTTAGCCTAAACCTAACCCTCAATCTCACCCTAACCCTAAACCTAACCCTCACCCTAAACCTCACACTCACCCTAACCCTCACCCTCACCCTAACCCTAACGTTAACCCTAACCTAACCCTAACAGAAACCCTAACCCTCACCCTAACACTAAACCTAACCCTCACCCAAAACCTCAATCTAAATATAAACCTAACATTAAACCTCACCATAAGCCTAACCCTAACCCTCAATCCCACGCTCATCCTCACCCTAACCCTAACCCTACCCCTCACCCTAACCCTCATCAAAACCCTAAACCTTACCCTAAGACTCACCCTATCATTAACCATAAACCCTCAGGCTCAACCTCACCCTCAGCCGGACCCTAACCCTAACCCTAATCCTCACCCTAAACTTCACCCGCACCCTAATTCTAACCCTAACCAAAACCTAAACCTCACCCTAACCCTAACACTCACCCTAAACTTCACCCTCCCCCTAATCTCACCCTAACCTTACCACAAACCCTTACCCTAACACGCACCCTCACCCTCATTCTAAACCTAACCCTAACCCTAATCCTAACCCTAACCCTCACCCTCATCTTCACCCTAATTCTAAGCCTAACCCAACCCTAACCCTCACCCTAATTCTATCCCTAACCCTAAACGTTACCCTAAACCTCATTCTCACCTGAATCCGAACCCTAACCCTAACCATAACACTCACCCTAACCCTCATCCGAACACTAATGCTAACCCTAAACCTAACCCTCATCCTAAACCTCAGCCTAACCCTTACCCTCACCCTAACCCTGAGCCTAACCCTAACCCTAACCTTCACACTAATCCTACCCAAACCTTAACTCTAACCCTATATTTCACCCTAAACCTCCCCCTAACCCTAAACTTAACCAAAACCCTCACCCTAACTCTGACCCTAAACCTAACACTCACGCTCATACTAACCCTCACCGTCAACCTAACCCTCACCCTAACCCTAACCCTCAACCAAACCATAAAACTCACCCTCACCTGAAACATCAACCTAAACTGAACGCTCTCCCTAACAATAACCCTAACCCTCACCGTAAATCTAACCCTCACCTAACCCTCACCCTCACCCTAAGCCTAACACTCACCTTAAACCTAACCGTAACCCACACCCTAACCCTAAACCTAACCTTAACCCTAATCCTAAACTTCAACCTAAGCCTAAACCTAACCCTAACCTTAACCCTCACCCTAACCCTAACCCTAACACTACCCCCCACCCTACACTCACCCTAACCCTAACCATAATTCTAAACCTCACCCGCACCTAACACTCAAGCTAACCCTTAGCCTAAACCTAACCTTCAAACTCACCCTAACCCTAAACCTAACCCTCACCCTAAACCTCACACTCACCGTAACCCTCACCCTCACCGTAACACTAACTTTAATTATAACCCTAACCCTCACCCTAACCCTAACCCTAACTCTCACCCTAACCCTCAAGCTAAACCTAACCATAACCCTAACCCTCACGATAACCCTAAACCTAACACTCAATCTCACCCTCATACACATCCTAACCCTAACCCTTTCCCTCACCCTAACCCTCATCCTAACCCTAACCCTCACCCTAATCCTCACCCTAACCCTACCATTAACCCTTACCCTAACCCTCACCCTCATTCTCATTCTAACCCTAACCCTAACCCTAATCCTAACCCTATCCCCCACCTTCACCTTCACCCTAACTCTAACCCTAACCCAACCCTAACCCTCACCCTAATGCTATCCCTAAACCAAAACTTTACCTCTCCCTCACCCTCACCATAATTCTAACCCTAAACCTAAAACTGAAACCTCACCCTAACCCTAACACTCACACTAAACTTCACCCTAACCCTCATTCTCACACTAACCCTAACCCTAAACCTCACCCTCATGCTAAACGATACCCTTAGCGTAACCCTAAACTTAACCCTAACCCTAACCCTCACACTAACCCTAACCCTCACCCTAAACCTAATCCTCACCATAACACTCAACCGAAACCTAAGCCTAACCTTAACCATCATCATAACCCTAAACCTAACCCTCAATCTCAACCTCATCCTCACCCTAACCCTAACCATAACACTCACCCTAACACTAACCCTAACCCTAAACATCACCCTTAACCTCACCCTCAGCCTAACCCTAGGCCTAACCCTAAACCTACCCCTAAACCTCAATCTCACCCTAATTCTAACCCTAACCCTAAAACCTAAACCACACCCTAACCCTAACACTAACCCTAAACTTCACCCTGTCCCTAATCCTCACCCTAACCCTACCACTAACCCTTACCCTAACATTCACCCTCACCCTCATTCTAACTCTAACCCTAAACCTAATCCTAACCCTAACCCTGACCCTAACCTTCACCCTAATTCTAACCCTATCCAAACCTAACCTTCAACCTAATCTTATCTCTAACCCTAAACTTTACCCTAAACCTCATTCTCACCTTAACCCTAAACCTAAGGCTCACCCTCAACCTAACCCACACCCTAACCCTTACCCTAACCATACACCTAACCTTAACCCTAACTCTAACCCTCACACTAACCCTAACCCTCACCCTCACCCTAAACCCTACCCTCACCATAACCTTAACTTTAACCCTATAACCCTCACTCTAACCCTAACACTAACCCTAACCCTGACCCTCACCCTCACCCTAACCCTCAACTGAACCCTAACCAAAACCCTAACCCTCAACATAACACTAAAACTAACCGTCAATCTCAACCTAATCCTCACCCTAAACCTAACCCTACCCCTCACCTTCACCCTCGTCATAACCCTAACCCTAAAACTCACCATAACACTAACCCTAACCCTCAATCTCACCCTTATCCTCACACTAACCCTAAACCTACCCCTCACCCTAACCCTCATCCTCACCCTAACCCTAACCTTAACACCCACACTAACACTAACCCTAACCCTAAACCTCACCCTCAGCCTAACCCTAACCCTAACCCTAATCCTACCCATAAACCTCAACCTCACCCTAATACTAACCCTAACCCTAAAACCTTAATCTCACCCTAACCACAACTCTCACCCTAAACTTCACCCTCACCCAAATCCTCAGCCTAACCCTACCACTAACCCTTACCCTAACCCTCACCCTCACCCTCATTCTGATCCTAACCCTAACCCTAATCCTAACCCTCACACTCACATTCACCCTAACTGTAACCCGACCCAACCCTAACCCTCACCCTAATCCTATCCCTAAACCTAAACTTTACCCTAACCCTCATTCTCGCCCTAAACCTAACTATAAACCTCACCCACATCCTAACCCTCACCCTAAACCTTACCCTCACTGTAACCATAAACTTAACCCTAATCCTATCCCTCACAATAATCCTAACCCTCACCCTAACCCTAACCCTAACCTTCACCCAAACCCTCAACCTAAACCTAACCCAAAACCTAACCCTTACCATAACCCTAACACTAACCGTCAATCTCAACCTGATGCTCACCCTAAACCTAACCCTACCCCTCACCCTAACCCTCATCGTAACACTAACCCTAAACCTAAAACTCACCCTAACACTAACCCTAACCCTAAACCTCACCCTCAGTCTAAACCTAACCCTAACCCTAATCCTAAACCTAAACCTCACCCTCACCCTAATTCTAACACTAACCCTAAACTTAAACCTCACCCTAACCCTAACACTCACCCTAAATTTCACCCTCACCCTAAATTTCACCCTAACCCTAACACTAACCCTTACCCTAACCCTCACCCTCACCTTCATTCTAACCCTAACCCTAACCCTAATCCTAACCCTAACCCTCACCCTCACCTTCACCCTAACTCTAACCCTAACCCAAAACTAAACCTCACCGTAATCCTATCCCTAACCCTAATCTTTACCCTAAACCTCATTCTCACCTGAAACCTAACCCTAACCCTAACCCTAACCCAAACCCTCACCCAAACACTAACACTCACCCTTAACCTCACCCTCACCCTAAACCTCACCCTAACCCTGACCCTAACCCTAACCCTAACCTTCACACTAATCCTAACCCTAACCCTAACCCTAACCCGAAATTTCATCCTAACCCTCACCCTAAACCTAAACCTAACCCAAACTCTCACCCTAACTCTAACCCTAACCCTAACCCTCCTGCTCACACTAACCCTCACCATCACCCTAACCCACACCCTAACCCTAAACCTCAACCATACCCTAAAACTCATCCTCAAACGAATCCTCCCCCTCACTCGAATCATCACCCTACACGAAACCCTCTCCCTAACCCTAACCCTAACCCTCACCATAAATCTAACCCTCACCTCACCCTCATCCTCACCCTAAGCCTACCACTCACTGTAAACCTAACCCTAACCCTAACCCTCACCCTAACCCTAACCATAACCCTAACACTCAACCTCACCCTAACCTCACCCTAACCCTAACCCTCAACTTAACTCTCACACTCACCATCACCCTAACCCTCACACTAAACCTAACCCTCACCCACACCATAACCCTCACCTTCACCTGAAAACTCACCCTCACACTAAACGAAACCCTTACCCTAAACATAATCCTAAACCTAACCCTCACCCTAACCCTAACCCTAAACCTCATCCTAACCCTAACACTAACCGTAACCTTCACGCTCACCCTAAACCTCACCCTAACCCTTATACTCATTCTAACCCTGACCCTAACCCTAACATTAACCCTCACACTAATCCGAACCCTAAACATAACCCTAACCTAAATTTCACCCTAACACTCACCCTAACCCTAACCCGAACCCAAAACCTCACCCTAACCTTAACCCTAATACTAACCCTCAGCCTCATCCTAAACCTCACCATCACCCTAACCCTCACTCTAACCCTAACACTCAACCACACCCTAAATCTCTCCGTCACCAGAACCCTCACCCAAACCCTAACCCTTAACATCACCCAAAACCGAACCCTCAACCTAACCCTAACACTAACCCTCACACTAAATCTAACCCTCACCCTCACCCTCACCGTCATCCTAAGCCTTACCCTCACTCTAACCCTAACGCTAACACTAACACTCACCCTAACCCTAACCCTCACCCTCACACTAACCCTTACGCTCAACCTCACCCTAACCCTCACTCTCATCCTAACCCTCACCCTAAGCCTAACCCTAAACCTAACACTAACCCATCCTCACCCTTAAACTAACCCTAAGCCTAACCCTCACCCTTACAATCACTCTAAACCTAACACTAACCCTAACCCTCACCCTAACCTTCACCCTCACTCTAACCCTATCCCTCACCCTCACCCTAACCCTAACCCTAACCCTAAACCTAAACCTAACCCTCAACCTATGCCTAACCCTAACACTAAACCTAACCCTCCCCCTCCCCTAATCCTAAACCTAATGCTCTCCTTCACCCTCACCCTCAGCCTAACACTTACCCTAACTATAAACCTCACCTGCACCCTCACACACACCCTAAACTTAAACCTCACCCTAACTCTCACCCTCACCTCACCCTCACCCCAACTTTAATCTAAACCTCATACCATGCCTAACGCTAATCCTTATCCTCAGCCTAACCCTAAAGCTAACCCTAACCCTAAACCTCACAGTATCCCTAAACCTCAACCTAACCCTAACCCTCACCCTCACCCTAACCCTCACCCTAATCCTTACCCACAGCCTAACCGTAACTCTAACGCTAATGCTAACCCTCACACTAAACCTAACCATCACCCTAAACCTTACTCTAAGCCTAACCTTAACCCTCAACCCCAAACTCAACCTCACCCTAACACTAACCCTCATCCTCACCCTAAACCTAACCCTCACCTCACCCTCACACTCACCCTAAGCCTAAACCTAAACCTAAACCTACTACAAACCCTAAACCTAACTCTCACCCTCACCCTCACCCGAAGGTTAACCCTAATCCTAACCCTAACCCTCAACCTCTTCCTCACACTAACCCTAACCCTAAACCTCACCCTATCCGTCACCCTCACCCTAACCCTATTCCTCACACTCACCCTCACCCTAACCCTCACCCTAACCCTAAACCTAAACCTAACCCTCAAACTATGCCTATCCCTAACCCTAAACCTAGCCCTCACCCTCACCCTAATCCTAAAGCTAACCCTCTCTCTCACCCTCACCTTCAGCCTAACACTGACCCTAACCCTAAACCTCAACCGCAACCTCATCCTCACCCTATACCTCAGCCTCACCCTAACCCTCACCCTCACCCTCACCTCACCCTAAACCTAACCATAAACCTCACACCATCCCTAACCCTAATCCTTATCCTCAGCCTAACCATAAATCTAAACCTATCCCTAACCCTCACACTAACCCTAACCCTCAACCTAACCCTAACCCTCACCCTCACAATAACCTTCACCCTGACTCTTACCCACACCCTAAACAAAATTCTAACCCTAACCCTAAACCTCACAATAAACCTAACCGTCACCCTAACCCTAACCGTAAGCCTAAACTTAACCCTCACCCCCAACCTCAACCTTACCCTTAGCCTAACCCTAACCCTAAACCTAATCCTAATCCTAACCCTCACATAACTCTAAAGCTAACAATAACCCTAACCCTAACCCTAATGCTAAACCACACCCTAAACCTAAATCTATCCCTAAGCCTCACCCTAAACTTAACTCTAACACTAAACGTCTCTCTAAACCTAACCCTAATCCTCACCCTCACCCTAACCCTAACCCTAACCCTAACCCTAACCCTCACACTAAACCTATCCCTCACCCTCAACCTAATCCTCACCCTAAATCTTACCCTCACCCTCACCCATCCCCTCACACTTACCCTCACCCTCATGCTCACACTAAACCTAACCCTAACACTAACCCTCACATAACTCTAAAGCTAACTATAAACCTAACCCTAACCCTAATGCTAAACCACACCCTAAACCTAATCCTAACCCTAAGCCTCACCCTAAACTTAACCCTAACCAGAAACCTCTCCCTAACCCTAACCCTAATTCTCACCCTCACCCTAACCCTAACCCTAACCCTAACACTTACACTAAACCTATCCCTAACCCTCACCCTAATCCTCACCCTAAATCTTACCCTCACACTCACCCTTACCCTCACACTAACCCTAACCCTCAACCTAACCCTAAACCTAACCCTCACCATCAACCTCACCCTCAGCCTAACCCTAACCCTCACTCTAAACCTAATCGTAACCATCACCCTCACCATCACGCTAAACCTCAACCTCACTCTCACCCTCACCCTAACACTAACCCTAACCCTAACCCTCACCCTAAACCTAACGCTCACCATAAAACCCTAACCCTCACCTTCACCCTCACCCTAAACCTAACCCTAACCCTAACCATCACCCTAACCCTCTCCGTAACTGTAATACTAACGCTAACACTCACCATCACACTCAGCCTCACCCGAAATCTTAGCCTCACCCTAACCCTAACCCTAAACCTACCCCTCACACTAAACCTAACCTTCACCCTGACACAAACCCTAACCATAACCCTAACCCTCACAATAAACCTAACCATCATGGTAACCTAACCCTACCCCTGAGCCTAACACTCACACTAACCCTAACTCAAATTCTACACCTCAACCTATCCGTAACCCTAAACCTAAACAACAACTTCACCATAGCCCTCAGCTAACACTAACCCTAACCCTAACCATCACCTTCACCATCACCCTAACCCTCACCCTAACCCTAACACTAAACCAGAACCTAATCCTCACCCTCACCAGAACCCTCCCCCTCACCCTAATCATAAACATCACCCCAAACCGAACCCTCACCCTAACTCTAACCCTAACACTCACCCTAAACCTAACCCTCACTCTCACCCTCACCCTGCCCCTAAGATTAACGCTAACCCTAACCCTAATCCTCACCCTAACCTTAACCGTAACACTCAACCTATCCCGAACCTTCACCCTAATCCTAACCCTAAACCTCCACCTCACCCGAAGCCTCACCATAACCCTAACCCTCACCCTAACCCTCACCCACACCCTAACCATCACACTCACCCAAGCACTCACGCTCACACTAACCTACACCCTCACCGTAAACATCACCCTAACTCTAATCCTCACCCTAACCCTAACCCTATCCCTCACCCTAATGCTAACCCTAGCACTCACCCTCAACCTCACCCTAATCCTAACCCTAACCCTAACCCTCACATAACTCTAAAGCTAACAATAATACTAACCCTAACCCTAAACCTCACCCTAACCCTAACCCTAAACCTCACCCTATCCCTCTCCCTTACCCTAACGCTCACCCAAACCCTAATCCTAACACTAACCCTCACCCTCACCCTAATCCTCACCCTAGACCTTACCCTCACCCTCACCATTTCCATCACACTAAGCCTAACCCTCAACCTAACCCTAAACCGAACCCTCGCCATCACCTGTACCCTCAGCCTAACCCTCAGCCTAACCCTAATCCTAACCCTAACCCTCACTCTCATCCTCACCCCATCTCTCAACCTCACCCTCACCCTCACCCTAGCACTACCCCTAACCCTAAACCTCACGCTAACCCTAAAGCTCACCCTAAACTTAACCCTAACCCTCACCCTCACCCTCACCCTAAACCTAAACATAACCCTATAATTCACCCTCACCATAACCCTCATCTGAACCCTTACCCTCACCCTAACCCTAACCCTCACACTAATCCTAACCCTCATGCTAACCCTAGCACTACCTCTGAGCCAAACACTCACACTAACCCTAACACTAATGCTATACCTCACCCTATCCCTAACCCTAACCCTAACCCTCAAACTCACCCTAGCCCTCAGCTAACAATAACCTTAATCCTAACCCTCACCCTCACCCTCACCCTAACACTCAACCTATCCCTAACCCTCACCCTGAACCTAACTCTCAGGCTAACCCTAACTGTAAAACCCACCCTCCCACTAACCCTCACTCTAACCAAAACCCTAACTCTCACCCTAAACCTACGCCTCACCATAACAATATCTCTAAGCCTAAGAATCACCCTCACCCTAACCCTCATGCTAAACCTTACCCTCACACTAACCCTCACCCTATCCTAAAACTAATTTTCACCTTAATCCTCACCCTTACCCTTACCCTATCCCTAACCCTCATCCTAACCCTAACCCTTACCCTAACCCTAACCCTCACCCTAAGATTAAACCTAACCCTAACTCTAACCCTCACCATCACCCTAATCGTAACCTTAAACCTCACTCTCAACCTAACCCTCAGCCTAACACTAACCCTAACCATAACCCTCCCCCTCCCCCTCTCCCTAACCCTAACAATAACCTTACCCTCACCCTCACCCTCACTCTCACTCTCACCCTAAACCTAACCCTAAACTTCACACTATCCTTAAACTTAATCCTTATCCTCACCCTATCCCTAATACTAACCCTTACGCTAACCCTCACACTAACCCTAACCCACACCCTAACCCTAACCCTCACCCTCACCCTCATGCTAACCCTCACCCTAACCCTTACCCTCAGCCTAACCCTAACTCTAACCCTAACCCTAACACTCACCCTAAAACTAACCCTCACCCTAACCCTATCTGTATTCCTCAAACCCACACTCAGCCTAACCCTAACCCTAACACTAATCCTAACCCTAACCCTCACGCTCAGGCTCATCCTAAACCTAACACTAACCCTAACCTTCAGCCTAACTCTAAAGCTAACAATAACCCTATCCCTAATCCTAACACTAAACCTCACCGTAACCCTAATCCTAACCCTAAACCTCACCCTAAACCCAGCTCTAACCCTAACCCTCACACTTACCATAACCCTAATCCTCACCCTCACCATAAACCTAACCCTAACCCTAAATCTCACACTAAACCAATCCCTCACCCTTACCCTAAACCTCACCGTAACCCTAACTCTAATCCTCACCCTCACCCTAATCCTAATACTAAACCTTAACCTCACCCTCGCCCTTACCCTCAAACTAACGCTAAACCTCACCCTAAACCTAACCCTCACCCTAATCCTCACCCTAACCCTAATACTTACCCTCACTTACCCTCACCCTAAACCTAAACCTAACCCTCACACTAACCCTAACACTCACCCTAACCCTAACCCTCACCCTAACCCTAACCTTCATTCTGAACCTAACCCTAACCCTAAACCTAACTCTCACCCTAACTCTCACCCTAACTCTCAACCTAACCCTCACCCTAACCCTATCCCTAACCCTAACCCAAATCCTAGGCCTCACCCTAACCCTAACTCTAAACCCCAGCCTCACAAATAGACTAACCCTCACCTTAACCCGAACTCTCAGCCTCACCCTAACACTCACCTTCACCCTAAAGCTCACCGTAACCCTAACCCTCAGCCTAACCCTAACCCTAACCCTCACCCTGACCCAAACCCTCACCCTAACCCTCACCGACACCTTAATCCTCACCCTAACTCTACCTAACCCAAACCCTCACCCTCACCCTAAACTTCACCCTCACCCTAGCCCTCACCCTAAACCTATCCCTAAACTTAACACTTAAACTAAACCTAATCCTCACCCTAAACCTGACTCTCACCTTAACCCTCACCCTAAAACTTACCCTCACCCTATCCATAACCCTAAACCTAAACTTCACCCTAACCCTCAACCTAACCCTAACGCTAACCCAAACCCTCGCCCTTACCTTAAACCTCACCCTAAACCTTACCCTCACCCTAACCCTAAAGATAACCTAACCCTCCCACTAATCCTAACCCTCACCCTAAACGTAACCCTAACCCTCAGCATCACCCTAACCATCACCCTAAACCTAACCATCACCCACACCCTAACCCTAACCATCATCCACACCCTAACCCTCACCCAAAACTTCACCCTCACCCTATCCCTTACTCTCACCCTAACCCTCACCCTGACCCTAAGCCTCACTCTAACACTCACCTAATCCTCACCCTAAACATAACCATAACATTTACCTAACCCAAACTCTCGCCCTGACCCTCACCCTAAAACCCACCCTCACCCTATACATAACCCTAACCATACCCCTCACCCTAACCCTCATCCTAACCCTCACGCTAACACGAACCCTAACCCACATCCTCACCCTAACCCTCACCGTCACCCTAACACTCACCCTAGCACTAAGACTCACCCACAACCTAACCTCACCCAAAATCTAATCCTCACCCAAACCCTAGCCCTCACACTAACCCTCACCCTCACATTAACCCTAACCCTCACCCTAACCCTAACACTATCCCTAACCCTCACCCTCTCCCTAACCCTCACCCTAATCCTTAACCTCACCCTAACCCTCACACTAACCCTAACACTTAACCTAACAGTACCCCTCCCCCTACCTCTCCCCCTCACCCAAACCATAATGCTTAGGGTTAGCCTCACCCTAACCCTCATCCTCACCCTAACCCTTACCCTCACCTAAACCCTCACACTCACGCTAACACTCACCCTCACCCAAAACATCACCCTAAGCCTAACCCTCACCCTAACCCTATCTCTAACCCTCACCCTAAACCTAACCCTCCCTCTAACACTCAAACTCAAACTAATCCTCACCCTAACCATAACCCTAACCCTTACCTAACCCAAACCCTCACCCTCACCCTAACCCAAACCCTCAACATAGCATTCACCCTAACCCTATCCCTATCCATATACTCACCCTCACCCTCAGCCTACCGCTAACCCTAAACCTAATCCCAACCCTCAACTTCACCACCAACCTCACCCTCACCCTAACCCTAACCCTAACCCTCACCTTAACACTCACCCTAAGCCTTAACCTAACCCTAATCCTCACCCTCACGGTCACACTAACACTCACCCTAACCCTAACTCTCACCCATACCTTAAACCTCACCAGAACCTTCAGCCTCAGCCTAAACCTCACACTTAGCCTAACTCTCAAACTCACCCTAACCCTAACCCTCACCCTAACCCTAACCCTAACGCTAACCTTCACTCTAACAATAACCCTAGCCCTTACCCTAACCCTAAGCCTATCCCTAACCCTCACCCTAACACTCATCCTAATCCTAAAGCTAACCATAAACCTCACCCTCATCCTAACCCTAACCCTAACCTTTACCCTCACCCTAATCCTAATCCTATCCCGAAACCTAACCCTCAAACTAACCCTAAACCTCACTTTAACCAAAACCCTACGCCTCACGCTAACCCTCAACCTATCCCTAACCCTAACCCTAACCCTAACCCTATCCCTTACCTAACCGAAACCCTCATGCTCACCCTCACCCTCACCCTAACGCTCACCCTAACCCTAACACTTACCTTCACCCTAACCCTCACCCAAACGCTATCCTCTCGCTAGCCCTAAACCTAAATCTTACATTACCGAAACCCTCACCCTCAACCACACCTTCAACCTAACCCTAACCCTAACCCTCACCCTCACCCTAACACTCACAATAAACCTTACCCTCACAGTAACCCTAAACCTAACCCTAATGCTAACCCTCAGACTAACCCTACCACTCACCCTAACCCTAAACCCAATCCTAAAGGACACCCTATCCCTCACCCTAACCCTAACCCTGACCATAACCCTCAGCCTAACCCTAACACTCACCCTCACTATTACCCGAAACCTAACCTTAAACCTCACCCTAACTCTAAACCTAACCCTCATGCTCACCCTAACACTCACCCTCACCCTAACCCTAACACTAACCCTAACCCTCACACTAACCCTAAACCTCACACTACCCCTTACCCTACCCCTGACCCTAACCCTCAACATAAACCTAACCCTAATCCTAACCCTCATCCTAACCCTAACACTCACGCTCACCCTCAACCTCACCCTCACCCTCACCAGCACCCTAACCCTCACTTTAAACCTTACCCTCACCCTACCCTAACCCTAATACTATCCGTAACCCTCACCCTCACCCTAACACTCACCCTAACACTTACCATCACCCTAACCCTTTCCCTAACCCTAAACCTACCCTAACCCTCACCCTCACCCTAACCCTAAAATTTACCTCACCCTAACCCTAACCCTAACCCTCACCATAACACTCATCTAACCCTAACCCTAACCCTAACACTCATCGTAACACTAAGCCTAACCCTAATCCTCACCCTCACCCTCAAACTCAGCCTAAACCTAATCCTCACCCTACCCCTTACCCTCACCCTACCATAACCCTAAACTTAACCTTAACCCTCGACCTAACCCTAACTCTAAACCTAACACTAACCCTAACCCTCACCGTTAAACTAACCCTAACCCTAACTGTAACCATCACCCTACCCCTGACACTAAACCCAACCCTAACCCTAAATCTCACCCTCAACCTAACACTCACCCTAAACCTTACACTCGCCCTATCCATAACCCACACCCTAACCCTCACCCTAATCCTAACCCAAACCCTAACTCTCACACTCACCCTAAGCATAACCCTAACCCTAACCCTCATCCTAACCCTCAACCTAACCCTAACGCTAACCCCAAACCTCCCCCTCAACCTAAACCTCGCCCTAAACATTACACTCACCCTAACCCCAATGCTAACCCTAACCCTCACGCTAACCGTAACCCTAATCCTCACCCTCAACATGAATCTAACCCTAACCTAACCCTCACAATAAACCTAACCCTCAACCTAACCCTAACCTTCAAAATAAACAGAACCCTCACGCTCACCCTAACCCTACTCCTCAGCCTAACACTCACCCTAATCCTAAACCTCAACCTAACCCTAACCCTAAAACCCTCACCCTGACCCTCACCCTAAGCCTCTTCCTAACCCTAATTCTAACCTTAACACTCACCCTAACCCTAACACTCACCCTAACCCTAACACTCAACCTAACCCTCACCCTAACCCTAACCTTAACTCTCACCTTAACCCTCACCCTTAACCTAACCCTAAACCTAACACTCACCCTCACGCCCACTTTAAACGTCAGCCTAAACCTAACCCTAACCCTAACACTAACTGAAACCCTCACACTAAACCTAACCCTCACCCCTACCCTAAACCAAACCCTAACCCTCATACTAAATGTAACCCTCACAATAACCCTAATCCTACCGCTCAGCCTACCCCTCACCCGAACACTAACCATAACCTTAAGCCTAACCCTATCCCTAACCCTAACTGGAAACCTCATCTTCACCCTAGCCCTCACAATAACACTGACCCTAAACCTAACCCTAACCTCACACTAAACATAACCCTCACCCTAACCCTAACCCTAATTTTAACCATAACTCTCACCCTAACCCTCACCTTAACACTAACCCTAACACTCACCCTCACGTTAACCCTCACCTTAAACCATACCATCACCCTAACCCTCACCCTTAATCTTACCTTAATCCTACCCTAACCCTAAAACTAACCCGAACCCTCACCCTAACCCTAACACTCACCCAAAACATAACCCTAACACTAACCCTAAACCTCAACCTAAACCTCACCCTAACCCTAACCCTAAACCTAAACCTCACCCTACCCCTCACCCTAACCCTAATCCTAACCCTAAATCACACCCTGACCCTAATATAAACCCTAACACTTACCCTCACCCTAACCCTCACCCTCTTCCTAACCCTAACCCTAAACCTAACCCTCACCCTTACCCTCACCCTAAACCTACTCCTAAACCTCACCCTCACCCTAACCCTCTCCCTAATCCTAACCCTAACCCTAAACTTCACCCTCACCCTCAACCTCAACCTAACCCTAACCCTACCCCTCACCCTAACCCTCATCCTAACCCTAACCCTAACCCTAACACTCATCGTAACTCTAACACTAACCCTAATCCTCAACCTCACCCTCAGCCTAAACCTAATCCTTACCCTACCCCATACCCTCACCCTACCCTACCCAAAACATAACCCTAACCCTCACTATAACCCTAACACTCACCTTAACAGTAAATCTAACACTAGCCCTAACCCTCACCCTAAAAATAACCCTAACCCTAACTGTAACCATCAACCTACCCCTCACCCTAACCCTAACCCTAACCCTAAATCTCACCCTCACCCTAACACTCACCCTAACCGTTATCCTCGCCCTAACGATCACCCGCACCCTAACCGTCACCATAAACCTAACCCAAACCCTAATTCTCACCCTCACCCTAACTATAACCTAACCCTAACCATTCATCCTAACCCTCAAGCTAACCATAAAGATAACCGAAAACCTCACCCTCACCCACACCCTAACCATAACCCTAACCTTCATCCTAACCTTCACCCTACTCTAACCCTAACCCTATACCTAACTCTCACCTTAACCCTAATACTCACCTAACTGTAAACCTAACACTAACCCTAACCCTCACCCTAAAACTAACCTTAACTCTAACTATAACCATTGCCCTACCCCTCACCCTAAACCTAACCCTAAACCTAAATCTCACCCTCATGCTAAAACTCATCCTAACCGTTAACCTCGCCCAAACCATCACCCTCACCCTAACCCTCACCCTAAACCTAAACAAAACCCTAACCCTCTCCGTCACCCTAACCATACCTCTAACCCTAACCTTCATCCAAACCCTCAACCTAACACTAACGCTAACCCAAAACCTCACACTCACCCTAAATCTCACTCTAAACTTTACTCTCACCGTAACACTAACCCTAACCCTCACACTAATCCTAACCCTCACCCTAACCCTAACCATATCCCTCACCCTAACACTCACCCTAACACGAACATTAACCCTAACTCTCACCCTAAACATAACCCTAACCCAACCACTCACCCTAACCCTCACAGTCACCCTAAACCTCACCCTAACCCTAACCTTCGCCCACATCCTAACCCTCACCTTAACACTAAACCTAAACCTGACCCTAACCATAAACCTAAACATAACCCTCACCCTCACCTAACCCTAATCCTCACCCTCACCCTAACTCTTACCCTAACCCTAACCCTCACACTAAATTTATCCCTCATATTTACCCTAAACCTCACCCTCACCCTAACCCTAACACTAACCTTCACCCTCACCCTCACCCTTACACCCACACTAAGCCCAACTCTCAACCTATCCCGTAACCTAAACCTCACCATCAACCTCACCCTCAGCCTAACCCTAACACTGACCCTAATCCTAACCCTAACTTTAACCCTCAACCTCACCCTAACCCTCAAACTCACTCTCACCATCATCCTAACACTAACCCTAATCCTAACCCTCACCCTCACCCTAACCCTCACCCTAAACTTAACATTAACCCTCACCCTCACCCTAAACCTATCCCTAACACTAACCCTATCAGTAACCCTCATCCCCACACTCAAACTTACCTTCACCCTAATCCTAACCCTAACACTAATCCTAACCCTAGCCCTCGACCTCAGGCTCACCCTAACCCTAACCCTAACCCTAACCCTCATCTTAACTCTAAAGCTAACAATAACCATATCCCTAATATTAACCCTAAATCTAACGCTAACCCTAAACCTGACCCTAACCCTCAAACTAACCCCAACACTAACCGTAACCCTCACACTAACCCTAACTCTAATCCGCACCCTCAACCTAAACCTAACCCTAACCCTAACCCTAAACCTCACACTAAACCTAACCCTCACCCTTACCCTAACACTCACCTTAACCCTAACCCTAACCCTCACCCTCACCCTCACCCTAATCCTCACCCTAAACCATACACTCAACCTCACACTTACCCTCAAACTAACCCTAAACCTCAAGCTAACCCTAACCCTAACCCTCACCATCACCCTCCCTCTAAGCCTAAGCCTAAGCCTAACCCTAACCCTAACCCTCACCCTAAACCTAACCCTCACCCGAACCCAAACCCTCACCGTAACACTTACCCTCACATTAACCCTCACCCTAACCTAACCTTAACACTCACCTTAACCCTCACCCTTAACCTAACCGTAACCCTAACCCTCACCCTAACGCTCACCTTAAACGTCAGCCTAAACCTAAACCTAACCCTATCCCTAACCGAAACCCTTACACTAAACCTAACCCTCACCCTAACCCTAAACCTAACACTAACCCTCACACTAAATGTAATCCTCACAATAACCCTAATCCTACCCCTCAACCTAAGCCTCACCCTAACCCAAACCGTAATCTTAAGCCTCACACTATAACTAACACTAACACTCACACTCACCCTCACCCTAGCCCTCACCCTAACACTGACCCTAACCCTAACCCTCACCCTAACCCTCATCCTAACCCTAACCCTAACCCTGACACTCACCCTAACCCTAAACGAAGCCCTAACACCCTCAACCTCACCCTCAACCTAACCCTTACTCCCACCCTAAACCTTACATTCACCCTAACCTAACCCTAACCCTAAACCTAACTCTTACACCTATCCCAAACACTCACCCAAAACCTAACCCTCACACTAAACCTAACCCTCACACTAACCTTCACCCTAACCCTAAACATAACCCTAACCCTAACCCTAACACTCACCCAAAACTTAACCCTAACTCTAAACCTAACCCTCATCCTAACCTTTACACTCACCCTAATGCTCACCCTAACCTTTACCCTAACCCTAACCCTCACCCTGAACCAAACCCTAACCCAAACCCTCATCGTCAACCTATTCCTCATCCTAAACCTAACCATAAAATTTTCCTAAAATAAACCCTCACCCTCACACTCAACCTAAAACCCGCCTTCACCCTATCCATAACCCTAACAATACCCCTCACCCTAACCCTCACACAAACACAAACTCTAACCCAAACCCTCGCCCTAACCCTCACCGCAACTCTAAACCTCACCCTAACCCTAAGACTCACCCACAACCTAACGCTCACCCTAACCCTAAGACTCACCCAAAACCTAACCCTCACCCAAAATCTCACCGTCATCCTAACCCTAGACCTCAACCTAACTCTAAACCTAACCTTAACCCTAACCCTAAACCTAACCCTCACCCTCACCCTAACCCTAACCCTAAACTTCACCCTAACCCTAACCCTCACCCTTTTCCTAAGCCTAAGCCTAACACTAACCCAAAAACTAATCCTAAGCCTAGCCCTCACGCTCACCCTCACTCTAAAACTAACCCTAAACCTCACCCTCACACTCACCCTAACCCTAACCCTAAACCTAACACTCACCTTAACCCTAACCCTAACCCTAATGCTAACACTCACCCTAAACCAAACCTAATCCTCACCCTAACCTTCCCTCTAACCCTAACGCTAATCTAAACCTCACCCTCATCATAACACTGACCC
The DNA here is from genome assembly GCF_024711535.1 of Dipodomys merriami. Classification (NCBI taxonomy): domain Eukaryota; kingdom Metazoa; phylum Chordata; class Mammalia; order Rodentia; family Heteromyidae; genus Dipodomys; species Dipodomys merriami. The sequence continues at coordinate 344,231 of NW_027205581.1, read as the reverse complement.
TAACCCTTACCCTCACTGTAATCCTAAACCTATTCCTAAATCTAACCCTCACACTAACCCTAAACCTCACCCTAACAATAACCCTTCCCCTCACGCTAACACTCAACCTGTCCCTAACCCTAACCCTAACCCTAACCCTATCCCTTCCCTAACCGAAACCCTCATGCTCACCCTCACCCTAACCCTAACCCTCACCCTAACCCTAACACTTACCCTCACCCTACACATCACCCTAACTCTAACCCTCACCCTAATCCTAAACCTAAACCTTACACTAACCCTAACCCTCACCCTAAATTTCACCCTCACCCTAATCCTCACCCTAACACTAACCCTAATCCTAACTCTCATCTTCACACTCACCGTAAGCCTAAACCTAACACTAACCCTAACCCTCACCCTCACCCTAACCCTAACCCTAACCCTCACCTTCACCCTCACCCTAACGCTTACCCTAACCCTAACCCTAACCCTCAAACTAACCCGAACCATAACCCTCACCCTAACACTCATCCTAAGCCTAACACTCACCCTAGACCTAACCCTAACGTTAACCCTAATCCTAACCATCCCCCTCAACCTAACCCTCAGCCTAATAATTACCCTCACGCTCACCCTAACATTAACCCTCACAATAACCCTAACCCTCATCTGAAACCTAACCCTCACCATAACCCTAACCCTACCCCTCACCGTAACCCTAACCCTAACGCTAACCCTCACCCTAACCCTCACCCTCACACTAACCCTCATTCTCAACCTAACCCTCACCCTAACCCTAACCCTCACCCACACCCTAACCCTCATCTTCACCCGAACGCTCACTCTCATGCTAACGCTCACGCTCACCCTAAACATCACCCAAATCCTAACTCTCAGCCTAACCCGAACGCTAACACTCACTCTAACCCAAAATCTCACCCTAACCCTCATTCTCACGCTAACCCACACCCTAACCCTCACTCTAACACTTACCCTCACCCTAACCCTCACACTAACCCTAAACCTAACTCTCACCCTCACCCTCACCCTTACACTACCCCTTACCCTAACCCTCACCCTCACCCTCACAATCACCCTAAAACTAACCCCACTCTAAGCCTCACCCTAATCCTCACCCTCACCCTAACCCTAAACCTAACCCTCACCCTAAGCCTAAACCTAACCCTATCCCTCTCCCTCACCCTCACCCTCAGCTTAACACTAACCCTAACCCAAATCCTCACACTCACCCTCACCCTAACCCTAACCCAAACCCTAACCCTAACGCTAACGCTATCCCTCATCCACACCCTATCCCATACCATTTCCTGAACACTCACCGTCACTTTAACCCCCACACTCACCCTAAACATCATCCTAAGTCTAACCTTCACCCTAAACCTAACTCTAACCCTCACCCTTATCCTAAGCCTCAACCTCACCCTCACCTTAAGCCTAAACCTAATCCTAAGACTAACCCTAAACGTAACTCTCACTCTCACCCTCATCCGAACCTTAACCCTAACGGTAACCCTAGTGTTCACCCTCAACCTCACCCTAACCCTAACCCTAACCCTCACCCTATCCCTCACCCTCACCCTAAACCTATCCCTCACACTCACCCGCACCCTGACCCTAACTCTAACACTAAACCTAACCCTAACCCTAACCCTTAGCCTAACCCTAACTCGAACCTTAACCCTCACCCTCAACATAATCCTAAACCTAACCCTAACCATCAACCTCACCCTCACCCTCACCTTCACCCTAACCCTAACCCTAACTCTTACCCTAACCCTCACACTCACCATCAGACTAACCCTCACCCTAACCCTAACCCTAAACCTCACACTAACACAAACCCTCACCCTAAACATAACCCTCACCATAACCCTAACCCTACACCTCACACTAACCCTAACCCTAACCCTAATGCTAACCCTCACCCTAACCCTCACCCTCATACTAACCCTCATTCTCAACCTAATCCTCACCCTAACCCTATCTCTCACCCACACCCTAACCCTCATCTTCACCCGAACACTCACTCTCACCCTAACGCTCACCTTCACCCTAAATATCACCCTAACCCTGACTCTCAGCCTAACCAGAACCCTAACACTCATTCTAACCCAAAACCTCACCCTAACCCTCATTCTCCCCGTAACACACACCCTAAACCTCACCCTGAAACTTACCCTCACCTTAACCCTCACAATAACCCTGAACCTAACTCTCACCCTCACACTCCCCCTTACACTAACCCTTACCCTAACCCTAACCCTCACCCTCACAATCACCCTAAAATTAACCCCACTCTGACCCTCACCCTAACCCTCACCCTCATCCTCAACCTAGCCCTAACCCTTACCCTAACTCTCACCCTCATCCTAATCCTAACCCTAAATCTTACCCTAACCCTCACCCTAAAACGTATCCTCACACTAACCCCAACTCTCACACCACCCCTAAACCTAAACCTCACCCTGCACCTCATTCAAACCCTAACACTAGCCCTAACAATCACCCTAAAATTCACCCTCACCCTTACCCTCAACATAACCCTCATCCTCACCCTAACACTAAACCTAACCCTAAACATCACTCTAACCCTCACCCTAAACTTAACCCTAATCCTAAACCTATTCCTTACCCTCACCCTGAACATAATCCTAACACTAAATCTAACCCTAACCCTAACCCTCACCCTAAACCTAACCCTAACCTTCACCCTCAACCAAACTCTAAACCTCAACCTATCCCTCAACCTAACCCAAACTCTAACCTAACCCTCAACCTCACCCTACCCATAAACCTAACCCTCACCCTAACCCTCATCCTAACTTTAACCTTAACCCTAATACTCACCCTAACCCTAACCCTAACCATAACACTCATCCTCACCCGAATCCTCACCCTCACAGTAACCCTAACCATAACCCTAACCCTCACCTTAGGCCTCACTCTAAGCCTAACCCTCAACCTAACACTTACCCTCACCCTAACCCTCACCCTCACCCTAACCCTATCGCTAACCCTAACCTTAAACATCACCCTAACCCTCACCCTAACCCTAACCCTTACCCTCACCCTAACCCTAACACTAAACCTCACCCTAACCCTCGCCCTAACCCTACTGCTCAGCTTAACACTCAACTTAACCCTATTCCTCACCCTCAAACTCACCCTAAAACTTACACTAACCCTAACCCTAAACCTCATCCTAATCCTCACCCTTAACCTTCCCCCCACCATAAGCCTAACCTTAACACTAACACTAATCCTCACACTAACGCTAACCCTCACACTAACACTCAAGGTCGACCTAACCCTCACCCTAACCCTAATGCTCACCCACACCCTAACCCTCAAAATCACCATCATCCTCACCATAAATCTCACCCTCAACCTAGCCCTCACGATAAACGTAACATTAACCCTTACCTAAATGAAACCCTCACACTTACCCTCACGCTCACCCTAACCCTAACCATCACCCTCACACTAACACTTTCCCTCACCCTAACCCTCACGATAACCCTAACCCTCACACTCACCCTACCTCTAACCTTCAACCTAACCTGAACCCTCACATGAACCGTCACCTCACGGTAACCCTCACCATCACCCAAAACATCACCCTAAACCTAACCCTCACCCTCACCCTAACCCTAAAGCTAACCCTCCCTCTAACCCTCAAACTCACCCTAATCCTCACCCTAAACATAACCCTAATCTTACCTAAGCGAAACCCTCACCCTCACCCTCACCCTAACCCTTACCCTCATCCTAACCCTCATCGTAACCCTAACACTCACCCTAACCCTAAACCTAAACCTCACCGTCACCCAATCACTTATGCTAATCTAACCCTAACCCTCAGCCTAACCCTCACCTTAACACTAGCACGATCCCTAACCCTCACCCTCACACTAACCCTTAACCTCAACCTAATCCTCACACTAACCCTAACCCAAACGCTCATCTTCACCCTAACCCTCACCCTCACCCGAACCATCAACTCAATGTAACCCTCAACTTCACCCAAAACTTCACCAAAACCCTAACCATCAAACTAACCCTAACCCCAACCCTCACCCTAATCCTAACCCTCCCCCTAAATTTCAAACTCAGCCTATTACTCACCCTAAACATAACCATAATCCTTACCTAACCCAAACCCTCACCCTCACCCTCACTCTCACCCTAACCCTCAACATCACACTCACCCTCAACCTCAGCCTATCCCTATGCCTAACCCTCACCCTCACACTCACCCTCACACTCAGCCTATCCCTAAATCTAAACCTAATCCTAACCCTAAATTTCATCCTGACCCTCATCCTCACCCTCACCCTAACCCTAACCCTCACCCTAACACTTAACCTCACCCTAACCCTTACCCTAAATCTAAGCCTAAACCTAACCCTCACCCTACCCCTCACCATAAACCTAACCCTAACCCTAAAATTCATCCTAACCCTCACCCTCAGCCTAAACCTAAGCCTAACCCTTAACATCACTCTAACCCTCACCCTTACCTTAACCCTAATCCTAAACCTATTCCTTAACCTCACCCTCAACCTAACTCTAACTCTAATTCTAACGCTAACCGTAACCCTCACCCTAAACCTAACCCTAACTTCACCCTCACCCTAACTCTAAACCTCAACCTAGCCCTCAATCTAAACCTAACTCTAACCCTAACCCTCAACCTCACCCTAACCCTAACCCTACCACACACACTAAACCTCATCCTAACCTTAACCTTAACCCTAATACTCACCCTAACCCTAAACCTAACCATAACACTCACCCTCACCCTAATCCTCACCCTCACGGTAACCCTCACCCTAAACCTAACCCTCACCTTAGAACTCACCCTAAGCCTATCCCTAATCTGAACCCTAACACTCACCCTCAACCTAACCCTTACCCTCATCCTAACCCTCACCCTCACCCTAACCATAACCCTTAACCTCACCCTAACCCTAACACTACCCCTCACCATAAACCTCACCCTAACCCTACTGCTCAGCCTAACACTCACGCTAACGCTATTCCTCACCCTCAAACTCACCATAAAACTTACACTAACCCTAACCCTAAAGCTCACCCTAAAACTTATCCTCACCCTAACTCTCACCCTCAACCTAACCCTGACTCTAACCCTAACCCTCAACCTCACCCTAACTCTAACCCTACCACTCACACTAACCCTCATCCTTACCTTAACCTTAACCTAATACTCACCCTATCCCTAACCCTAACCATAACACTCACCCTCACCCTAATCCTCACCCTCACGGTAACCCTCACCCTAACACTAACCCTCACCTTAGGCCTCACCCTATGCCTAACCCTAAACCTAACCCTAACCCTCACCCTCAACCTAACCCTTACCCTCACCCTAACCAAAACCCTCACCCTAACCAGAACCCTAACCCTAACCTTAACATCACCCTAAACCTCACCCTAACCCTAACCCTTACCCTTACCCTAACCCTAACACTAATCCTCACCATAAACCTCACCCTAACCCTACTGCTCAGCCTAACACTCACCCTAACGCTATTCCTCACCCTCAAACTCACCCTAAAACTTACACTAACACTAACCCTAACGCTCACCCTAAAACTTATCCTCACTCTAACTCTAACCCTCACCCTAACCCTAACCGTCACCTTCACTCTAACCCTCACCCTCACCCTAGGCCTCACCCTAAGGCTAAACCTAACCGTAACCAGAAACCTCACCCTAACCCTCACCCTCACCCTCAATCTCACGGTCACACTCACCGTAACCCTAACCCTCACCCTCACGCTAACCCTTAACTTCACCCTAACACGAAACCTCACAATAACCCTCAACTCACAGTAACCCTCACCCTCACCCAAAACATCACCCTAAACATAACCCTCACCCTAAACCTAACCCTAACCCTCACCCTAACCCTAACCCTCCCTCTAACCCTCAAACTCACCCTAATCCTCACCCTAACCATAACCCTAACTCTTACATAAGCGAAACCCTCACCCTCACCCTCAACCTAACCCTCACCCTCATCCTAACACTTACCTTAACCCTAACACTCACCCTAACCCTATCCCTAAACCTCATCCTAACCCTCACCCTTAACCTTCCCCCCACCATAAGCCTAACCTTAACACTAACACTAATCCTCACACTAACGCTAACCCTCACACTAACCCTAACACTACCCCTCACCCTAAACTTCATCCTAATCCTAACCCTAAACCTCACCCTCAAAGTAACCCTAACCCTAACCCTCACCCTAAACCTAAACTTAAACTTCAGCCTCACCCTCACCCTCAACATAACCATATCCCTACCCCTCATCCTAACGCTAACCCTAACCCTAACACTCACACTAAAACTAAACGTAACCCTAAAACTCACCCTCACTCTCAACCTCATCCTAACACTAACAGCCACCCTGACCCTTACCCTCACCCTAACCGTAAACCTAACACTAACCCTAATCCTCACACTAACCCTAAAACTCACAGTAACCCTAACCCTAACAGTAACCCTAAAGATCACCCTAACCCTGACCCTACCCTAACCATAACCCTAACCCTACCCCTCCACCTAACCCTAAACCTAACCCTAACACTTAACCTTATCCTAACCCTCACCCTTACACTTAACCTCACGGTAACCCTAACCCTCACACTAACCCTAACACTCACTATAACTCAAAACCTACCCCTCACACTAAACCTAACCCTAACACTAACCCTCACCTCAACCCTCACCCTCACCCTAACCCTAACCCTAACCCTAACCCTCACACTAAATCTAACCCTCACCCTAACCCTAACCCTAATACTATCCATAAACCTCACACTAAACCTAACCCTCACGCTAACCCTAAGAGTTTCTCTCAGATTAACCCTCATGCTAACCCTAACTCTAACCCTAAACCTCACCCTATCCCTAACCCTAAACCTTACTCTTACCCTCACACTAACCCTCACACTAAAACTAACACTAACCCTAACACTCACCCTAACCGTCACCCTCACCCTAACATTAACCCTCACCTTCACCCTCACCCTCAGCCTAAACCTAACCCTAACACTAATCCTAACCCTAAACCTCACCCTCAGGCTCACCCTAACTCTAAACCTAAACTTAACCGTAACACTCACCCTATTGCTAACGCTAACCCCAACCCTCACACTAAACCTAACCCCCACACAAACACTAATCCTAACACTCACCCTAACCCCAATCCTAGACCTTACCCTAACCCTCACAGTAACACTAACCCTAACTGTAACCCTGACCCTAACCCTAACCTAAATCCTCACCCACAGCCTAACCCTCACTGTCACCTTAACCCTCACCTAAACTTAACCCTCACCCACACCCTAACATTCACCCTCAACCCAACCCTCACCCTCACCCTAAACATCATCCTAACCATTAGCCTCACCTTAATCCTAAACCTAATCCTCACCCTAACCCTAACCCTCACCCCCTAACCCTCACCCTCACCCTAAGCTTCACGCTCACCCTAGTCCTCACCCTAACCCTAACTCTAACTCTAACCATAACCCTCACTCTCACACTCAGCCTAAACATAACCCTAACTCTAATCCTCACCATAACCCTCACCCTCAACATAAAACTAACCCTAACCTTAACACTCACCCTAAACCTAACCCTAACATTAACCCTAACCCTCAACTTAACCCTCACCCTAACACTAACCCTAACCCTAATCCTCACCCTCACACTATTCCTCACACTAACCCTAAACCTAACCCTCACACTAACCCTCACCCTAACACTCACCCTAACCATAAACCTCACTCTAACCCTAAGCTTCAAGCTAACCATTACTCTCACCCTAAACGTAACCCTAACCCAAACTCATTCCCTCACACTAAACCTATCCTTCACCCTAAACCTAAACCTAAACCTCACCCTAACCCTTACCCTAACCCTAGCCTAACACTAACCCTCACCCTAAACATAACACTCACGCAAACCCTAAGCCTAACAATAACCCTAACCCTCACCCTAACCCTCAACCTAACCCTAACCCTAACCCTATCACTAACCGTAACACTAAATCTAACCATTACAATCACCCTCACCCTCACCCTCAGCCTAACCCTAAACCTCACCCTAACCCTAACCCTAACACTAAGCCTAACCCTAACCCTAACCCTCACACTAACCCTAACACTAACCCTAACCCTCCCCCTCCCCTTACCCTCCCCCTAACCCTAACCCTCACCCTAACCCTAACCCTAACACTAATCCACACCCTAAAACTCACCCTAACCCTCACCCTCACTCACTACATAACCCTCACCCTAAGCCTAACCCTAAACCTCATACTCATCCTCACCCTCATCTTAACTTTACCCTCACCGTAACCCTAAACCTCACACTATCCCTAATCCAAACCCTACCTCTAAACCTACCCTGCACCCTAATCCTCAGCGTAAACCTAACCCTAACCCTAACCCTCACAATAAACCTAACTCTAAACCACACCCTCACCCGCATCCTCACCCTAACCCTAACCCGACCTTTCACCCTAACACTAACCATAAACCTCAACCTCAACCTCACCCTCAGCCTAACCCTAACCTGAACCCTAATACTCACACTCACCCTCACACTAATTCTAACCCTAACCATACCCCTAATGCACACCATCACCCTCACCCTCACCGTAACCCTAACCCTAACCCTAACCCTCACCCTTAACCTAAGCATAATCCTAACCCTAACACTCACCCTAACCCTCAACCTAATCCTAATGCTAACCCAAACCCTCACCCTCACGCTAAACCTCACCCTAACACTTAAACTCACAAGAACCCTAACCAAAACCCTAACTCTCACACTACTCCTAACCCTCACGCTAAAACCAACCATGCCCCTCACCCTAACCCTCACCCTAACACGAACTGTAAAACAAACCCTCACCCTAACCGTAATAAAAACCCTCAGCCTAACCCTCAGCATCACCTTAACCCTCACCCTAACCCTAACACTCATCCACACCCTAACCCTCACCCTCAACCAAAACCTCACCCTCACCCTATCCCTCACACTCACCCTAAACATCACCCTAACCCTAACCCTTACCCTAACCCGAAACCTAAACCTCACCTTAACCCTAACCCTCAACCTTACCTTCAACCTCAACCTAATCCTCACCCTAACCCTAACACTAACACTTACCCTAAACCTAAAACTCACCTTCACCCTCACCCTCTGCCTAACCCTAACCTATTCCTAACCCTAACTCTCACCCTAAACCTAAACCTACCCGTAACGCTCACCCTCACCCTCACCTTCACCCTCACCCTAACCCTCAAACTAACCCTAAACCTAACCCTCAACCTAACCTTCACCCTAACCCTCATCCTAACCCTCACCTTAAAAATAACCCAAACCCTAACCCTAACCCTCACCCTAGTCTTCACCCTAACCCTAGCCCTAATCCTAATCCTCATCCTCACCCTAAAACACACCCTAAGGCTTACCCTCACCCTAACCCTCACCCTAATCCTATCCCTACTCAAACCCTAACAATAACCTTAACCCTAACAAAAAACCTAACTCTCACGCTCAAGCTTACCATCAGCCTAAGCCTAACTTTAATCCTAATCCTAACCCTAACCCTCACTCTCACCCTCACCCTAAACCTAACCCTAACCCTAACCCTCCCCCTCCCCTCACCCTCACCCTTACACTAACCCTGAAAAAAACCCTAATCTTAACCATAATCCTCTTCCTAACCCTAACCCTGACCCTAACCATAACCCTAACCCTAAACCTTACCCTAACCCACACCCTCACCCGAAACCTAAACCTAACCCTCAGCTTAAAACTCACCCTAAGGCTAATGCTAACCCTAAACCTCACCCTTACACTAATCCTAACCCTAACCATAACCCTAAATTTCATCCTAAACCTCACCTTAAGCCTAACCCTAACCCAAACCCTCTCCCTAACCCTAAACCTAACCTTAACCCTCACCCTCACCATAACCCTCACCGTCACCCTAACCCTCACCCTAACCATAACCCTCAACCACACCCTAAACATCACCCTCAACCGAACCCGAACCCTCACCTTCACCAGAAACATCACCCTAAACCGAACCCGCACCCTAACCCTAAACCTTACCCTCACCCTAAACCTAACCCTCACCCTCACACTCAACCTCACCCTAAGCTTAACCCTCACCCTAACCCTAACCATAACCATAACCCTAAACCTCACCCTAAACCTAACCCTAACCCTAAAACTCAACCTAACCCTAACCCTCAACCTCACCCCCAGAATCACCCTAAACCTAACCCTAACCCTCACCCTCACCCTAATCCTCATGGTCACCATAACACTCACCATCACCCTAACCATCGACCACAGCCTAAATATCACCCTCAACCGAACCCTGACCCTCACCCTCACCCGAAACATCACCCTAAACCGAACCCTCACCCTAATCCTGACCCTTACCCTCACCCTAAACCTAACCCTCACCCTCACACTCAACCTCAACCTAAGCCTAAACTTCACCCTCACCCTAACCCTAACCATAACCCTAAACCTCTCCCTAAACCTAACCCTAACCATAAAAATCAACCTAACCCTAACCCTCAACCTCACCCCCAGAATCACCCTAAACCTAACCCTCACCCTCACCCTCACCCTTACCCTATCCCTCACCCTAAGCCTAACCCTAAACCTAACACTAACCCTAAACCTAACTCTCTCCCTCACCTTCACCCTAACGCTAACCCTAACCCTCACACAACCCCTCACCCTCAGAATCACCCTAAACCTAACCCTAAACCTAAACCTCATCCTCACCCTAACCCTACCCATCACCTTCACCCTCACCCTATACCTAAAGCTAATCTTAACAATAAGCCTTAACTTCACCCTAAGCCTAACCCTAAGTCTAAACCTAAACCTCACCCTCACCATAAGACTATCCCTAACACTCTCCCTAACCCTCACCCTCAGCTTAACACTAACCCTAACACTAACCCTAACACTAAACCTCGCCCTCAGCCTCACACTAAACTTAACCCTAACCCTCACCCTCATCCTCACCCTCACCCTAACCCTATCTCTAACCCTACCCCTCAGCCTAACCCTCACCCTAACCTAAACCTCACCCTCAAACTGAACCTAATCCATAACCTAACCCTGAGCCTAAACCTCACCATCACCCTAACCCTCACCCTAACCCTTCCCTCACCCTAACGCAAAACCTAACCCTAAACCTAACCCTCATACTAACCCTAACACTCACCCTAACCCTAACCTTAACACAAAGCTAAACCTCACACTAACCCTCACCCTATCCATAACCCTAATCCTAACCCTAACCCTAACCTAAAACCTAAAACCAACCCCCACACTGACCCTATCCCTTACCTTATCCTCACCCTACCCAAAGCCTAACCCTAACCCTAAACCTAACACTCACCCAAACACTAAGCCTAACGCTAACCCTAAAACTTACCCTTAACCTCACCCAAACCCAAGCCTAACACTAAACCTAACCCTCACCATAACCATCACCCTAACTCTAACCTTAAACCTAACCCTAACACTAAATCTAACCCTCACCCTCACCCTAACATGAACCCTAACCCTTAACCTCACGCTAACCCTCACCCTCAACCTAACCCTAACCCTAACCCTCACGCTAAACCTCACCATAACCCTAACCCTACCCCTAACCCTCACACTCACCCTAACCTTAAACCTCACCCTAACCCTACCCCTCAACCTACCCTCACCCTAAAACTAACCATAAACTTCACACTAACCCAAACCCTAACCCTAAATTTCACCCTAACCATCACCCTAACCCTCAACCTATCCCAAACCCTCACCCTCACTCTAACCCTAACCCTAACCCTCACGACACCCTAACCCTCACCGTCACCCTAACCCTGACCCTAAAACTAAACCTCACCCACACCCTAAAACTCACCCTAACCCAAAGCCTCATCCTCACCCAAAACATCACTCTAAACCTAACCTTAACCCTAACCCTCACCGGAAATCTAACCCTCACCTCACCCTCAAACTAACCAACACCCTCACCCTAAACATCACCCTAACTCTAACCCTCACCCTAACCCTAACCATAACCCTCTCCCAAACATCAATCCTCACCCTCACCCTCACCCTCTCCCTAAGCCTATCCCTAAACCTACCACTAACCCTAAACCTAACTCTCACCCTCACGCTGACCCTATCGTTAACCCTAACACTAACCCTCACCCTCACCCTCACTCTAACTCTAACCCTAACCCTAAAACTAACCTTAACCCTCAACCTAATCCTATCCCTAACCCTAAACCTAACAATCACCCTAACCCTAACCCTCACCCTATCCCTAACGCTCACCCTGACCTTAACTGAAACCCTAACTCAAACATAATCCACCCTTACCCTCAACCTAAACGTAACTGTAACCCTAACCCTCAACCTATGCCTCACCCTTACCCTAACCCTAACCCTAACACTCACCCTCACAGTAAGCCTCACCCTAACCTTTATCCTCACCCTATCCCTCACCCTAACACTTGTGCTCACCCTAATCCTCACCTTAACGCTAACTCTAAACATTACCCTAACCCTCACCCTCACCAACATTCTAACCCTAACCCTAACCCTAATCCTAACCCTAACCCTCACCCTAACCTTCACCCTAACTCTAACCGTAACCCAACACTAAATCTCACCCTAATCCTATTCCAAACACTAAACTTTACCCTAACATTCATTCTCACCATAACACTAAACCTAAACCTCACCCTCATCCTAACCCTCACCCTAACCTTATCTTCACCATAAACCTAACCTTAACCCTAAACCTAACCCTCACACTAACCCTAACCATCACCCTAACCCAAACCCTAACCCTCACCCTAATCCTCAACCAAAACTTAAACTCTAACCCTAACCCTCACCATAAACCTACAACTAACCCTCAATCTAACCCTCATCCTCACCCTAACCTAACCCTACCCCTCACCCTAACCCTCATACTAACCCTAACCCTAAAACTAATCCTAACCCTAAACCTCACCCTCACCCTAATTCTAACCCCAACCCTAAACCTAAACCTCACCCTAACTCTAATACTCACCCTAAACTTCACCCTCACCCTAATTCTCACCCTAACCCTAACTCTAACCCTGACCCTAACCCTCACACTCACCTTCATTCTAACCCTAACCCAATCCTAATCCTAACCCTAACCCTCACCTTCACCTTCTCCCTAACTCTAACCCTAACCCAAGCCTAACCCTCACCCTAATCCTATCCTTAACCCTAAACTTTACCCTAACCCTCATTCTCACCTGAAACCTAAATCTAAACCTAACCTTCACCCTAAACCTAACCCGAACACTAACTCTAACACTAACCATCACCCTCACCCTAAAACTATCCCTAACCCTTATCCTCACAATAACCCTGACCCTAACCCTAACCTTCACACTAATCCTAACCTTAACCCTAAATTTCACCCTAACCTTCTCCCTAAACGGAAACCTAACCCAATCCCTCACCCTAACTCTAACCCTAACCCTAAATTTCACACTCAACTTAACCTTCACTGTCACCCTAACCCTTACCCTAACCCTAACTCTCAAACACACCCTAAAACTCACCCTCACCCTCACCCTCACCCGAAACATCACCCTAAACGAACCCTCACCCTAACCCTAACCCTAATCTACACCGTAAATCTAACCCTCAACTCACTAACCCTATCCTTTACACTCACCCTAAGCCTAACACTAACCCTAAACCAAACACTCACCCTCACCCTAAGCCTTACACTATACATCTCCCTCACCCTCAGCCTAACATTAACCCTAACCCTAATTCTCACCATCACCCTAACCCTAACCCTAACCCTAACACTCAACCTCACCCAAAAACTCACTGTCACCCTAACCCTCACCCTAACGCTAACCCTCACACACACCCTAACCCTTACCCTCACCCGAACACTAACTCTCACACTAACCCACACCCTCACCCTAACAATAACCCTAACTCTAACCCTCACCCTCACCCTAACCCTAACCCTTACCCTAACCCTAACCCTCACCCTAACCCTAACACTCACCCTCACCCTCACCCACACCCTAAGCCTAAACCTAAACCTACGACAAACCCTAAACCTAACTCTCACCCTCACCCTCACCCGAAGGTTAACCCTAAACCTAACCCTGACCCTTACACTCTTACTCACCCTAACCCTAACCTGAACCCTGACACTATCCCTCACCATCACCTTAACCCTATTCCTCACCCTCACCGTCACCCTCACCCTAACCCTAAACCTAACCCTAAACCTAAACCTAACCCTCACCCTCACGCTAATCCTAAACCTAACACTCTCCCTCATACTCACCCTCAACCTAACACTAACCCTAACCCTCACCCGCACCCTCACCCTCACCCTAACCCTAAACCTCAACCTCACCCTCAACCTCATCCTCACATTCACCCTAACCCTAAAGCTCACAAGATTACTAACCCTAAACTTTATCCTCACCCTAAACCTAATGGTAACCCTAACCCTAACCCTCACACTAAGCCTAAACCTCACCATAACCCTAATCCTAACCCTCACCCTAATCCCCACCCTAACCCTTATCCACACCTTAACTGTAACCCTAACCCTAGCCCTAACCCTCACACTAAAACTAACCATCACCATAACCCTAACACTAATCCTAACCTTAACCCTCACCCCCACCCTCAACCTTACCCTCAGCCTAACCCTAACCCTAATCCTAATCCTAACCCTAACCCTCTCCCTCATGCTCACCCTAAACTTAACCCTAACCCTATCCCTCACATGAAGCTAAAACTAACAATTACCCTAATCCTAAACCTCACCCTACCCTAACCTGAACCATAACCCTTAACCTAAACTTAACACTAACACTCTCCCTAACCCTAACCCTAAACCTCAACCTCACCCTAACCCTAACCATAACCCTAACCATCACACTAAACCTATCCCTCACCCTCACCCTAATCCTCACCCTAAATCTTAACCTCACCCTCACCCTTACCCTCACACTAACTGTAACCCTCAAAATAACCCTAAAACTAACCCTCACCATCAAACTCACCCTCAGCCTAAACCTAACACTCACTCTAATCCTAATCCTAACCCTCACCCTCACCCTCACCCTAACACTCAACCTCACCCTCACCCTAACCCTAACACTAATCCTAAACTTAACCCTCACCCTAACCCTAAGGCTCACCCTAAAAACCCTCAACCTCACCCTCACCCTAACCCTAAACCTAAACCTAACCCTACCCCTCACCCTAACCCTAAGCTTAACCCTAATACTAATGCTAACACTCATCCTCACGCTTACACTCACCTGAACCCTTATCCTCACCATAACGCTAACCATAACCCTACCCCGCACACTAACCTTAACCCTCACCCTAACACAATCGCTAACCCTAATCCTAAAACTAACACTAAACCTAAAGCTCACGCTAACCCTAACCCTACACCTGAGCCTAACATTCACACTAACCCTTACTCTAACCCTATACCTCACCCTATCCCTAACCCTAACCCTAAACGTCAACCTCACCCTAGCCCTCAGCTAACACTAACCCTAACCCTAACCCTCACCCTCACCCTAATCCTAAGCCTAAACCTCACCCTCACCCTCATCCTCAGCCTAACAATAACCCTAATGCTAACCCTCACACTCACCCTCACCCTAATACTAATCCTAAACCTAACCCTCACTCTCGTCCTCACCCTAATTCTAACCCAAACCCAACTCTAACCCTCAAACTAACTCTAACCCTAATCCAAATCTAACCCATCCCTAAACCTAACCCTAAGCCTAAACCATACCCTAACCCTCACCCTCACCAGAAACCTAACCCTAATACTAATCATGACCTTAAACCTCACCCTAACCCTCAACCTAACCGTAACGCTAACTCTAACCCTCACCCTCAACCTAAAACTCACCTTAACCCTTATCCGAAAAATAACCCTGAACCTAACCCTAACACTAACCCTCACACTAATCCTAACCTTAACCCTAACCCTATCCCTAAATTTCACCCTAATCCTAACCCTAACCCTAACCCTAAACCAAACGCTCACCCTCACCCTAAACCTAATACTAACCCTGACACTCACCCTACCCATCACCGTCACCCTAACCCTCACCCTAACCCTAACCCTCACCTTAAGAGCATCCCTCACCCTGACCCTGACACTAACCCTCACCCTAATCCTAAACCTAACCCTCACCGTCCCCCTAAGCCTCAACCTCACCCTAACCCTCACCCACACCCTATCTCTCACCCTCACCCGAACACTCATCCTATCCCTAACACTAATCCTAACCCTAAACCTAAACCTCACCCTAACCCTATCCCTCACCCTCACCCTCACCCTCAGCCCAAGGTTAACCCTAAACCTAACACTAAACCTAAACCTAACTCTCACCCTCAACCTCACCCTAACGTTAACCCTAACCCTAACCCTAACCCTCACACTCACAATCACCCTAAACCTAACCCTAACCCTAACCCTCATCCTCAACCTCACCCTCACCCTAACCCTATCCCTCACCCTCACCCTCACGCTAACCCTAACCCTAACCCTGTCCCTAACCCTCACCCTAAGCCAAACACTAACCCTAACCCTAAAACTCACCCTCACCCTAAGCCTAAACCTAACGCTCTCCTTCACCTTCACCCTCAGCCTAACACTAACCCTCAACCTAACCCTAACCCTAACGCTCAACCTCACCCTAACCCTCACCATCACCCTAAACCTCAGCCTAAACCTAACCCTCACCCACATTCTAACCCTCACCCTCACCCGAACACTCACCCTCACACTAAAGCACACCTTCAAACTAAACATCACCCTAACTCTAAAACTCACCGTAACCCTAACCCTAACCCTCACCCTAACCCTAACCCTCAACCTCACCCTCACCCTCACCATAAACCTAACCCTAACCCTAACCCTCACCCTAAGCCTAAAACTCACACTCACCCTAATCCTTAACCTAACCCTCTGCCTCACCCTCACCCTCAGCCTAACACTAACCGTAACCCTAAACCTCACTCCCACCCTCACCCTCAACATAACCCTAAACCTCATCCTAACCCTCCCCCTAACCCTCACCCTCCCCCTAACCCTAACCCTAACCTTCACACTAACCCTAACCCTAATCCTTATCCTCCCCATAACCCTAATACTTACACTCAACTTAACCCTCACCCTAACCCTTGCCCTCACGCTAACCCTAATCTTAACCCTCACCCAAACCCACACCATCACCCTAAACGTAACTCTAAGCCTAACCCTAACCCTCACACTAACCCTAACACTCACCCTCACCCTAATCCACACCCTAACCCTTACCCTAATCCTTATCCTCACCCTACCCTAAGCCTGACCCTAACCCTAACCCTAACACTCACCCAAACCCTAAGCCTAACACTAACACTAACTTTTACCATATCCATCACTCAAACCTTAAGTTTAACACTAAACCTAACCCTCACCCTAACACTCACCCTAAACCTAACCATCACCCTAACCCTCACCCTACCCCTAACACTAAACCTAACCCTCACCCTCACCTTAACACTCACCCTAACACTTAACCTCACCCTTACCCTCACCCTCACACTAACTCTAATCCTAGCGCTCGCCATAACCCTCACCATAATCCTAACCCTAACCCTAACCCTCACCCTAACCATCTCCCTAACCCTAACCCTATCCCTCACCCTCACGCTCACCCTAACACTGACCCTAACCCTTCGCCTAACCCTAACCCTCAACTTCACCCTAACCCTAACCCTGACCCTCACCCTAAACCTAACACTCACCCTAAAACTCACACTCAACGTAACCATCACCTTAACCCTAACCCTAAACCTCACCCTCATCCTAACCCTCTCCCTAACCCTTAACATCACCGTAACCCTAACCTTAACCCTAACCCTAAACCTCACACTAATCCTAACACTCAATCTAACCCTCATCCTCATCCTAACCTAACCCTACCACTCACCCTAACACTCATCCTAACCCTAACACTAAACCTAACACTCACCGTAACACTAAACCTCACCCTCAACCTCACCCTCAGCCTAAACCTAACCCTAACCCTAATCCTAACCCTAAACCTCATCCTCAGCCTAATTCTAACCCCAAACCTAAACCTAAACCTCACCCTAACCCTAAGACTCACCCTAAACTTCACCCTCACCCTAATTCTCACCCTAACCCTACCACTAACCCTTACCCTAACCCTCACCCTCACCCTCATTCTAACCCCAACCCTAACCCTAATCCTAACCCTAACCCTCACCCTCACCTTCACCCTAATTCTAACCCTAACCCTCACCCTAATCCTATGCCTAACTCTAAATTTTACTCTAAACCTCATTCTCACCTAAAACCTTACCCTAACCAAAAACCTCACCATAACCCTAACCCGAACACTAACTCTAACACTAACCCTCACCCTCACCCTAAAACTCTCCATAATCCTTATCCTCAAAATAACCCTGACCAGAAACCTAATCCTAACCTTCACACTAATCCTAACCCTAACCCTAACCCTAACCCTAAATTTCACCCTATCCTTCTTCCTAACCCTGAACCTAACACAAATCCTCACCCTAAATCTAAACCTAACCCTAACCCTCACGCTCACCCTAACACTCACCGTCACCCTAACCCTTACCCTAATGCTAACCCTCAAATACACCCTAAAACTCATCCTCACCCGAACCCTCACCCTCACCCGAAACATCACCCTAAACCGAAACCTCACCCTAACCCTAACCCTAACCTACACAGGAAATCTAACCCTCACCTCACCCTCCGCCTCAACTTAAGGCTAACATTCACCGTAACCCTAAACCTAACACTGACCCTCACCCTATCCCTAACCGCTACCCTAACACTCAATCTCACCCTAACACTCACCCTAACCCTAAACCTAACCCTCAACCTCATCCTCATCCTAACACTAACACCCTAACCCTCACCCTCACCCTAACCCTCACCATCACCCTAAAACTCACCCTAAACAAAATTCTCAACCACACCCTAAACATCACCCTCAAACGAACCCTCACCCTCACCCTAGCCTGAAACAACACCCTAAACCGAACCCTCACCCTAACCCTAACCTTAACCCTCACCCAAAGCCTAACCCTCACCCTCACCCTCAACCTAAGACTAACACTCACACTAACCCTAACACTAACCCACAACCTCACGCTCAGAATCACTCTAAACCTAAACTTAAACCTAACCCTAATCCTAACCCTCACCCTCATCCTAAACATATCCCTCACCCTCACCCTAAGCCTATCCCTAAACCTAACACTTACCCTAAACCTAACTATCACCCTCAACTTCACCCTAAATCTAACCCTAACCCTAACCCTAACCCTCACACTCAGAATCACCCTAAACCTAACCCTAATCCTAACCCTCACCCTAACCCATACCCTCATCCTACCCTATCCTACACCCTCAACCTCAACCTATACCTAAACCTAACCTTAACCCTAACCCTAACCCTCACCCTAATCCTGACCCTAAGTCTAACCCTAAACCTCACCCTCACCCTAAGCCTAACAATAACCCTCTCCCTCACCCTCACCCTCAGCATAACACTAACCCTAACACTAAACCTCACCCTCAGCCATACCCAAACCCTTACCCTAACCCTCACCCTCATCCTCACCCTCACCCTAACCCTAAATCTTAACCTACCAATCAGCCTAATCCTCACCTTAACCCTAATCCTCACGCTCAACCTGAACCTAATCCATACCTTAACCCTGAACCTAACCCTCACCATCACCCTAACACTCACCCTAACCCTTACCCTCACCCTAACTCAAAACCTAACCCTAACCCTAACCCTCATACTAAACTCAACACTCACTCTAACCCTAACACTATCACTAAACCTAAACCTCACACTAACCCTCACCCTTACCATAACCATAATCCTAACCCTAAACCTAACCCTCACCCTACCAATCACCCTAACCCTAAACCTCAACCTAAACCCCACCCTAACCCTAACCCTTTCCCTAAAACTTATCCTCACCCTACCCAAAGCCTAACTCTAACCCTAACCCTAACACTCACCCAAACCCTAAGCCTAACGCTCACCCTAACACTTACCCTTAACCAAACCCAAACCCTAAACCTAAAACTAACCCTAAACCTCACCCTAACCCTGACCCTAACCCTAACCCTAACGCTAACCCTGACCCTACCCCTCACCCTAACCCTAACACTACACCTAAACCTCACCCTCACCCTAACACTAACCCTAAACATTAACCTCACGCTAACACTCACCCTCACCCTTACCCTAACCTTAACCCATACCCTAACCCTCACCATAATCCTAAACCTAACCCTAACCCTCTCCCTCACCCTAACCC
Source organism: Dipodomys merriami (assembly GCF_024711535.1). Taxonomy (NCBI): domain Eukaryota; kingdom Metazoa; phylum Chordata; class Mammalia; order Rodentia; family Heteromyidae; genus Dipodomys; species Dipodomys merriami. The sequence continues at coordinate 323,711 of NW_027205581.1, read as the reverse complement.
TAAACCTAACCCTCACCCTCACCCTAACCTTATTCCTCACCCTAAACCTAACCCTCACCCTACCCTCACCCTAACCCTAAACATAACCTTCACACTAATCCTAACCCTAACCCTTACCCTAACCCTAAATTTCACCGTAACCCTCACCCTAACCCTAACCTGACCCAAACCCTCACCCTTACTCTAACCCTAACCCTAACCCTCATGGCACCCTAACCCTCCACCTCACCCTAACCCTGACCGTAACACTAACTCTCAACCACACCGTAAAACTCACCCTAAACCGAACCCTCACCATTACCCGAAACATCACCCTAAACAGAACCCTCACCCTAACCCTAACCCTAACCCTCACCGTAAATATTAACCCTCACCTCACCCTCACCTGCAGCCTAAGCCTAACACTCACTGTAACCCTAACACTAAACCTAACCCTCACCCTAACCCTAACCCTCACCAACACCCTAACCCTCACCCTCAACTGAACACTTACCCTCACACTAACCAACACCCTCACCCTAAGCATCAACCTCACTCTAACCCTCACCCTCAACCTAACCCTAACGCTCACCCTAATATTAATCGTCACCCTCACCCTCACCCTCTCCCTAAGCCTATCCTTAAACCTATCACGAAACCTAAACCTAACTCTCACCATCACGCTGACCCTATCGTTAACCCTAACCCTAATCCTCACCCTCACCCTCACCCTCACCCTAACCCTAACCCTAAACCTAAACCTAAACCTAACCCTCACCCTAAACCTATCCCTAACCCTAAACCTAACAATCACCCTAACCCTAATGGTCACCCTATCCCTAACCGTCACCATGACCCTAACCCAAACCCTAACCCCAACCTAAGCTTAACCCTCACCCTTATCGTAATCCTAACCCTAACTCTCACCCTAAACCTCACGCTTACCCTAACCCTAACCCTAACACTCACCCTAACCCTAAACCTCACCCTAACACTTATCCTCACCCTATCCCTCACCCTAACCCTTATCCTTACCCTAAACCTGACCCTAACCCTAACACTAACCCTCACACTAATCTTAACTTGAACACTAAATTACACAATAAACCTCAACCTAACCCTAACCCTCACCCTAAACCTAACCCTAACACTCAAACTAACCCTAACCCTAACCCTAATGCTCAACCTCACGCTGACCCTTACCATCACCCTAACCCTCATCCTAAACCTAAACCTCACCCACACCATAACCCTCAACCTGACCAGAACACTCACCCTCACACTAAGCCACTCCCTCAAACTAAACCTCACCCTAACCCTAACCCTCACCCTCAACCTCACCCTCACCTAAAGACTAACCCTAAACTGAACACTAACCCTAAACCTAACTCTCACCCTCACCTTCACCCTAACTCTAACCCTAACCCTAAAACTCACCCTCACAATCACCCTAAACCTAACCCTAACCCTAAACCTCACCCTCAACCTCATCCTCACCATAACCCTATCCCTCACCCTCACCGTCACCCTAAACCTAACACTAAACCTATCCTGAAACCTCACCCTGAGCCTAACACTAAACCTAACCCTAACACTCACCCTCAACCTAAGCCTTACACTATCCATCTCCATCACCCTCACCTTTAGCCTAACATTAACCCTAACCCTAACCCTCACCCTCACCCTAACCCTAACCCTAACCCTAACCCTAACCCTAACCCTCAACCTCACCCTAACCCTCACCCTAACACTAACCCTCACCCATACCCTAACCCTTACTCTCACCTGAACTCTCACCCTCATACTATCCCACACCCTCACCCTAAACATAACCTAACTCTAACCCTCACACTCACACTCACCCAAAGCCTAAACCTAGACATAGGACTAACCTTAACCCTTACACTCACCCTCACCCTCACCCTAAGCCTAACCCTAAACCGAACACTAACCCTAAACCTAACCCTAAACCGAACACTAACCCTAAACCTAACTCTCAACCTCAATTTCACCCTAACTCTAACCCTAACCCTAAACCTCACCCTATCACCCTAAACCTAACCTTAACCCTGATCCTCACCCTCACAATCACCCTCACCATAACCCTATCCCTCACCCTCACCCTCACCCTAACCCTAACACTAACCCTATCCCGAACACTCACCCTAAGCCTAACACTAAACCTAACCCTAACACTCACCCTCACCCTAAGCCTTACACTATTCATCTCCCTCACCATCACCTTCAGCCTATCATTAACCCTAAACCTAACTCTCACCCTCACCCTAACCCTATCCCTAACCCTAACCCTAACCCTCAACCTCAATCTCACCATCACCCTCACCCTAAACCGAACACTAACGCTCAACCTAACTCTCACCCTCACCTTCACCCTAACTCTAACCCTAACCCTAAACCTCACCCTCACAATCACCCTAAACCTAACCCTAACCCTAAAACTCACCCTCAACCTCACCCTCAGCATAACCCTATCCCTCACCCTTACCTTCACCCTAACCCTAACACTAACCCTATCCCGCACCCGAACCCTAAGCCTAACACTAACCCTAACCCTAACACTCACCCTCAGCCTAAGCCTTACACTCTTCATCTCCCTCACCCTCATCTTCAGCCAAACATTAACCCTAACACTAACTCTCACCCTCACCCTCACCCTAACCCTAACCGTAACCCTCAACCTCACCCTAACCCTCACCATCATCCTAACCCTCACCCTAACGCTAAACCTCACTCACACCCTAACCCTTAGCCTCACCTGAACACTCACCCTCACACTAACGCACACCCTCACCCTAAACATAACCGTAATTCTAACCCTCACACTCACCCTCACCCAAAGCCTAAACCTAGACCTAGGACTAACCCTAAACCTTACACTCACCCTCCCCCTCCCCGAAGGTTAACCCTAAACCTAACCCTAACCCTCATCCTCTTCCACACCCTAAACTAACCTTAACCCTCACCCTATCCCTCACCCTCAACCTAACCCTATAACTCACCCTCACTTTCACCCTCACCCTAACCCTAACCCTAACTGAAAACCTAAACCTAAACTTCAACGTATGCTTAACCCTAACACTAAATCTAAACCTTACCCTAACCCTAATCCTAAACCTAACCATGTCCCTCAACCTCACCCTCAGTCTAACACTAACCCTAACCCTAACCCTCACCGACACCCTCACCCTCACTCTAACCCTAAACCTCACCCTAGCCCTCACCCTCACCTTAACCCTAACTCTATACCTCACACCATCCCTAACCCTAATCCTTATCCTCAGCCTAACCCTAATGCTAACCCTAACCCTGACCTTCACACTAACCCTAACCTTCACACTAAACCTAAACCCCACCCTCACCCTAACCCACACCCTAAACCTTACCCACACCATAACCGTAACCCTAACACTAACCCTCACACTAAACCTAACCATCACACTAACCCTAACCCTAAGCCTAAACTTAACCCTCAACCTCACCCTCAACCTTACCCTCAGCCTAACCCTAACCTAATCCTAATCCTAACCCTAACCCTCACCCTCATGCTCACCCTAAACCTAACCCTACCCCTAACCCTCACATAACTCTAAAGCAAACAATAACCCTAACCCTAACCCTAATCCTAAACATCACACTAACCCTAACCCGAACCCTAACCCGAACCCTAAACGTAACCCTAACCCTTTCCTTAACAATAAACCTAATCCTCACTCTCACCCTAACCTTAACCCTAACCCTCACACTAAACCTATCCCTCACCCTGACCCTAAATCTTAATCTCACCCTCACCCTTACCCTCACACTAACCCTAACCCTCAACCTAACCCTCACCCTCACACTAAGCCTATCCATAACCCTAACGCTAATCCATCAATAACCCTCACCCTCACCCTCACCCTAACCCTAACCTTAACACTCACCCTAATCCTAACCTAAATATCAACCCTAACCCACAACCTAACTCTAACCCTAACCTAACCCTTATCCTCACGCTAAACCTCACCCTAACCCTAAACCTAAACCTCACAATAAACCTCACCCTAACACTTATGCTAACCCTAACCCTCACTCTCACCCTAAACTTCAACCTAATCCTTACCCTCACCCTAAACCTAAACCTAACCCTAACTCTCACCCTCACACTAAATCTAACCTTCACCCTAACCCTAACCCTACCCCTCACCCCAAACCTCAACCTAAACCTAACCCTCACCCTAACCCTTATCCTAATCCTACCCTAACACTAACCCTCACCATAACCCTAAAACTCACCCAAACCCTAAGCCGAACACTAACCTTAAACTTCAACCTAACCCTCAACCTAACCCTAACCTAACCCTCACCCTCATCCTAAACCTAAAGCTCACCCTCACTTTCACCCTCACTTTAATCCTAATCCTACCCCTCACCCTAACCCTCATCCTAACCCTAACCCTAAGCTTAACACTTACCCTAAAGCTAATCCTTACCATAATCTTCACCTTCATCCTAACCCTAACCCTAACCTTAACACTCACCCTAACAATCACCCTAACATTAATGCTAAACCTCAACCTAAACCTCACCCTAACACTAACACTAAACCTAACCCTGACCCTCACGCTAACCCTCAACCTAACCCTAAAAATAACTCTCACACTAAACCTCACCCTAACACTCATGCTAACCCTAACCCTCACTCTCAACCTAGAATTCAACCTAACCTTTACCCTCACTCTAAACCTAACCCTAAACCTAACTCTAACCCTCACACTAAACATAACTTTCACCCTAACCCTAACCCTACCCCTCACACTAACCCTCAACCTCACTCTCACCATCACCCTAAGTCTTATCCTAATCCTACCCTATCACTAACCCTCACCATAACCTTAACACTCACCCAAATCCTAAGACTAGCACATAACCTAAACCTCACCATAACCCTCAACCTAAACCTAACCAAACCCACACCCTCACCTTTTTCCTAACCCTACCCCTCACACTAAACCTCATCCTAACCCTAACCCTAAGCCTAACACTAACCGTAACACTAACCCTAACACTTACCCTCACCCATATCCTCACCCTCAGGCTAACCCTAACACTCACCCTAAACCTGACCCTCATACTACCCTAACATTAAACCTAACCCTCACCCTAACCCTAAAAATCACCCAAAACCTAACCCTAACCCTAACCCAAACACTCACCCTAACCCTAAACCTACCCCTCACTCTACCCTCACCCTGACCCTAACCATAACTCTAATCCTCACACTCACCCTAACACTCACCCTAAACCTCACCCTAAAACTTACCCTCACCCTAACCCGCGCCCTCAACCTATGCCTCACCTTAAACCTGAAACTACCCTTCTCCCTAATCCTCCCTCTAGCCCTCAAACTCACCATAACCCTAACCCTAACACTCACTAAAACTAAACCTAACCTTCACCCTCACCCTAACCCTAACCCTCATCCTAACCTTAACCCTCATCCTAACCCTAAACTTAACACTAACACTCACCCTAACCCTATCCCAAACCCTCACCGTCACCCAAATCCTATCCTTAACCCTACCCTAACACTCACCCTAACCCTCTCCTTAACCCTTACACTAAACCTAACCCTCAACCTCACCCTCACCCTCACACTTACCCTTAACCTCAACCTAATCCTCACACTAACCCTAACCCTAAACCTAATCTTCATCCTAACCCGAACCCGAACCCTAACCCTAACCCTCCCTCTAACCCTCAAACTCACCCTAAACCTCACCATAAACCTAAACCTCACCCTAAACCTCAAACCCAAACCCTAACGGTAACCCTCACCCTAACCCTAACACCCACCCTAACCCTCACCCTCACCCTAACCCTTAACCTAAACCTAAACATCACTCTAACCCTCATCTTAACTCTAAGCCTAATCCTAACCCTATTCCTCAACCTCACCCTCACCTTAATTCGAACCCCAAACATAACCCTAAACCTCACCCTCACCCGAACTCTAACTCTAAATCTCACCCTAACCGTAACACTCACCCTAAACCTAACGCTAACGCTCACCCTCAACCTAACTCTAAACCTCAACCTAACCTTTACTCTAACCCTAACTCTCAACCTCACCCTAACCCTAACCCTAACCCTAACCCTCATCCTAACCCTAACCGGAACCCGAACCCTAACCCTCACCCTAGACCTCACCCTAACGTTAACCCTAATCCTAACCCTCACCCTCAACCTAACCCTCACCCTAACACTTACCCTCACCCTCACCATAACCCTAACCTTAAACTAACCCTTACCCTCACACCAACCCTAACACTCACAATAACCCTAACCTTACCCTTCACCATAACCCTAACCGTAACCCTAATGCTAACCCTAACCCTCACCCTCACCCTAACCTTCACTTTAACCCTTACACTCACCCTAACCCTCACACTAACCCCAACTCTAACTCTAACCCTAAACCTCAACCTAACTTTCACCCTAAACCTTACCCTAACACTAAGCCTAACATGATCCAAACCCGCAATGTCATCCTAACCCTAACCGTCACCCTCATCCTAACCCTCACCCTAACCATTACCCTCAACCTAACCCTAAGCCTAACCCTCACACTAACACTAAACCTCACCCTAACCCTAACCCTCACCCTCATCCTAAGCCTCACCCTAACCCTTACCCTCACCCTAACCCTAACCCTAACACTAACCCTAAGCTTAAAAGTCACACTAACACTAAACCTCACCCGAACCCTAACCCTCACCCTCATCCTAACCCTCACCCTAAGCCTTACCCTCACCCTCATCCTAACCCTAACCCTAACCATAAGCCTAACCCTCACACTAACCCTAAACCTCACCCTAACCCTAACCCTAACCCTCACACTACCCCTCATCCTGACACTAATACTCACCCTAACCCTAACTCTCACTCTCACCCTCAACCTCACGGTCACCCTAACCCTCACCCTAACCCTAACGCTCATACAAACCCTAAACCTCAACATCACCCTCATCCTCCCCCTAAACCTCACCCCCAACCTAGCCCTCACCATAAACGTAACACTAACCCTAACCCTTACCTAAATGAAACCCTCACCCTCACCCCCACCCTCAACCTAACCCTAACCCTCACCCTCACCCTAACACTTACCCTCACCCTAACCCTCACTCTCACGGTCACCCTCACCCTAACCATAACCCACACCCTCTCCCTAACCCTTACCTTCACCCTATCCCAAACCCTCACCCGAACCCTCACCTCATGGTAACCTTCACCCTCACCCAAAACATCACCCTAACCCTAACCCTCACCCTAACCCTACCCATAACCCTCACCCTAACTCTAACCTTAACCCTCACCATAACCCTAACCCTCACCCACACACTAACCCTCACCCTCACCCGAAAACTCACCTCACACGAACGCACACCCTCACACTAAACATCACCCTAAACCTAACCCTCACCCTAACCCTAACACTAACCCTCACCCTAATCCTAACCCTCACCCTCACCCTCACCCTCATCCTCACCCCAAGCCTAACCCTAAACCTAACACTATCTTTAAACCTAACTCTCACCCTCACCTTCACCCTAAAGCTACTCCACACCCTAACCCTAACCCTAACCTTAAACTTCACCCTAAAACTTACCCTCACCCCTAACCTTACCCTCACCCTAACCCTAACCCTACCACTCACCTTAACCCTCATCCTAACCCTAACCATAACCCTAATACTCACCTTAAACCTAAACCTAACCAAAACCCTCAGCCTAACCCTCACCCTCATCCTAGCCCTCAGCCTAAACCTAAACCTAACCCTAACCCTAAACCTCACCCTAACATTCAACCTCAACCTAACCCTTATCCTCAACCTAACCCTAACCCTAACCCTAACCTTAAACCTCACTCTAACACTCACCCTAACCCTAATCCTTCCGCTCATCGTAACCCTCACCTGAACCCTCACCCTAACCCTATTGCTCAGCCTAACACTCACCCTAATCCTATTCCATAACCTAAAACTCACTCTAAACCTTACCCTAAACCTTACCCTAACTGTCACCCTAGAACTTACCCTCACTCTAACCCTAACCCTCACACTAATCTGAAACCTAAACCTCACCCTACACCTCACTCAAACCCTAAATCTAACACTAACCCTAACACTAACCTTCAACCTCACACTTACCTTCAACCTAACCCTCACCCTAACCCTCACCCTAACCCTAACACTCACCCTAACCCTCACCCTAACCCTAAACCTATACCTAAACATCACTCTAACCCTCACCCTAACCCTAACCCTAATCCTAACCCTATTCCTCAACCTCACCCTCACCTTAATTCGAACCCCAAACCTAACTCTAAACCTCACCCTCACCCTAAACCTAAACCTAACCCTCATCCTCAACCTACCTCTAAACCTCACCCTAACCCTCAACCTAACCCTAACTATAACCCTAACCCTAACTATAACCCTAACACTCAACCTCACCCTAACACTAACCCTAACCCTAAGCCTCACCCTGACTCTCATCATAACCCGAATCCTAACCCTAACCCACACCTGACGCTTCCAGCAGGTTCAGTTATTCGTTAGGCACGAGGAGGCGCCTCATAAAAACCAATGGGGACGAGAGAAAAAAGAGACCAAGCGCATAAAGAAGACAAAGTGAGTCTGAATCGCGTCAAGGTCTGCTTTATTAAAGTGAGTCATGGTTTATATACCCGAAGGGAGAGGGGAAGGGAAAGAATGAAAAATCTTTGCAGAAGCAAGTGTGAGAAGTCCCGGGGTCAGGGATGGGTCATGCTTTTCCTTTCGCCGTTGTGCTAGTCTTTCTAAGAAATATTTATGGTTATCCAGGCGCCGTTTGCTTAGGGCTGGAGATAAGAGAAATATTTATGGTTAGTTAAATGTTGTCTGCTTAGGGCTGGAGGAATATTTATGGTTAGCCAAATGTAGTTTGCTTAGGGCTGGAGGAATCTTATCTTTCCATACACTTTCTTGGCTCCCAACAAATCCCCCTTTCTTATTTAGAAAATTGACCATCAATTGTTGGCTGCTCTTTTTAAGGGTGTGACTGAGGCTCTGTTCCTCTAAGGGCCCAGGGTTTTTCTCCGCTCCTGAGCGAACATCCTCACTCGGGGAGGGGAGTTTTACAGGCCTTGGCATGTTTTTTGAGGAGACGGCTTGTGGGTATGCATGCCAACCGTCATGCACCAGGGCTTGCCACTCAGGGGTCTTGGGTTTTGGGATCTCGCGGATCCCTCTCCCTGCAGTCCTACTTGCACCCTTGATTAGAGCATTTCTTCTTCCTCCCATAGGTGCATCCTCCCCCAAGCGGAGGAGCCTATAGGAGGAGAGGCGAACCTATCCCTTATGACAATAGGTCTTGCCCGTAGAATGGTCAGAAGTTACGAATAAGAAGAAAGATTTTCTAAATAAGAAAAAGAAAAAAGGGGGGCTGTTTCCCACTGGAACAAGCTCACGGCAAAGCACTAATTAAAAGCCTAGGGTAAATTCTCAATCTCAGTGCCTTATTCCGCCATATCGAGGTGATGATGATGAACCTGTATGGGCTTAGAAGACCAGAGATTAATCTGTTATTTAATAAATTCAAACAGGAAGGTCCAAGTCTGGAGTTCTAGCTGCATCTGTAAGAGAAAAGGCATCATCCTCGGGGGGGAAGGTTTCCCCTGGGTTGTGGTAAGCCATTTACCTGTTTTATCAACAAATTTTCCAAAGGTAGGTTATAAGAAAACATCCTGTCTTAGGCTACTGGCTACATGCCTTGTTGAGCCAGCCTGTATGGCCTCTGTATGTAGTGCTATTCAGGGTAAGCTCCATAATACTCCCGTTATTGGATATTTTCTAGCTTTCTAGGAATCATTAGGGAAGAAATGTATGGAATTGCATTCCTTCTCTAGGGGTGACCGCGGTGTGCTCCGTGGGGTCCTCCTGAGTCTCTAAGCGATGATAATGCTGATCAAATATTTTTGGAAGAGCAGAATCTATTTGATTTTTTATAAAGCACATAAGGCACTGAAAAGCCCAAGGGCCAAAGGAAACAAGCAAAAGTAATCCAACAAGGGGCCCCAGAAGGGGAAGAACATAGGGTAAAAGTCCCCCCCAAGCAGCCCAAATAGGGTGCTCAAAATCTCATGTCACCGTCTTTCAATCTCCTCCTGATATTTTTTAACTCGATCTCTTACAATGCCAGACTTATTGGCATAAAAACAGCACTTTTCCTGTAAAGTTAAACAAATGCCACCTCTGTCAGTAGTTAAAAGATCTAAACCTCTGCAATTTTGTAAAGCCACCTCAGCTAATGAATCTAACTGATCCTGAAGATCTTTAACAGATTGATAAACTTTAGTATTATCATCAGCTAATTGTTGTGAAAGCTTGGAGAATGAGGAGACAGCAGTGGCTAATCCTGCAGTCCCAGTGCCTAAAGCACCAGCCACTCCAAGTCCTATCAGTAGGGGAATAAATTCTACCACCCTTTTATGTCGGGGAACAAAATAATCAAAGTCAGGAATGGGTACTGGCTCATCTCCGGAAATCAAGTCAATGTCTGTGAGCAAAATAGCTGGAATACAGAGCCCTGTCCAATTTTGGGGAAGTATAGTGTAGGCCATATTATTGCCACAAACAAAAACCTGCCTCTGTTGTGAGCATAGGGAGGCAGAAACATTAATAACATTGTTGCACAGGGAAAAGGAGGATATCCCAACATCAATGTCATACTACCTGGGGACGTTTATAAAACTCTTTGCAATAAAACAATTAGCGCGGATGATCAAACTGAGGTAGTCACTCTGGGAGGTAAGGGTTAGGGAATCTACAGTGTTACAGGCTTGTGATTGATTAACACTTAGCCTAGTCTGCTGGGCTCATCAAATGGCCCTTATCTTGAGCCCCCTAAATCGGGAAATTTTACACAGGAATGCAGAGGAACATACTCTTTGTTCCTTATCTTGGGTCCCATTTGGCCATTTGGGGAATTTACTTGTTAGCCCTTTAATTAGGGCTACAGAGCTTGTCCCAGGGCCGACATCTAGACTCCTAAACTTTTTATATATCTCCAGGGAGGGGAAGGGTTAGTGCTAGCGCAAGCAAGTTTACAGAAGCAAAACCAGCAGTTAGCAATTGTAAAATATAACTCTAATTTTTAATCTTTTATTCCCCCATTTTTCTTTGGACTAATATCAATCTTAAAATTTAGGGGGTTCTTATCTCAGTCGTAGGGGTGTCTCTATATTATCTTGTGGGGTGTCAGTTGTTCTCAATGCTTGGTATTTGGATCTCAGAACTAATAGACTGACTACGCTGATCTTTTTCTTTTACAAAAGATACCAGTCTGTTGAGTATACAAGGTCCGATTGTAACAAAAGTAACAGGAACAGAGCCCCCCCCTTTTTTTTTCAAGGCTTTCTTCACTATCCTCTTTTTGTTTTTTTTTTTTTACGATTTTTTGAGCATCTTTGTGGCTGTAGTTTAAAACTGCCCAATTTTCCTTTGGCTTGCGGAACCTTTATCTTAGAACAGGTTAAGGCACCACTGTGATGCAGAAGCTTGCTAGATTTTAAGGCTAAGAGTATTACCTTCATTGATAAAACACTCAGGTTATTACCATATCAGAGTCAAACTAGGCTGTGACCCTAGAGTGAATTTCCAGTCACTATGCACTGAAGTGCCTAAGAAAAACAAGCCAGTGATATCCTTGTCCCCAGTACCCACTGTGGGAAGAGAGGGTTTCTGGATATCACCCAAAAGAATGTCCCACAAGATCTTAGATTTAGCAGCAGTCAACCAGGAAGCCGATTCAGATGATGGAATCAGGCAGGAGTTCCTCCAGGTGGCTGTCAGGCCATTAGGGTATGTAGCAGCAGCAGCAGCAGCAACAGCAGGGTCTCTCAGTAGCTCCAAGGGACTGTCACACCTCATGCTGGGCTGTAAATTCCTACACAGACTGGTTAAGGATACATTGCATAGACTTGGCAGGCTTTGATCCTGCTGGTTTTTAAGATCTTTAAACAATGGCCCAGGACAATTTACCAAAATCAAAACTCTTTTTACTAACCAGATATTTTTGTAAATAGACACAGAAGGCTCAAAAGGCTTAGTCTTGTAGCCATCTCTGACTGATGCAGTCTCCACACCTTGAACACCTACAACAATTACAGTATTCCTTATGACTTTTTTTCATCTATTTTGTCTCATTTCTCCAAAATTTCTGACTCTGGACCCTTGATCTTAAAAATGGGGGTAGAAGGGCAAAGATCCATCTTCCGTAACTTCTTCAAGCTGACTTTAGGGGCGTTGATCTTACCTAGCCAGGAACCTATAACTTTAGCCTATTTTACAAAGAGGCTATCAGGGTTAGATGTCATTAAGAACAATATTTTAACTTTTGAAAACTGCACAGATCTTTTCTCCGGCTACATCAGTGTAGCTTGTTTAGCATTCTGGTTTGCAAAAGCATCTTCCTAGATGGCTTAGGAATGTGATCTCTAATGATCCCAAATAATGTCTATGTTACCTTTGCAGGCCTTGAGACAGATATCAATAGAAACACTGTCTCAGGTTTACAAACTTTTTCCTGAGCAGATGAATTTCCTGTAACTAGTGTCAGCTCAATTAGAGCTGCCAATTAGAGTTTTTGGCACATAAAGGAGTTGAGATTTAAACTATTCCCCACATTTTATAACATTATCTTTTTACTATTACAGAGGACTGGCAAGTTTCTGTCCCTTACAAGGTAGATGGTCATGGACATTTGGCATGCTTACAAACTCTTTTTATGACCTCCCGGCTCTGACCAGTTTTGAAAGGCCACAAAATGACTCTAGGATCTGACATTTCTGCCATCCAAGCAGTGGCCTGCCTCTGGATGCTCCTCCATTGCTTTTGTCCCAGGAATGTCTTCTCCACATTGGGATAAATGCCTCATTGGCATTTTCCTTAGCTGGTTGCTGGACTTGAACTCGGGGCCTGAGCACTGTCCCTCAGCTCTACAGCTTAAGGCTAGCACTCTGCCACTTTGAGTCCCAGACTCAGGGCTTGAATGCTGTCCCCTAATTCTTCAGTCCAGGGCTAGTACTCTGCCACTGTAAGCCTCGAGCTTGGGGCTTGAGTACTGTCCCCTGACTCTTTAGTCCAGGGCTAGTACTCTGCTGGCTGAATAGAGGTGACAGTCTCACAGGAACCTTTTTGTGCCCGGGCTGGCTTTGAACCAGTTTCAGATCAATGAGTCTTATAGAAAGCCACTTTACTCCAATTAAAAGCAACAAGGTCGTCAACATAGAAGTAGCTTTTAAGCATGCTCTTACCTGAAAATTATTAAGAGTCAAAGTTACATCTGACAAACTTGTAAGAATCCTCTGTGCTTTGCTCTGGACTTGCTGGAAACTTAAAAAACCTATAAGAGCAAACTAGAATAGCAATTATTTTGGTAATCCTAATTTTTCCTTTATGTACATTGAGGCCAATGTTAAGAACACCTTTACAGTTAAACTTTATATCCAAAAATCCATTTCTAATAATTTTTTTAAAACCTGTTATTAATCACCTTTAATATTTTATACTTTAGTTTTTATTTGCATTTTGAAAAGATCCCTTGAAATCTTGAGGCCAAGTGTCACTCATTGCCTTTTGGTTGCTTGTTTTATTTTATTTTATTTTTTATTTAATTTAATTTAATTTTATTTTATTTGAGAACATACTGTACGGAGGGGTTACAATTACATGCGCAGGATAATGCATACATTTCTTACCAAGCATTGCAGCCTCCTCCTTTGTTTACCCTTCACCTCCCTTCCCAGTCTCCCCCCTCCCCCCCACCCAATGATACCCCCCTCCCCCCCACACCGACATTGTAAAGCTGGTTTTGACATGACATTTTGTACTTCTCATTGTTGCAACAGGTCCACCTGAATACTTAAACGACTTGTTTGTCCCCATCTCCTCCACATGTTATACTGACATCAAATATAGTGAAAGCTGGGGTTACAATGTGGGGGAGGGACATACACAGCAACAAAGAAATAATCTTATAAATGCGTTAGAAACACATGCATGAAAGAAACGAAAACATTAAAATACATATTTAAGGTTTCATTTTCCTAACATCACATTATCTGACCTTTTACGCTTGACTCATACCTATAATAGATATTGCAAATAAGGGAAACCATGGGACCTATGTTTCTTTGGGCCTGGCTTACTTCACTTAATATAATTTTTTCCAAACCTTTCCATTTCCTAACAAATGGGGAAATGTCATTCTTTCTGATGGAGGCATAGAATTCCATTGTGTATATATACCACATTTTCTTGATCCATTCATCTACTGAGGGGCATCTGGGTTGGTTCCATATCTTAGCTATGGTAAATAATGCTGCAATAAACATAGTTGTGCTGGTAGCTTTAGTGTGGTCTTGTTTGTAAACATTTGGGTAAATGCCCAAAAGTGGGATTGCTGGATCATAGGGGAGATCTATGTGAAGTCTTTTGAGGAACCTCCATACTGCTTTCCAAAGTGGTTGAACAAGTTTACATTCCCACCAACAATGAAGTAAGGTTCCTTTCTGTCCACATCCCCTCCAGCATCTGTTGTTGTTAGAGTTCTTGATTTTTGCTGTTCTAACTGGAGTGAGGTGATATCTCAATGTTGTTTTGATTTGCATTTCTTTTATGGCTAGGGATGTTGAACATTTCTTCATGTGTCTATTGGCCATCCTTCTTTCTTCTTCAGAGAAGTTTCTCTTTAAATCTTTCGCCCACTTATTTATTGGGCAGTTGTTTCTTTGAGGATTTGTTGTTGGGTGGTTTAATTTTTTGAGTTCCAAGTATATTTTAGATATGAGGCCCTTGTCCATTGTATGGCTAGTAAAGATCTTCTCCCAATCGGTGGGCTTTCTATTGATCTTGCTAGCTATGTCATTTGCCCTGCAGAAGTGCTGCAACCTTATGCAATCCCATTTGTCCAACCTATCTTTGATTTGTTGTGTTTCCGGTTCTCTATTCAGAAAATTTCGGCCTGAGCCAAGGAGACCTATGGTTTCTCCTATTCCATCCTGTATTGTTTTCAGAGTGTCTGCTTTGAGTTTAAGGTCTTTGATCCATTTGGAGTTGATTCTGGTGCAGGGTGATATATAAGGATCTAGCTTTAGTTTTCTACATGTAGTTAACCAATTTTGCCAGCACCATTTACTGAAGAGGCTGTCTTTCTTCAATTCTATTGTTTTAGCTTCCTTATCAAAGATTAGATGGCTATAGGTCTGTAGGTTCCTTTCTGGGTTTTCAATTCTATTCCATTGGTCCTGAGGTTTGTTCTTATGCCAATACCAAGCTGTTTTGATTACTAGGGCTTTATAGTAGAGTTTGAAATTTGGTATTGATATTCCTCCAGCAGTGTTCTTTCCGTTGAGGAGCGTTTTTGCTATTCGGGGTCTTCTATTGTTCCATATGAATTTTTGGATTGCCTCTTCTATTTCCTTGAAGAATGAGGGTGGAATTTTGATAGGTATCGCGTTGAATTTGTAGATAGCCTTGGGAAGTATTGCCATTTTCACGATGTTAATCTTGCCAATCCAGGAGCATGGGAGGTTTTGCCATTTTTAAGTTCTGTGTTGATTTCCTTTTTCAAGATTTTAAAGTTTTCATCATAGAGGTCCTTCACTTCTTTAGTTAAGTCAATTCCTAGGTATTTTATTTTTTGTGGGGCTATTACAAATGGAGTTGCTTTCCTAATTTCAGCCACACTTTTCTCATTGTTGGCATACAGAAAAGCCATTGATTTTTGGGGGTTAATTTTATAACCTGATACTTTGCCAAAGTTTTGAATCAGCTTGAGTAATTTGGGAGTGGAGTCTATGGGATTCTTTAAGTACAAGATCATGTCATCTGCAAAGAGGGAGAATTTTATTTCTTCTTTCCCTATTTGGATCCCCTTTATGTCTGCATCTTGTCTTATTGCTGTAGCTAGGCATTCTAATACTAGATTGAAGAGAAATGGAGAGAGTGGGCATCCTTGTCTTGTTCCTGAGTTAAGAGGAAATGGCTTTAGTTTTTCACCATTTAAGTACAAGATCATGTCATCTGCAAAGAGGGAGACTTTTATTTCTTCTTTCCCTATTTGGATCCCCTTTATGTCTGCATCTTGTCTTATTGCTGTAGCTAGGCATTTTAATACTAGCTTGAAGAGAATTGGAGAGAGTGGGCATCCTTGTCTTGTTCCTGAGTTAAGAGGAAATGGCTTTAGTTTTTCACCATTGAGTATAATGCTGGCTGTAGGTTTGTCATATGCAGCCTTTATTGTATTGAGGAATGTTCCATGGATTCCTAATTTTTCCAAAACCTTCATCATAAAGGGGTGTTGGATCTTGTCGAATTCTTTTTCTGCATCTATTGAGATAACCATGTGGTTCTTATTCTTGCTCCTGTTGATGTGATGAATAATATTAATTGATTTGCGTTCCTTGAACCAGCTTTGCATCCCTGAAATGAATCCTGTTTGATCATGGTGTATGATTTTTTGGATGAATTGTTGAAGTCGATTGGCCAAAATTTTGTTGAGAAGTTTTGCATCAATGTTCATCAAAGAAATGGGTCTATAGTTCTCATTCTTTGATGAGTCCCTGCCTGGTTTTGGGATGAGGGTTATGATGGCTTCCTAGAATGAGTTCTGTAGTGAGCTTTCTCTTTCAATTTCATTGATGTGTTGGAGGAGTATTGGTGTGAGCTCTGCTTTGAAGGCCTTGTAAAATTCCGCTGTAAAACCATCTGGTCCTGGACTTTTCTTAGCTGGGATGTCCCTTATTGCTGTTTCTATTTCAATGCTTCATATGGGCCTGTGAAGCTGGTTTAACTCATCTTGGTTTAGTTTTGGCATGTCAATATTTGCTAGGAAAAGGTCCATTTCTGTCAAGTTCTCAAACTTATTAGCATAAAGTTTTGAGAAGTATTCCCTTATCATGTTCTGAATCTTGGTTGTTTCCGTGGTGATGTTTCCATTCTCATCTCTGAGTTTATTAATTTGGGTGTGTTCTCTCCTTTTTCTGATTAGATTTGCTAAGGGTCTGTCAATTTTGTTAATTTTTTCGAAGAACCAACTCTTTGTTTTGTTGATTCTTTCTATAGTTTTTTTTTTTTTTGGATTCTAATTCATTTAATTCTGATTTAATTTTGATTATTTCTTTCCGTCTACTGGATTGGGGTTTATCTTGCTGCTCTTTTTCAAGGAGGTTTAGATGTGTCATTAAATTGTTAGTTTCAGATCTCTCCAATTTGTTGATGTAGGAGCTCAGAGCTATAAACTTGCCTCTGAGTACTGCCTTTGCTGTGTCCCAGAGGAGCTGGTAATTTGTGTGTTCATTTTTGTTGAATAGCATGAATATTTGAATTTCCTTTCTAATCTCTTCCATGACCCACTCATGATTCAGCAGTGTGTTGTTCAGCCTCCATGTGATACCGGACTTTCTTTGGTGGCTTTTGGTGTTGAGTTCTAATTTTATTCCCTTGTGGTCAGAGAGAATGCAAGGTATAATTTCAATGTTTCTGAATTTAGACAAGTTTGCTTTGTGGCCTAAAATGTGGTCTATTTTAGAAAATGTTCCATATGCTGCTGAGAAGAACGTGTATTCTAATGCTGCTGGGTGAAATGTTCGGTAAATGTCTGTTAAGTCTAGTTGATCTATGTAGCTGTTTAGATCTGCGGTTTCTCTGTTGAGTTTTTGCCGAGTTGATCTATCTAGTGGGGAGAGTGGTGTGTTAAAATCCCCAACAATTAATGTCTTTGGATCTATATGGGATTTGAGGGAAAGTAGTGTTTCTTTGACAAATTTGGGTGCTCCATTTTTTGGCGAATAGATATTTAGAATTGTAATATCCTCCTGAAGGAGAGATCATTTAATTAGTATGTAGCGACCTTCTTTATCTCTTCTCACGAATTTTAATTTGAAGTCTATTTTATCTGATATTAGGATTGCAACTCCCGCCTGTTTATGAGGGCCGTTTGCTTGGTAGATTTTGTTCCAGCCTTTAACATTGAAAATGTGTGTGTTTTTACGGGCAAGATGTGACTCCTGCTGGCAGCAGATAGAAGGGTCTTGTTTTTTAATCCAACTAGACAGTCTATGTCGCTTAATTGGAGAGTTCAGTCCGTTAACGTTAAGAGATAGGACTGAGAGGAATTTGGGAGTTCCTGCCATGTTATCTTCCTTCTTGGGGGCTTTAAAACTGGGTTCTTCCTATGGTTCTTGGATTCTCAGTTTGGGTGCAGTTTGTTGGTCTTTATTGTGGTCTTGTTGGTTTTCTATGTGTAGGACATCGTTAAGAATCTTTTGTAGGGCTGGTTTGGTGGAGATGTATTGTTTCAATTTTTCTTTGCTGTGGAAGTTTTTTATTTGGCCTTCAGTTATGAAGGAGAGTTTAGCTGGGTACAGTATTCTTGGTTGATCGTTGTTTGTTTTTAGGGCATGGCATACATCATTCCAGGCTTTTCTTGCTTTGATTGTCTCTGCTGAGAAATTTGAGGTGATTCTTATTGGTTTCCCTTTATAGGTGATTACCCTTTTCTCCCTGACAGCTTTAAGGATCTTTTCCTTGTTCTGAGTTGATCCTGTGTGGATTATAATGTGACGGTGGGATGTCCTATTCTGGTCTGGTCTATTTGGGGTTCTAAAGGCTTCTTGTATCTGAATAGGCCTATCTTTTTGCATGTTTGGGAAGTTCTCTGCTAGGATCCTGTTAAACAAATTTCCTAGACCATTAACTTCTGTTTCTAGGTGCTCCTCTACACCCATTATCCTTAAGTTAGGCCTTCTGATGGTGTCTTCCAGGTGTTGAATAGATCTATCATATTTCTTGGACTTGTCTTGGATGGTTGTATGTTCTTTCTCTATAATATCTAGGCTGTCTTCAATCCCTGAGATTCGAACTTCTGCATGGTCTAACCTGCTGTCAAGACTCTCTACTTTGTTTTTTATCTCTTTTCTTTCTAATTGGTCAGATTTGATGGCTTCAAGTTCTTTGTTGAAGCTCTGTTTTAGGTCTTGTATGAATCTCTTCACTTCCTTAATTTGGTGTTCAGTGTTTGTCCTCAAATCACTTAGTTGGTTGGATATGGTTTCTTTGGACTCCCATTCCTTCTGTTGGGTTCCATTCAGCTTTCCCTTTGTGGTCTCCCTGACTTCCTTCAGCTCTTTGTTAATGGATTCTATGGATGTCTTTAGTGATCTTTGTGTGTTCTCTACCTGGTCTCT
This sequence comes from Dipodomys merriami, assembly GCF_024711535.1. Lineage (NCBI taxonomy): Eukaryota > Metazoa > Chordata > Mammalia > Rodentia > Heteromyidae > Dipodomys > Dipodomys merriami. Next base: position 304,445 of record NW_027205581.1, on the reverse strand, counting down.
CAATTCCTGTATTACTCTTTGATTAGCTTCCTCTCGTTCGTGGGATTCCTGCAGTTCTCTTTGAGTGTTCTCAGCCTGCTCACGCAATTCCTCCCTTTCTTTTTGAGTATTCTCAAGTTGTTCACGCAAATACTGTATCAGTTTTTGAGTAGCTTCCTCACGCTTATGATATTCCTGTATAAACTTCTGGGATGCCTCCTCTCTCTCCCTATCACGCTCATACTGAGTCCTTTGTACATTGTCAAACTTCTCATTTATCATGTTTGCTAGTAGTGTTTGTAGAGCTATTTGGGAACTCTCCTCTGGATTATTCTTTATCTGTTCTAATCCCTGATTATCAAGATTGGGAATTGAGATACCCGAATTTGCCATTTTTCTTGTGTTTTTCCGGCTTACTCTGCCCATTTGAGATGAAGATAGCACCAGTTTTGTGCTAGAACACTATCTTAAGGCAACCATCAACCAAAGTTTGCATTTGTACAGTCAGTAGTCTACAGATACAATCTAGTTCAACAGATACATCTATTCAATATCAAACAACTATATGTTAAAGGACTTCGAACCACAGAAAAGAATTTGGAAAACCAGAAATTATTAGGATTAGGGAGAGATGTAGGTAAAAAATAGGAATAGATTGGTGTGGGGAGGAACAGGGAGAGTTAAATATGTCCTAATCACAATGCAGGAAATGGGTTGGGTAGGATGCAAGTAGAGAGAGACAGAAAAAGAAGAGACGGAAAGGGGAATGAAAAGAGACCAGAAAAAAATAGAAACGTAAAAATTAATGTTATTATAGAGATTAAAAGACCATCTATTTAGAGAGGAATGTGAATATGTTGAGAGAAAGGGAGGGACATAGAGGAGATGTGAAAAACTTTGAGGATGGGAAAGGGAGAAGAAAAGATCAGAAGTTCAGTAGAGCTAGACAAAAAACAAAAAGATAATTAAGAAAGAAAGAAAAAGAGAAAGAAGACAAAAAAAGAAAATAAAATAAAAATTATAAGGGGAGAAAGAAAAAAAAGTTATTGGAAAACAATTATTTTTTCAGAAGAGGCAAAAATTAAATATTAATAAAAGTTTTAGAAGAGAAAAAAAATATATATATAAGGTAACAAAAAAAACAAACAAACAAAGAAAAGAAGAAAAAGAAAAAAAAGAAAAAAAAAGTCCTTTGATTTTTTTTGGGGGGGAGGGGTGGGAAGAATCCTGTATCTCCCTTTTGTCTGTAACCAGCCTCTTGTTGGAGTCTCTGGTCAGCTTGAGGTCCTGTGGCTTGATTGGTTTCTTAAGTCGGTTTGTTGGAAGAGGCAGAAAAATGCTCTGCTTTACCCAAGATTTTGAGATCCCCCTCCCAGGTTAGTTTTTTGGGAGGGTGATCAGCTTTGAGAATCACAAAAGAGGGGGATGCAGTGATGAGGCGAGGTTCTGGGTAGAGTTGAGGCCTTTCAACTAACAGTAGCATTTCCCTGGGGCTATTTTGTGATAAAACTCACAGCGCCCAGCCTGGAGCCATTCTCAGGGTTTCTGTTTTTCAATTGATTGTGGTTGCTGCTAGAGGGAGGGGCAGCCTCTGGCTCTGGTTACCCAGTGAGGAAAGCCAATCCAATTGCTGGCGCCTGAGCTGGGTGACTTTTCCCTGGATGGAGCCGAGTCTGGCAGGTCACTTCGCCGTTAAGTTCTTGTGACCTGCTAAATGACTCGTTTTATTCCAAGGCCTGAGCTGGAGCTAGCAGCTCCTCCGAGCTTTGTCGGTATCCAAGATGGAGATCACTGGTGCTGGGGGGGGAGGGGTGGCCTTCCCTTCTCTGCTCCCTGAGAAGGAGTGAGGACGTCGGGCTTGTACTCATGCCGAGTCTTGGATCCTGGGTCGTCTCTGGTCTGCAAACTGCAGGATGAAGATGTCCGCTCCTTGTCGGTTCTTTTTGGTGTTGAGTAGAATCCGCTCGTCCGCTGCGTCTGGCTCCTTTGTCCAGGACTCTCTGTGTCTCAGGTATGACCCCGCAGCGGTGGTCGCCGCCGCGACCCTGCCACCGCAGCGGCAGCTGCTGGCAGGCGCTCAGATGTGTCTTCTTGGCTTCCCCTCTCTTGACTAACTCTCTGTCCTGTGATGGCACACTTGGTGTGATTCTCTGGCTTAGGACTGTTTACTGGAACTCTAAACTGCTTTCTATGAGAGAGCTTGTTCAGATTCCAGCTTCTCCTCCACCATCTTCCCGGAACTCTGGTTGCTTGTTTTAAAACAGACACACATTAAGATTTTTAAACTCAAATGACAATTTTTCCTTAATGCACGAATTATAGTCACCTTCACTATATCACGAAGCTAGACTTAACACCTTTATAACTTTTTTTTTTTTTTTTTTTTGGCGGTCGTGGGGCTTGAACTCTGGGCCTGGGCGCTGTCCCTCAGCTCTTCAGCTCAAGGCGAGCGCTCTACCACTTGAGCTACAGCGCCACTTCCGGTTTTTCTAGTGGTTTATTGGAGATAGGAGTCTCACGGTCTCTCCTGCCGGGCTGGCTTTGAACCGCGATCCTCAGATCTCAGCCTCCTGAGTAGCTAGGATTACAGGCGTGAGCCACCGGCGCCCGGCAACCTTTATAACTTTTAAAAGCATCCTAATTGTGGAATATAATTGAAAGTAAGCCACATTAAATAAATAACTTTTTAGCCCTCTTTTAAGGCCTTCCTAATTTTAATTTTAACACATCCAATGGGAGGTTTTAGCAATACTAATCAGATCATCACATCACTCATTTTAACCATCATGTTTTCAGTGTCTATCTGCAGAGAAAAGAGAGAACAAAGATGGGCCACTCAGCCCCTTCTATGGAATGGCCACACAACCAATCTGACTCTTAAGGGTAGATGAACTGTGTTTGCGTCAGCTTGCCCTCTTTCTCCATGCGTGGATGCCTCCCAGGGCCTGTCCCAACATGCATGACCAGCTGAACTGCACTTCAGCTTGTTCACCCTTCACCCCTAAAGGTCTTCTGTTGGCTTCTAAGTTTTTCTCCATCTCTTCTCTTTTTTCGAATGGAATACACAGTTTTAGACAGACAGAACAGGTTACATCTTTGACAGTGTTAAACTATCCTGTACATTTAAATTTTTAATATTTATCCCAAATTTTAGCCAAGGGAACTAGATCCCAAACAGCGAATGCATTTTTGTTAAGCCAGATAACTTGATTACAGTATAAACAGTCTTATGCATTTTAAAACATTAGTCTTTAAATACCAGATTTTCTAATTTGCAAGTTAAAGAATCCTTACAAAGCTATTTAAAACAATGCGAAGATTTTTTTTTTTTGGTCAATGTCCAAACCTCATAACTTTTTGAATTTTAAATTTAAACTCACCCAATTGTTACAGCATGCTGACAATTTTTATCTTTGAACACGTTCTCAGACACACACAAACACTCACACAGATCTTAAAGCGCGCAAAAATCAAAATCAGTTGTACGTACACCTTTTAAAGTTTTTAAACAAAAATTTAAGACAGTATTTCTTTTAACTAGGTACCTTTGTTGGGCGTTATTTTCCCAGAGCTTGCTTATCTAGCAAGGCAATTCACTAATTAGTCTTTTGAATCTTTGTGCTGTTCTCATTCAGCAAGCTGAATCCAGAGTCTGCTGAGTGAGCCTGCCACACTCACCCAAATCTTCCCTACCTCAGAAAACATAAAATGAACACACACACTAATCAAGACAAACAAGTGGCCACAAAGACAAAATCAGGTCTTAGTGAATGGGGCGACATCTCACCACCATTCACTTACTAGGGGACTCAACACTCCTATTCTCCTCCGGAGGATTTTTTTTTCTTTTTTCTTTTTTCTAGATTCCTGCAAGCATTGACCCAGGGGCCTTCCAAGGCGGAGGAGAATTCCCAGTCATCTTGGGGCAAGGGAAAACAAAAATACCTAGTGGCCGTCCCCTCAGACTGACAGGTTCTCCCCCACCCTCAGAACCCCTGAACCAAGGCCCAAGGCTGAGATCTAACTGGGGCCACTCAAAGGTGGTCAGTGACAATTTCATAATTGACAAACAAGCAAGTTCCTAAAACCTGACAATCTGGGCTCGAGCTGTAACTTTTTTCCAGTGATCTAAAGTCAGACTTAAGGGGGTTGTTAGTTGCCGCCCCTTCCCTTTAAGAACAACAAGACAGACAACAGAGACAATTAACACTAAACAGAAACAGAGGAAACCAGGACTGCAACAGAAAAAGCAACTTCAGATGGTAGTGGCCATCTGAACAAGTTTTTTGTTTATGATAGCCTGAAACTCTGCCTTATCTATAAATTCAGCCTTCCAGGTTAAATATTGACCTCTGGCCAGGACCGATTGTACAATCTTATTCTATTCATGAGGCAGCAGGTGTCCTCCATTAAAATCAATAAGCGGGCACCATCTCTTCCCTTTCCTACCTCTTTTAAAATGTCCCTGATAATCCCATACAAACTAAAAAAGGCCTCAGGAATTTCTTCTCCTTTAGCCGCTAAATCATTAATATTTTTCCCTACTTTACTCCAGGTAAGAGGATGAATGTCCGGGCCACTCAAAATTAGCCAAGGACATTTTTCCCACGACAAAACAAAACATTTTTACAAGATCCTTTCTTTTTACTCTTATTCCTCTCTCCCTAAGAGCTTCCTTCATTTCCTTTATAAATAATGGCTCTTTAGACAATATCTTGCCCATTGTTTATGGGACGGCAAACTTACCTCAAGACTTAACGCGGTGCATGAGTGATGCGATGTGGGCGTCTCTACCCTTAGATTTTTGGGGATCACCGTCTCCAGCGCCGTCTGGCAGCCCACCGTGCCCCGAGCCCCACGTTGGGAGCCACTTGACCCATCCAGCAGGTTCAGTTATTCGTTAGGCTCGAGGAGGCGCCTCCTAAAAACCAATGGGGACGAGAGAGAAAAGAGACCAAGCGCATAAAGAAGACAAAGTCAGTCTGAGTCGTGTCAAGGTCTGCTTTATTAAAGTGAGGCAGGGTTTATATACCCGAAGGGAGAGGGGAAGGGAAAGAATGAAAAAACTTTGCAGAAGCAAGTGTGAGAAGTCCCGGGGTCAGGGATGGGTCATGCTTTTCCTTTGGCCGTTGTGCTAGACTTTCTAAGAAATATTTATGGTTAGCCAGGCGTGTTTGCTTAGGGCTGGAGATAAGAGAAATGTTTATGGTTAGGCAAAAGTTGTCTGCTTAGGGCTGGAGGAATATTTATGGTTAGCCAAATGTAGTTTGCTTAGGGCTGGAGGAATCTTATCTTATCTTATCTTTCCACACACTTTCTTGGCTCCCAACACACACCCTAAAACTAACCCTCACCCTCACCCTCAAACATCACCCTAACCCAAACCCTCACCCTAATCCTAAAACAAAACCTCACCCTAACACTAACTCTCACCCTAAATTTGACCCTCACACTAATCCTCACCCTAACCATAACTCTAACCCTTACCCTAACCCTCTCATCCTCACCCTCACCCTCAGCCTAACCCTAACCCTAACCCTAATCCTAACCCTAACCCTCACCCTCACCCTAACTGTAACCATTACTCAAACCCTCACCCTCACCCTCACCCTAAACCTAACCGTAAACCTAACCCTAACCCTCAAACTAACCCTAAACCTAACCCTCACCCTAACCCTCATCCTAACTAACCCGAACCCTAAAATTAACCCTCACCCTAGACCTCATCCTAACGTTAAACCTAATCCTAACACTCACCCTCATCCTAACACTTACCCTGACCCTCACCATAAACCTAATCCTCAAACTAGCCCTAACCCTCACACTAATCCTAACGCTCACCATAACCCTAACCCTACCCCTCACCCTAAACCTAACCGTAAGCTTAACGCTAACCCTAACCCTCTCCCTGGCCCTCACCTTGAATTTAACCCCTACCCTCACCCTAATCCTCACACTAACCCTAACTCTAACCCTAACCGTAAACCTCAACCTAACCCTCACCCTAAACCTAACACTAACCCAAACCCTAAACATCACCCTAACCCACACCCTCACCCTAACCCTAACCCTCACCCTCATCCTAACCCTCACCCTAATCCTAACCCTCACCCTAAACCTAACCCTAACCCTAACACTAAGCCTAACCCTCACACTAACCCTAAACCTCACCCTAACCCTAAACCTCACCCTCATCCTAACCCTCACCCTAACTCTTACCATCACACTAACCCTAACCCTAAAGCTAACCCTAAGCCTAACCCTCAGACTAACCCTAAATGTCACCCTAACCCTAACCCTAACCCTCACACTACCCCTCATCCTGATCCTAATTCTCACCCCAACCCTAACTCTAACCCTAAACCTCACCCTCAACCTAACACTCACGGTCACCCTATCCCTCAACCTAAGGCTAATGGTCAACCACACCCTAAACTCAACATCACCCTCATCCTCACCCTAAACCTCACCGTCAACCTAGACCTCACCATAACCATACCACTAACCCTAAAACTTACATAACATAAACCCTCACCCTCAACCCACCCTCACCCTAACCCTAAACCTCACCCTCACCATAACACTTACCCTCACGCTAACTCTCACATTAACCCTAATCCTCACTGTCACCCTCACTCTCACGGTCACCCTCACCCTAACCATAACCTTCATCCTCTCCCTAACCCTTACTTTCACCCTATCCCGAACCCTCACCCGAACCCTCACATCATGGTAACCATCATCCAAAACATCACACTAACCATAACCCTCACCCTAACCCTATCCCTAACCCTCACCCTAACCCTAAACCTCCCTCTATCCCTCAAACTCACCCTAACCCTAACCCTAACACTCACACTAAAACTAAACCTAAACCTAAACCTCACCCTAACCCTCAACCTCATCCTAAACCTAACCCTCATCCTAACCTTAACCTTAACATGAACACTCACCCTAACCCTATCCCAAAACCTCACAGTCACGCAAACCTAACCCACACCTTAACCCTAACCCTCACCTTAACCCTAACACTAAAACTAACCCTCAACCTCACCCTAACCCTAAGACTAACCCTTAACCTCAACGTAATCCTCACACTAACCCTAACCCTAAACCTCACCTTCATCCTAACCCTAAACCTCACCCTAACCCTCCCTCTAACACTCAAACACACCCTAATCCTCACCCTAAATCTAAACCTCACCCTACACCTCAAACCCTAACCCTAACGGTAACCCAAAACCTAAATTTCCCCCTCACCCTTACCTTCAACCTAACCCTCACCCTAACCCTAACCCTAACCCTAACACTCACCCTAACCCTCACCCTCACCCTAACCATAAACCTAAACCTAAACATCAATCTAACCCTCACCCTAACTCTAATCCTAATCCTAACCCTATTCCTCAACCTCACCCTCACCTTAATTCGAACCCCAAACATAACCCTAAACCTCACCCTCACCTTAACCCTAACTCTAACTCTCACCCTAACCGTAACCCTCACCCTAAACCTAACCCTAACGCTCACCCTCAACCTAACTCTAAACCTCACCCTAACCCTCAACCTAACCCTAACTCTAACCCTAACCCTCAACCTCACCCTAACCCTAAACCTAACCCTAACCCTCATCCTAACCCTAACCCGATCCCTAACCCTAACCCTCACCCTAGACCTCACCCTATCATTAACCCTAATCCTAACCCTCACCCTCAAACTAACCCTCAGCCTAACACTTACCCTCACACTCACCATAACCCTGAACTTCAACTAACCCTAACCCTCTCACCAACCCTAACCCTCACCATAACCCTAACCCTAACCCTCACCCTAACCCTAAACGTAACCCTAACCCTAACCCTAACCTTCATCTTCACCCTAACCCTAACCCTCACCCTAACCCTAACCCTCTCTCTAATACTCAAACTTACCCTAATCATCACTCTAAATATATCCCTAACCCTCACCAAACACAAACCCTCAGCCTCACTCTCACCCTAACACTAACCATCACATTCACCCTCATCCTCAGCCTATCCAGATGCCTAACACTCACCCTCACACTCACCCTCATCCTCAGCCTATCCCTAACCATGAACTTAATCCTAACCCTAAACTTCAACCTGACCCTCACCCTCACCCTAACCCTAACCCTAAACCTAACCCTCACCCTAACTCTTAACCTCACCCTAATCCTTACCCTAACCCTAAGCCTAAACCTAACCCTCACCCTAACCCTCACCCTAACCCTAACCCTAAAACTCACCACCACCCTAAACTTCATTCTACCCTTTACCCTCACCCAAACCCTCACCCTAAACCTAAACACAACCCTAACCCTCACACTAACAATCACCCTAACCCTAACCCTAACCCTAAACTTAACATCACCCTAACCCTCACCCTAACCCTCAAACTAACCCTAACCCTCACCCTAACCCTATCCCTACCACTCTCCCTAACCCTCATCCTAACCCTAACCCTAAACTTAATCCTCACCCTAACCTTAACACTAACCATAAAACCTCATCCTAACCCTCACCTTCACGGTAATCCTCAACCTGACCCTAACCCTCACCCATAACCTAAACCAAACTTTCACCCTCCCCCTAGCCCTAACCCTAAACCTAACCCTCAACCTAAGCCTAACCCTCACCCTAATCCTCACCTTCATCCTAACCCTCACCCTAACCATTACCCTCAAACCTAAAGCTAAACCTAACCCTCACAATAAACCTTACCCTCCCCATAACCATCATCCTCACCCTATCCCTCACCCTAACCTTAAGCCTAACCCTCAACCTAACCCTAAACCTCACCCTCAACCTCACCCTAAATGTAACCCTAACCTTACCCATCAACCTAAACCTCATCCTCACCTTAAACCTAACCCTAACACTCACACTAAACCTAACCCTAACCCTAAATATCCCCTTAACCCTCACCCTCATCTTAACACTAACCCTTACCCTAACCCTAACCCTCACCCTAACCCTAAACCTAACCATAAACAAACCCTCACACTAACCCTAACACTCACCCTAACCCTAACCCAAACACTAACCCTAAACCTCACCCTAACCCTCACTCTACCCTAAACATAACCCTAACCCTAACCATCACCCTACCCCTCACCCTAACCGAAACCCTGAACCTAACCCTCTTCCTCATCCTAACCCTTACACTTACCCTCACGGTAAGTCTAACACTAACCCTAACCCTCACACTAAACCTAACCCTCACCCACACACTAACCCTCACCCTCACCCGAAAACTCATCTCACATGAACCCACACCCTCACACTAAACATCACCCTAAACATAACCCTCACCCTAACCCTAATCCTAACCATCACCCTAATCCTAACCCTCACCCGAAACCTCATCCTCACCCTAAGCCTAACCCTAAACCTAACACTAACCCTAAACCTAACTCTCAACCTCACTTTCACCCTAACGCTACCGCACACCCTAATAGTAACCCTAACCATAAACTTCACCCTAAAACTTACCCTCACCCCTACCCTTACCCTCACCCTAACCATAACCCTAAACCTAACCCTCACACTAACCCTAACCCTCTCGCAAACCATAACCCTACCATTCACCTTAACCCTCATCCTAACCCTAACTTTAACCCTAATGCTCACCCTAAACCTAACCCTAACCATAACCCTCACGCTAACCTTCACCCTCACCCTAGTCCGCACCCTGAACCTAACCCTAACCCTAACCCTAAACCTCACCCTAACCATCACCCTCAACCTAACACTTACCCTCACCCTAACCCTCAACCTAACCCTAACACTAACCCTAACCCTAACCTTAAACATCACCCTAACCGTCACCCTAACCCTAATCTTTACACTCATCCTAACCCTCAACCTAACCCTTACCCTCACCCTAACCCAAAACCTAACCCTCACCCTCACCCTAACACTTACCCTCACCCTAAACCTAAACCTAACCCTCACCCTAACGCTCACCCTAACCCTACTGCTCAGCCTAACCCTCACCCTAACATTATTACTTACCCTAAATCTCACCCTAAACCTTACCCTAAACCTTACCCCAACCCTCACCCTAAGCCTCACCCTAGAACTTATCCTCACCCTAACCCTAACCCTCACACTAACCCGAAACCTAAACCTCACCCTACACCTAACTCAAACAATAACCCTGACCGTAACTCTCACCCTAACCTTCAACCTCACCATTACCCTCAACATAACCCTCACCCTAAACCTAAAACTCACCCTGACCCTCACCCTCACCCCAACCCTAATCCTAAACCTAAACATCACTCTAACCCTCACCCTAACTCTAACCCTAATCCTAACCCTATTCCTCAACCTCACCCTCACCTTAATTCGAACCCCAAACCTAACCCTAAACCTCACCCTCACCCTAACCCTAACTCTAACTCTCACCCTAACCCTAATCCTCACCCTAAACCTAACCCTACCCTTACCCTCAACATAACTCTAAACTTCACCTTAACCCTCAACCTAACCCTAACACTTACACTAACACACAACCTCACCTTAACCTTAACCCTAACCCTAACCCTAACCCTAACACTCACCCTCACCGTAAACCTCAACCTTACTCTAACCCTCATCCTAATCCTAAAACTAAACCTCACCCTAACTCTAACCCTCACTCTAAATTTCACCCTCACTGTAATCCTCACACTAAGTATAACCCTAACCCTTACCCTAACCCTGTCAACCTCACACTCACCGTCAGCCTAACCCTAACCCTAAACCTAATCCTGACCCGATCCCTCACCCTCACCCTAACCCTAACAGTTACCTTAAATCTCACCCTCACCCTCACCCTCACCCTAACCCTAACCCTCATCCTCACCCTAACCTTAATCCCAGCACTCACCCTAACCCTAAACGAAAACCTCTCCGTCACACAAAACCTAACCCTAACCCTCACCTTAACCCTAACACTAAACCTAATACTCAACCTCACACTCACCCTCACACTAACCCTTAACCTCAACCTAATCCTCACACTAACCCTAACCCTCACCCTAAACCTAACACTCCCTCTAACCCTCAAACTCACCCTAATCCTCACCCTAATCATACCCCTAACCCTCACCAATCCCAAACCCTCAGCCTCACTCTCACCCTAACTCTGACCATCACACTCACCCTCACCCTCACCCTATGCAGATGCCTAATCCTCACCCTCAAACTCACCCTCATCCTCAGACTATCTGTAACCCTAAACCTAATCCTAACCCTAAACTTCAACCTGACCCTCAACCTCAGGCTAACCCTAAACCTAACCCAAACCCTCCCCCAAAACTTAACCTCACCCTAACCCTTACCCTAACCCTAAGCCTAAAACTAACCCTCACCCAACCCCTCACCCGAATCCTAACCCTAACTCGCACCACCACCCTAACCTTCATCCTAAACTTTACCCGCACGCTAAACCTCAACCTAACCATAACCCTAACCCTAAACCTCACACTAACAATCACCCTAACCCTAAACCTAACCCTAACCATAACATCACCCTAACCCTTACCCTAACCCTCACACTAACCCTAAGCCTCACCCTACCCCTAACCCCAAAACTCACCTTAACCCTAATCCTAACCCTAACCCTAATCCTAATCCTCACCCTAACCCTAACACTAACACTAACCTTCACCCTCACCCTAACTGTCACTTTCACGGTAATCCTCAACCTAACCCTAACCCTCACCCATACCCTAAAACTAAACCTCCCCCTCCTCCTCCCCCTAACCCTCACCCTCACCCTAGCCCTCACCTTAAACCTAACTCTCACCTTAAGCCTAACCCTCACCGAAATCCTCACCCTCATCCTAACCCTCACCCTAACCCTTCCCCTCAACATAACCTTAAACCTAAACCTAACCCTCACAATAACCCTTACCCTCACCGTAACCCTCATCCTCACTCTAACCTCACCCGAACCCTAACCCTAACCCTAATCCTCAACCTCATCCTAAACCTCACCCTCACCCTTACCCTCATGGTAACCCTAATCCTAATCCTAACCCTAAACCTCAAACTAACCCTAACGCTCACAATAACCCTACCCTAGCCCTCACCCTAACCCTCATCCTAAACCTATCCCTAACACTCACACTCATCCTAACCCTAACTCTAACCCACAACCTAACCCTAAACCTCAAACTCAATCTCAAACTAAAAGTTACCCTAACCTTACCCCTCACCCTAAACCTCATCCTCACCCTAACCCTAACCCTAACACTCGCACTAAGCCTAAACCTAACCCTAAACCTCACCCTAACCCTCACCCTCATCCTAACACTAACCCTCACCATAAACCTTACCCTCACCCTAAACTTAACCCTAACCCTAAACCTCACATTAACCCTAACACTCACCCTATCCCTAACCCAAACACTAACCCTAAACCTCACCCAAACCCTCATCCTACCCTAAACATAACCCTAACACTAAGCCTCAACCTACCCCTCACCCTAACCGAAACCCTAATCCTAACCCTTACCTTCATCCTAACCCTCACCCTTACACTTACACTCACGGTAACCCTAACCCTAACCCTAACCCACACACTAACTGTAAACCTCACTATATTCCTAAACCTATCCCTCACCCTAACCCTAACTCTAACACTAACCCTCACCTCAATCCTCACCCTAACCCTAACCTAACCCTAACCCTAACCCTCACACTAAACCTAACACTCACCCTAACCCTAACCCTAAACCTAACCCTGACCCTCACACTAAACCTAACCCTCACGCTAATCATAACCCTACCCCTCAGCCTACCCCTCAGCCTAACCCTAAACCTCACCCTTTCCCTAACCCTAACCCTTACCCTCACCCTCACACTAGCCCTCACCCTAACACTAAAACTAACCTTAACCCACACCCTAACTGTCACCCTCACCCTAACAGTAACCCTCATCCTCACACTCACCCTCAGCCTAAACCTTACCCTAACACTAATCCTAACCCTAAACCTCACCCTCATCCGCACCCTAACTCTAACCCTAACCCTCACCCTAAACCTCACCAAAACCCTTACCCTCACCTAACCCGAACCCTAAACCTAAACCCAACACTCACACTTATCCTAACCCTCAGCCTAACCCTAATCCTTCCCCTCACCCTAACCTTCACCCTAACACTAACCCTAATTCTAACCCTCACCCTACCCCTAACCTTAATCCTCACCGGCAGCCTAACCCTCACTTTCACCCTAACCCTCACCCTGTACCTCACCAAAACATTTACCCTCACCTAACCCGAACCCTAAACCTAAACCCAACACTCACACTTATCCTAACCCTCACCCTAAACATAGTCCTTCCCCTCACCCTAACCCTCACCCTAACACTAACCCTAATTCTAACACTCACCCTACCCCTAACCTTAATCCTCACCTTCAGCCTAACCCTCACTTTCACCCTAACCCTCACCCAAATCTTAACCCGCACCCACACCCTAACTCTCACCCTCCCCCCAACACTCACCCTCACCCTAACCCTCAGCCTCACCCTAAACATCATCCTAACCATAAGCCTTATCCTAACCCAAAATCTAACCCTCACCCTAAACATAACCCTCACCCTAAAACTCATCCCCACCCTAATCCTCTCCCTAAACCTAAGCCTAACACTTACCTTAACCCTAACCTTCACCCTCACCCTCACCCCCACCCTAGTCCTCACGCACACTCTAGCCCTCACCCTAACCCTAACTCTAACCCTACCCCTACCCCTCACCCTCTTACTCAGTCTAACCATAAATCTAACTCTAATCCTAACCCTAACCTCATCCTCTCCCTAACCCTAACCCAAACCTTAACTCTCACACTAACCCTAACTCTAACATTAATCCTAACCCTTACCCTAACACTAACCCTAACCCGAACCCTTACCATCACGCTAACTCTCACACTAACCCTAAACCTAACCCTCACACTAACCCTCATGCTAACACTCACGCTAACCCTAACCCTCAATCTCACCATAACCCTCACCCTAAGCCTTACCCTCACCCTAACCCTAACCCTCACCCTGACCCTAACCCTAACCCTAACCCAAACCCTAAACCTAACACTCACCCTAAAGCTCACCTTAACCGTAACCCTAAACATAACCCTCACCCTACTCCTCACCCTTACGCTAACCCTAACACTCACCCCTACCCTAAACCTAACCCTAAATTTTCTCCTATCCCTATACTTCTAGCTAACCCTAATCCTAACCCTAACTCTCATGCTAACCCTAATCAAACCCCGAAACTTAACTTTCAATATTACCCTCCCCCTAACCATAACCCTACCTCTCACCCTAACCCTCATCCTAACCATTACCCTAACACTTACCCTAACCCTAACCCTCACAGTAACCCTAACTCTAACTCTAACCCTAACCCTCACCCTCAACCTCAGTCTAACCCTAACCCTAACCCTAATCCTAACCCTAACCCTCACCCTCACCCTCACCCTAACTCTAACCCTAAACCCAAACCTAAACCTCACCCTAACTCTAACCCTAACCCAACCCTATCCATCACCCTAACGCTAACACTAACCCAAAACCTTACCATAACCCTCACCCTCAACCGAAACCTAACCCTAACCCTCACCCTAAGCCTCACACTAACCCTAACGCTAACCCTAAAACTCAACTTCACCCTAAACCTTACCCTTACCCTTATCCTCACCCTAACGCTGACCCTAACCCTAACCCTAAACCTCACACTAATCCTAATCCTAACCCTAACACTAATCCTAAACCTAACCCTCACCCTCACCCTAACCCTCACCATCACCCTAACCCTCACCCTAACCCTAACCCTATCACTAACCCTCAACCTAACCCTAATCCTAATACTAACCATAAGCCTCAGCCTCACCCTCACCCTAAGTCTAACCCAAACCCAACTCTAACCCTCAACCTAACTCTAACCCTAACCCAAATCTAACCCTCCCTTAACCCTAACCCTAACCCTAAACCATACTCTAAACCTCACGCTCACCAGAAACCTAACCCTAACACTAACCCTAACCCTAACCTTCACCCTCACCCTAAACCTCATCCTAACCCTTATACTTACAATAACCCTGACCCTAACCTTAACACTAACCCTCACAGTAAACCTAACCATAACCCAAACCCTCATCCACACCCTAAATCTAATCCTAACCCTTAAAATCACCCTACCCCTCACCGTCACTCTAACCCTAACCCTAACCCTAACCCTCACCCCAAACCTAACTCTCAATCACATCCTAATCCTCACCTTCACCCGAACATTCGCCCTCACACTAACGCACTCCCTCACCCTAAACATCACCCTAATCCTAAACCACACCCTAAACCTAAACCTAAACCTCAGCCTAAACCTAACCCTCACCTTCACCCTCACCCTAAGCCTAACCCTCACCCTAACTCTAACCCTAAACCTAACCTTAACCCTCACAATCACAATCACCAAAAACCTAACCCCAACCCTATCCCTCACCCTCAACCTCACCCTAAGCCTAAACCTATCGCACACCCTCACCCTCACCCTAACCCTAACCCTAACCCTAACCCTATCACTAACCCTCACCCTAGGCCTAACACTAACCCTAAACCTAACTCTCACCCTCACCCTAAGCATTACCCTAACCCTCTGCCTCACCCTCAGCCTCAGCCTAACACTAACTCTCACCCTAACACTCAACCTAACCCTAACCCTCACCCTAATCCTAACCCTAACGATCAACCTCACCCTAACCCTCACCCTAAAGCTAACCCTCACCCACACCATAACCCTTACCCTCACCCGTACACTCACCCTCACACTAACCGACACCCTTACCCTAAACATCACACTAACTCTAACCCACACCCTAAACCTAACCCTAACACTCACCCTAACCCTAACCCTCACCCTCACCCTAAGCATAAACCTAAACCTAAGATTAACCCTAAACCTAACTGTCACCCTCACCCTCACCCGAACCTTAAACCTAACCCTAACACTATCCCTCAGCCTCACCCTCACAGTAACTGTAACCCTCTCCCTCACCCTTACCCTAAGCCTAACCCTCACCCTCACCTTAATCCTAAACCTAACCCTCTCCCTCACCCTCACCTTCAGCCTAACACTAACCATAACCCTAACCTTCACCCTCACCCTTAACCACAACCACACCCTAAACCTCACCTTCACCAGAACCCTCAACCAAATCTTAACCCTAAACATCTCCCTAAACTGAACTCTTAACCTAACCCAAAAACTAACCCTCAAGCTAAATCTAATCCTCACCCTCATCCTAAGCCTAACCGTCACCCTAACCCTAAACCTAACCCTCACACTCAACCTAACCCAATCCCTCACCCTCACCCTAACCCTAATGCTCAACCTCACCCTAAAACTCACCGTCACCCTAATCCTCACCCTAATCCTAACACTCACTCTAACCCTAATCCGAAACCTCACCCTCACCCTAACCCTCACCCTCACCCTCACCCTCACCCTAAGCCTAACCCTAAACCTAACACTAACCCTAAACCTAAATCACACAGTCACCCACACCCTTACACTAACCCTAACACTAACCCTAACCCTCACCATAAAAATCACCCTAAACTTAACCGTAACCCTAACCTTCACCCTCACCCTAATCCTATAACTCACCCTCACCCTAAACATAACCTTAAACCTAACCACAAATCTAACCCTCACCATAACCTTCACCCTAAGCTTAACCGCAACCCTAACTTAACACTCACCCTCACCGTATGACTAATCCTAAAACTCTCCCTCACCTTCACCCTCACCCTCTGCCTAACACTAACCCTAACCCTAACACTCACCCTAACCTTAACACTAACCCTAACCCTCACCCTAATCCTAACCCTCAACCACACCCTAACCCTCAGCATCACCCTAAGCCTCAACCTAACTCTAGCCCTCACCCACACCCTAACCCTTAACTTCACCCGAACCCTCACTCTGACACTAACCCACACCATCACCCTAAACATAACCCTAACTGTAACACTCACCCTCACCCTTACCCTAACCCTCACCATAATCCTAACCCTCACCCTCACCCTAAGGCTAAACCTAAACCTACGACTAACCCTAAACCTAAAACTCACCCTCACCCTCAACCGAAGGTAAACCCAAACCCTAAACCTAACCCTCACCCACACCCTCACCCTCACCCTAACCCTAAACCTCACCCTAACCCTCACGCTCACAGTCACCCTCAACCTAACCCTAACCTTAAACCTCACACCATCCCTTACCCTAATCCTTATCCTCACCCTAAACCTAAAGCTAACCCTAACCCTAACCCTCACACTAACCCTAACCCAAACCCTCACCCTCACCCTAACCCACACCCTAACACTTACCCACACCCTAACCATAACCCCAACCCTAACCCTAAGCCTTACACTAAACCTAACTATCAACCTAACCCTAAACCTAAGCCTAACCTTAACCCTCACGCCCAACCTCAACCTTACCCTAAACCGAACCCTCATCATCAACCTCACCCTAAGCCTAACCCTAAACCTCACTCTAACCTTAACACTAACCCTAACAATAACCCTCACACTAAACCTAACCATCACCCTAAACCTAACCCTAAGCCTAACCTTAACCCTCACCCCCACCCTCAACCTTACCCTAAACCTAACCCTCAATATCAACCTCACCCTAAGCCTAACCCTAAACCTCACTCTAAATCTAACCCTAACCCTCACCCTCCCCCTCACCCTAAGGCTCAAACTCACCATCACCCTGGCACAAAGCCTAACCATAACCCTCATCCTAACCCTAATGCTCAGCCTAAAAACCCTAACCCTCAAACTCACCCTCACCCTAAACTTAACCATCACTCTAAACTTAACCCTACCTCTGAGCCTAAAACTCACACTAACCCTCACCCTAAACCTAAACCTCAACCTCACCCTAGCCCTCAGCTTACACTAACCCTAACCCTAACCCTCACTCTCACTGTCACCCTTACCCTCACCCTAATCCTAAACCTCAACCACACCCTAAACCTCACCCTCACCAGAACCCTAATCATAAACATCACCATAAACCGAACCCTCATCCTAAATCTAACCCTAACCCTCACCCTAAACCTAACACCTCACTCTCACCCTCACCCTCACACTAAGCCTAACCCTCAACCTAACCCTAACCCTAACCCACACCGGAACATTAATCCTAACACTCAACCTATCCCTAACCCTCACTCTAACCCTAACCCTAAAACTCAACCTCACCCAAACCCTCACCATCACCCTAACCCTCACCCTAACCCAAACCCTCACGCTCACCGTAACCCTAACCTTAACCCTAACCCTATCCCTCACACTAACCCACACCCTCACCATAAACATCACCCCATCCCTTACCCTACCCCTCACTCTATACCTAACCCTAACTTTCACCTTGATTCTCACCCTTACCGTACCCCTATCCCTCAACCTCACCCTAACACTAACCCTAAACCTAATACTCACCCTCACCATAATCCTAACCCTAAACCTCACCCTCACCCTCAGCCTAACACTAACCCTAATCCTAGCCCTCACCTTCACCCTCACCCTAATCCTAATCCTAACCCTAAGACTCACCCTCATCCTCACCCTAACTCTAACCCAAACCCAACTCTAACCCTCAACCTAACTCTAAACCTAACCCAAATCTAACCCTCCCTTAACACTAACCCAAACCCTAAAACATACCCTAACAGTCACGCTCACCAGAAACCTAACCCTAACACTAACCCTCATCCTCACCCTCACAATAACCCTCACCCTAACCGTAATGCTAACCCTAACCCTCACCCTAAAACTCATCCTAAAAATTATCCTTACAATAACCCTGTGCCTAACTCTAAAACTCACCCTAACACTAATCCTAACGCTCACCCTAACCCTAACCCTAAACCAAACCCTCATCCTCACCCTAATCCTAATCATAACCCTGACAATCACCCTACCCCTCACCGTAACTCTAACCCTCACCCTAACCCTAACCCTCACCATAAACCTAACCCTCAATCATGCCCTAACCCTCACCCTCACCCGAACACTCGCCCTCACACTAACGCACTCCCTCACCCTAAACATCACCCTAACCCTAAAACTCACCCTAAACCTAAACCTAAACCTCACCCTAACCCTAACCCTCACCCTCACCCTCACACTTAGCCTAACCCTCACCCTAACTCAAACCCTAATCCTAACCCTAACCCTCACCGTCACAATCACCCTAAACCTAACCACAACCCTCACACTCAACCTCACCCTCACCCTCACCCTAACCCTAACCCTATCCCTAACCCTCACCGTAAGCCTAATACTAACCTTAAACCTAACACTCACCCTCACCCTAAGCCTAACCCTAACCCTCTCCCTCACCCTCACCCTCAGCCTAACACTAACCCTCACCCTCACCCTAACCCGAACACTCAACCTAACCCTAACACTCACCCTAATCCTAAACCTAAAGCTCAACCTCACCCTAACCCTCACCGTCACCCTAACCCTCACTCTAAAACTAACTCTCAACCACACCATAACCCTTACCCTCACCTGAACTCTCACCCTCACACTAACCCACACCTTCACCCTAAACATCACACTAAAAATAACCTACACCCTAAACCTAACCCTAACCCTAACCCTAACACTATCTCTCACCCTCACCCTCACAGTAACCCTAACCCAAACCCTCACCCTAAGCCTAACCCTCACCCTCACCCTAATCCTAAACCTAACCCTCTCCCTCACCCTCACCTTCAGCCTAACACTAACCGTAAACCTAACCTTCACCCTCACTCTCACCCTCAACCACACCCTAAACCTCACCCTCACAGGAACCCTCACCCTCACCCTAACCATAAACATATCCCTAAACCGAACTCTTAACCTAACCCCAAACTAAGCCTCAAGCTAAATCTAATCCTCACCCTCACCCTCACCCTCATCCTAAGCGTAATCCTCACCCTAACCCTAATAATAACCATCACCCTAACCCTAACCCTAACCCTCACACTCAACCTAAACGTAACCCTCATCCTCACCCTAACCTCAACGCTCAACCTCAACCTAACCCTCACCTTCACCCTAACCCTCACCATCATAATAACCCTAACCCTCACCCTAACCTAATCCTAAACATCACCCTAAACCTAACCCTCACCCTCACACTCACCCTCACCCTAAGCCTAACCCTAAATCTAACACTAACCCTAAACCTAAATCTCACACTCACCCTCATCCTTACGCTAACCCTAACCCTAACCCTCAACATCACAATCACCCTAAACCTAACCCTAACCCTAACCTTCATCCTCACCCTAACACTATCCCTCACCCTCACCCTCACCCTATTCTTAAACCTAACTCTAAACCTAACCCCAACCATAAGCCTCACCCTAAGCCTAACCCTATCCCTAAACTTAACACTCAGCTTCACTGTATGACTAATCCTAACCCTCTCCCTCACCCTCACCCACAGCCAAACACTAACCCTAACCCTAACCCTCACCATCACCCTAACCCTCACCCTAACGCTAAACCTCACCCACACCCTAACCCTTACCTTCACCAGAACCCTCACCCTCTGACTAACCCACACCATCACCCTAAACATAACCCCAAATGTAACCCTCACCCTCAGCCTAACCCTAAACCTAAACCTCACACTAGCCCTAACCCTCAACCTAAACCTAAATCTAACCCTCACCATCACCCTCACCCTCACCCTAACCTTATCCTGACCCTATCCCTCACCATAACCCTAACCCTAACCCTAAACATATCCCACACCCTAACCCTAAGGTTAAGCCTCACGCTAACCCTCAACCTATCCCTAACCCTAACCCTCACCCTAATCCTCACCCTCACCCTAATCTTCTGCCTAACCCTAAACCCAACCCTTACTTAACTGAAACCCTCACCCTCACCCTCACCCTAACCCTAACCATAACTATAACCTACCCCTCACCCTAACACTCACAATAACCCTAACCCTCACCCTCATCCTGAAACTAATCCTTATCCTAACCCTTAGCCTATCCCTCACCCTCACCCTAACACTCACCCTAACCCTTACCCTTACCCAATCCAAAAACCTAACCCTAATCCTAACCCACACAATAACCCTAACACTCACGCTAACCCTATCCCTAACACTAAACCTAAACATCACCCCAACTCTCAACTAAACATAACCCTACCCCTAAAACTAACCCTCACCCTTGCCCTAACCCTAATCCTAAACCTAATCCTAACCCTCCCCCTCCCGCTCACACTCACCCTAACCCTAACCCTAACCCTCACACTAACCCTAACCCTAACCCTAAACCTACCCTTCACCCTACCCTCACACTAACCTTAACCCTAACTCTAAACCTCACCCTCACCCTAAAACTCAACCTAACCCATATCCTAACCCTAACCCTCACCCTCACCCTAACTCTAAACCTAACCCTCACCCTAATCCTCACCCTAAAACTCAACCTCAACCTAACCCTCACCTCAACCTAACCCTCACCCTAACCCTAACCCTAAACCTCACCCTCATCCTAAACCTCACCCGAACACTTAACCTCAACGTAACCCTAACCTTAACCGTAAACCTAACCTCAGACTAACCCTAACCCAAACCCTAACCCTCACAAGCCCCCTAAACTTCAACCTAAACCTAACCCTAACTCTCATCCTTACACTAAACCACACACTCAACCTCAAGCTAACCTTAACCTTAACCCTAAACATAAACCTCACTCTAACCCTCACCCTCACCCTCACGCTAAACCTCACCCAAAACCTTACCTTCACCCTAACCCGAACCCTCAACCTAACCATAAACCTATTAATCCTAACCCTCAACCTAACCCTAATCCTACAGCTCACCTGAACCCTCACTCTAACACTAACCCTAACCCTAACCATCACCATAACCCTAACCCTAATCCTCACCCTCACCCCAACCCTCATTTTCACACTAACCCTCACGCTAATCCTAACCTTCACCCACACATTAACTCTCACCCTCAAAGGAACCCTCACCCTCACACTAACCCTCACCCTCACCTTGAACATCATCCTAACCATAACCCTCACCCTAACCCTAAACCTATCCCTCACCCTAAGCCTAATCCTCACCCTATTCCTCACGCTCAATCTAATTCTCTCCCTAACCCTGACCCTAACCCTTACACTAACCATAACCCTCACCCTCACACTCACCCTAAACCTAACCCAAACCCTAGCCCTCAAACTCAACCTCACCCTCACCCTCAACATAACACTAACCCTCACTCTAATCATACCATAACCCTCACTCTCACAGTAAACCTAAACTTAACCCTAAGCCTCACCCTAAGGCTAACCCTAACATTAATCACAACACTCACCCTAACCCTCACCTTAACACTAACCCTAACGCTAACCCTCACCCTCAGGCTAACCCTCACCCTAACCCTAACCCTCACCCTAAACCTAACCCTAAACCTGCCCCTAACCAAAACCCTGACCCTCACCCTCAGACTAACCCTAATCCTAACCCTAAACCTCACTTTCAACTTCACCCTAACACTAAGCCTAACCCTAAGTCTAACACTCACCATCACCCTAATCCTCACCCTAAACATTACCCTCACAGTAACCCTCATCCTAACCCTAACCCTAACGCTAACACTGACCCTAACCCTAACACTCACACTCACCCTCACCGACAGCCTAACATTAACCGTTGCCCTAAACCTTACCCTCACCATACCCTAAACATAACCCCAACTCTAACACTCACCCTAACCCTAACACTAACACAAAACCTAAACCTAACTCTAACCCTAACCCTCACCCTAACCCTCACCCTAACCCTAACCATAAACATAACCCTAACCATCATCCTACCCTTCACACTACCCCTACCCCTAACCCTCAACCTCACCCTAACACTCACCCTAACCCTTATACTACCCCTAACCTTCAACTTCACCTTCACCCTAACACTCACCTTAACCCTAACCCTCACCACAACCTAACCCTCACCCTCATCCTGACCCTCACCCTCACCCTAAACATCACACTAACCCTAATCCTCACCCTAACATTAACCCTACCCCTCAACCTAACCCTAACCCTCACACTCACCATAACTTTAAGCCTAACCCTAACCGGAACCCTAAAACAAAACCTAACCCTCACCCTCACCCTAACCCTAAACCTAACCTTAAACCTCACACTCACACTCACCCTCACCCTAACCCTAACCCTCACCCTAACCCTAAACCTAACCCTCACCCTAACCCTCACACTAACCCTAATGCTAACCCTAAACCACACCCTCATCCTGACACTCACCCTAACCCTTACCCTCACCCTAACCCTAATCCTATCACGAAACCTAACCCTCACCCTAACACTAACCCTCACCCTAATCATAACCCTACCCCTCAGGCTAACCCTCAAACAAACGCTAAAACTCTCGCGAAACCAAATCCTAACCCCTCCATCAACGAAACCCTGACCCTCACCCTCACCCTAACCCTAACCCTCACCTTCACCCTAACCCTCACCCTAACACTTATTCTCACCCTAACCCTCACCCTAGCTCTAATCCTAACCCTCACACTAACCCTAACACTCACCCTAACCCTAAACCTAACACTAAACTTAAACCTCACCCTAACCCTCACACTAACCCTAACAATATCCCTAACCCTAACACTCACCCTACCTCTCACTCTTTCCCTAACACTAATCCTAACCATCACCCTCACACTAACTCTTACACTAACCCTAACCCTCACACTTGTCTTCACCCAAACCCTAACCCTAAACTCACCCTAACCCTCATCCTAACCCTCCCCCTCCCCCTAACACTAAACCTAACCCTCATCCTCACCCTAACACTCACTCTCACCCTAACCCGAATCCTAACCCCCATGCTCACCCTAACCCTCACACTTATCCTTAACCTCTCGGTAACCCAACCCTAATCCTAAACCTAACACTTACATTAACCCTAACCCTCACCCTAACTCTACGCTACCCCTCAACCTACCCATCAACCTGACCCTAATCCTCACCCTAACCCTAACCCTAACCCTCACCCTAAAACTCACCCAGAACTTAGCCCTCACCATAACCCTAACACTAACCCTAACCCTTAACTAACCGAAACACTCAACCTCTCCCTAACCCTAACCCTCACCCTCACCCTAACACTTACCCTCATCCTAACCCTCACACTAACACTAACCCTCAACCTCACCCTCACGATCACACTCACCCTAACCCTAACCCTCACCCTCACCCTAACCCTCAACCTCACACTCACCCTCACCAAAAACATCAGCCTAAACCTAACCTTCACCCTAACCCTAACGCTAACCCTCCTTCTAACCTGCAAACTCACCCTAATCCTCACCCTAAACATAAACCTAACCCTTACTAAGGGAAACCCTCACCCTCACTGTCACCCTCACCTAACCCTAATCCTCATCCTAACCCTAACACATTAATCCTTACACTCACCCTAACCCTAACCCTAAATGTCAACCTCCCCCAAACACTCACCCTAACCCTTAGCCTCACCCTAACCCTAATCCTAACCCTAACCCTCACCCTAATCCTCACCCTGACCCTAACCATAACCCTAAACCTAACCCTCAACTTAACCCTCACCGTCACCCTAACCCTCACCCTACCCTAATGCTCAACCTCATCCTAATCCTCACCCTAAACGTTACCCTCAACCTAACCCTAATCCTAAACCTATCACTCACAATAAACCTTACCCTCACCCCAAACATAAACCTTCCTCTCAGGCTAACCCTCACCCTAACCCTAATCCTAACCCTCACCCTCCTTCTAACCCTCAACCCTACCCTTACCCTCATGGTAACCCTAACCCTAAACCTAACCCTAAACCTCACACTAACCCTAACCTTCACACTAACCCTAACCCTACCCCTCAAAATAACCCTCCTCCTAAACCTAACCCTAACCCTCACACTCACCCTAACCCTAACCCTAACCCTCACCCTAGATTTCACCCTAACCCTAAACCTAATCTTAAACCTCACCCTCACCCTAACACTCACCCAAACCCTAACCCTAACTCTTACACTAAGCCTCATACTAACCCTCACCCAAAACCTAACCCCAACCCACTCCATCACCCTACCCCTCAGCCTCACACTAAACCTAAGCCTAACACTAACACCAATCCAAAACTTAACCCTCACCCTCATACTAACCCTAAACCTCACCCTCATCCTAACCCTCACCCTAACACTTACCCTCACTCTAATCCTACCCTTAAACCTAACCCTCACACTAACCCTAACCCTCAACCCAACCATAACCCTACCTCTCACACTAACCCTCAACCTATCCCAAAACCTAATCCTCTCCCTAACCCTAAACCTAACCCTCACACTCACCCTAACCCTAACCCTAACCCTACCCCTCAGCCTACCCCTCTCACTGACCCTAACATTCACCCTCACCCTGACCCTAATCCTAAACTTAAACCTTGCCCTAACCCTCACCCTTAGCCTAAACCTCACGCTAACCCTTACACTCACCCTAACACTAAACCTAACCCTAACCCTAACACACATACTAACACTAACACTCACCCTAAACTTAACCCTATCACTAACCCTAAACCTCACCCTACCCTAACCATAACCCTAACCCTAACCCTCACCCTAACCCTAAACCTAACCCTAAACCCTAACCCTCACCCTAACCCTAAACCTAACCCTAAGCCTCACACTAACCTTAACCCTCCCAATAACCCTAACCCTACCCCTCACCCTAACACACATCCTAAACCTAACACTAACCCTAACACTCACCCTAACCCTAAACCTCACCCTCACCCTCAACCTAACCTTAATCCTACCCCTCAACCTGTCCCTCATCCTAAACATAACCCTAACACTTACACTCACCCTAACCCTAAACATAACCCTAAACCTCAACCTCACCCTCACCCTCAGCCTGGCACTAACCCTCACCCTAAACCTTACCTCACCCTACCCTAACTCTAACCCTAACCCTAACCCTAACACTCACCCAAACCCTAACACTTACCCTAAACTTAACCCTAACCATAACCCTCAAGCTAACACTCACCCTTACCCTTACACTAAACCTAACCCTCAAACTCACTGTCATCCTAAAACTCTGCTTTACCCTAAAAGTCACCCACACCCGAACCCACACGTGAACCCTCACACCTACCCTAACACTCACCCTCACATTAAACATCACCCTAACCCTAACCCTCACCCTCACCCTAACCCTTACCCTCACCATAAACATAACCCACACCTTCATCCTAACCCTATGCCTAACCCTAATCCTAATCCTTAACCTACCACTTACCCTCACCCTAACACTAAACCTAGCCCTAAACCTCACCCTCACACTCACCCTTACCCTAACCCTAACCCTCACCCTCACTCTAACCCTAACCAAAACCCTAACCCTAACCCTCACCCAACACCTCACTGTAACCCTTAACCGAACCCTAACCCTCACCCTCTCCCTAACCCTAAACCTAACCCTAAACCTAAACCTAACCCTCATCCTCACCGTACCACTCACTCTTACCCTAAACCTAAACCTAAACCTAACCTTCACGCTAAACCTCACCCTAACCCTAAACTAACCCTCAACCTCACCCTAGCACTCACCCTCACCCTAACCCTAACCCTCACGCTAACCCTCACCCTAACCCTCACCCTTACCATTCCCCTCAAGGTAACCCTCACCTAACCCTAAACCTAACTCTCGCACTAACACTAAGGCTCACACTTACCCTAACCGTACTCCTCACCCTAAGTCTCAACCTAAACCTAACCCTAACCCTAAACCTCACCCCTACCCTCACCCTAACCCTCTCCCTAAGCCTCACCCTAACCCCAAGCCTCACCCTCTCCCTAACCTTCAACCTAACCCTAAGCCTCACCCTCACCCTAACCCTAACCCTCACCCTCACTCTAACCCTAATGCTATCCCTCACCCTAACCCTCATCCTACCCTTAACCCTAAAACTAACACTCACCGTAACCCTAACCCTAACCCTCACCCTCAGCCTAACCCTAACCCTCACCCTACCCCTTACCCACACCCTACCCAAACCCTAAACCTAACCCAAACACTCACCCTAACCCTAACACTCACCCTCACCCTCACCGAAACCATAACACTAACCCTAAACCTCACCCTAACTCTCCCCTTAACACTAACCCTAACCCTAACCATCACCCTAATCATCACCCTAAACCTAACACTAACTATAACACTCACCCTCACTCTAAACATAACC
Organism: Dipodomys merriami; assembly: GCF_024711535.1. Lineage (NCBI taxonomy): Eukaryota > Metazoa > Chordata > Mammalia > Rodentia > Heteromyidae > Dipodomys > Dipodomys merriami. The sequence goes on along the minus strand of NW_027205581.1, from coordinate 277,090 downwards.
CTAACCCTAACCCTCATTCTAACCTTCAAACTAACCCTAACGCTAACAGAAAACCTCAAATTCACCCTAAACCTCACCCTAAACTTTACCCTCACCCTAACCCTAAACAATACCCTCACACTAATCCTAATCCTCACCCTAACCCTAATCATACCCCTCAACCTTTCCTTCACCCTAACACGAACACTAACCCCAACCCTCACCCTAATCCAATCCCTCAAACACATCTTATCCCTCACCCAAAACCTCACCCTCACCCTAATACTCACCATCTCCCTAAACATCACCCTAAACCTAACCCTCATGCAAACCCTAAACCTAAACCTCACACTAAAGCTAACCCCCACCCTAACCCTTATCCTAATCCTAACACCCAACCTCACCCTCACCCTTATCCTAAACCTAAAACTAACCCTAATCCTAAAAACAACCCTCACCCTCACCCTAACAATAACTCTAACCCTCACCCTAACCCTCACCTAAACCTAACCCTAACCGTAACCCTCACCCTAGACCTCACCCTAATCCTAATGCTAATCCTAACACTTACCCTCACCCAAACCGTAACCCTAACACTAATCCTCACCCTAACCCTAAACTTAACCATCAACCTCACCCTAACAATAAACCTAACCCTAACCCTAACCCTAAACCTCATCCTCAACCTACCACTCACTCTCACCCTAACCCTAAACCTAAACCTAATCCTCACCCTAACCCTAACCCTAAGGCTCAACCTAACCTTAACCCTCACCCTCACCATAACCCTAAGCCTAACCCTAACAGTAACACTAAACCTAAACCTAACCCTCAACCTCACCCTCACCCTAAACCTAACCCTATACTCACACTCTCATTAACCCTTAACCTAACCGTAAAACTAACCCTTAACCTAACCCTATCAATAACCCTCACCCTAACCCTCACCTAAACCTAACCCTAACCGTAACCCTCACCCTAAACCTCACCCTCATCCTAAAACTCACCCTAACTCTTAACCTCAACCTAACCCTAATCCTATCACTAAGCCTAACCCTCACCCTAAAACTAACCCTCACCCTAACCATATCCCTACCCCTCATGCTAAAACTCAACCTACCCCTAACCCTAACCATAACCATAACCCTAACCCTAACCCTTACCTAACCGAAACCCTAATGCTCACCCTCACCCTCACCCTAACCCTCAACCTAGCCCTAACATTTACCCACACCCTAACCCTCAAACAAACGCTAATCCTCTCACTAAACCAAACCTAACCCTTACTTAAACGAAACCCTCACTCTCACCCTCACCCTAATCCTCACCCTCACCCTAACCCTCATCCTAACCCTTACCCTCACCCTAACCCTAACCCTAACCCTAATCCTAAACTGCACACTAACCCTAACACTCACTCTAAACCTAACCCTAACACTAACCATAAACCTGACCCTAACCCTAACCCTCACCTTCACCCTCACCCTTACTCTTACACTAACCCTAATCCTCACCCTCGCCCTCACCCTAAACCTTACCCTAAACTCACCCTAACACTAAACCTTACCCTAACCCTCATCCTAACCCTAACACTCACCCTCACCCTAACCCAAAACCTAACCGTATCCCTCACCCTAACCCTCACCCTAACCCTAACCTTAACCCTAGCCCTCATCCTCACCCTAATACTCTCTCACCCTAACCCTAACCCTAACCCCCACGCTCACACTAACCCTCACCCTTAACCTTAACCTCACAGTAACCCTAACCCTAACAATAACACTAACTCTCACACTAACCCTAACCCTCACTCTAAACCTTACCCTACCACTCACCCTAACCCTCAACCTAAACCTAACATTAATCCTAACCGTCATCTTCACCCTAACCCTCACCCTAACACTCACCCTCACCCTCACTCTCACTCTCACCCTAACGCTAAAACTACCCCTCACCCTAACCTTCATCCTCACCCTAAACCTAAACCTATTCCTAAACCTAACATTCAGCCTAACCCTAAACCTCACCCTAACCATTAACCTCACCCTACCCTAATCCTAACAGTAAACCGAACCCTCAAACTAACCCTAACACTCACCCAAAATCTAACCCTAACACTAACCCTAACCCTCACCCTAAACCTCACCCTAACACTAACCCTAAACCTAACCCTAATGCGAACCCTCACCCTCACCCTAACACTTTTCCTAACACTCACCCACACCCTAACCCTCTCCCTAAACCTACACCTAACCCTAACCCTCACCCTCACTGTAACCCTAACCCTCAACTTTACCCTCACACTAACCCTAACCCTACACCTCAACCTAACCCTCATCCTAACCCTAACCTAACCCTAACACTCACCTTAACCTTAACCCTAACCCTAACACTCACCCTCAACTTCACCCTCAGCCTAACCCTAACCCTCACCATACGCCTTACACTCGCCTTATCCTAAACCTAACCCTAACCCTCACCCTAACCCTAACACTCACCCTAACTGCAAACCTATCCTTAACCCTAACCCTCACCCTCACCTTAACCATAACCCTCAACCTTACACTCACACTAACCCTAACCCTACAGCTCACCCTAACCCTCACCTTAACCCTAACCTAACCCTAACACTCACCTTAACCTTAACTCTAACCCTAACCCTCACCCTCACCTTCACCCTCAGCCTAAACCTTACCCTCACCCTACCACTTACACTCACCATACCCTAAACCTAATCCTAACCCTCACCCTAACCCTAACACTCACCCTAACTGTAACCCAAACACTAACCCTATCCCTCACCTTAAACCTCACTCTAACCCTAAACCTAACCCGAACCGTAAACCTCACCCTATCCCTCACCCTAACCCTAAGCCTAACCTTACATTTCACCCTCAACCTAACACTCACCCTAACCCTTAACCTCACCCTAACCATGACCCTCACCATAACCATCACCCTAAACCTAACCCAAACCCTAACCCCCACCCTCACCCTAATCATAACCCTAACTCTGACCCTCATCCTAGCCCTCAACCTAACCCTAATGCTAACCCAAAACCTCACCCTCAGCCTAAACCTCACCATAACCTTTACCCTCACCCTAACCCTAAACCTAACACTTACCCTCACACTAATCCTAACCCTCACCCTAACCCTAACCATACCCCTCACCCTACCCCTCAGTCTAACACGAACCTTAACCCTAACACACAACCTTACCATATCCCTAACCCAAAAACTCACCCTAACTGTCACCATCACCCTAACACTCACCCTAACACTAAACCTCACCCACATCCTAACCCTCACACTAACCCTAAACCTAAACCTTACTCTAAACTTAACCCTCACCCTAGACCTCACCCTAACCCTAACACTCACCCTAACTGTAACCCTAACACTAATCCTAACCCTTACCCTAACCCTAGCCCTAACACTAACCCTCACCCTAACCCTCACCCTAACCCTAACCCTAACACTAACCCTCACACTAACCCAAACCCTCAGCCTCAAGCTAAACCGCACCGTGACCATAACCCTCACCCTAATCCTAAATCGAACCCACACCCTAACCCTCATCTTTACCCGAACTCTCACCCTCACCCTAACCCTCACCCTCACACTAAACATCACCCTAAACCTAACCCTCAGCGTAATCCTAAATCTAAACCTCACTCTAACCCTAACTCTCACCCTAACCTTCACCCTCTCCCTAATGCTCATACTAACCCTTATCCTAACCCCTACACTAACCCTAAACCTCAACCTAAACCTAACCCTCACCATCACCCTTACCCTAACCCTAACCCTCACGCTAACTCTAAACCTCACCCTAATCCTAACCCTCACACTCATCCTAACCCTCACCCTAACCCTCACCCTAACCCTAACCCTAACACTAACCCTCACCCTAAACCTCACCCTAAACTTCACCCTTACTGGAGCCCTAAACCTAACCGAAACACTAACCCTAATGCTCACCCTAAACCTAACCCTAATTCTCACTCACACCCTCATCCTAACACTCTCCCTAACCCTAACCCTCATCCTCACCCAAACCCTAAACCTCACTCTAACCCTAACCCTCACACTCACCCTAACCCTCACCTTAAACCTAACCCTAACCCTCACCTTAATCCTAACCTTAACCCTAACCTTCACCATAAACCTATCCCTAAACCTAACCCACACACTAACCCTAACCCTAATCCTCACCCTCACCCTAACCCTAACCCAAACCCCAAACCTCACACTAAACCTATTCCTCACCCTTAACCTAACCCTCACCCTAATCCTAACCCTAACATGAACCCTCACCCTCACCCTAATCCTCACCTTAAATCTTACCCTCACACTCACACTTACCTTCACACTAACCCTACCCCTCAACCTAACCCTATAACTAACCCTCAACCTCACACTCATCCTCAACCTAATCCTCACCCTCACCCTAACACTAACCCTAAAACTAACCCGCTCCTTAACCCTAACGCTCACCCTAAACTTAACACTAACCCTCACCCTCACCCTCACCCTAAAATTAACCCTAAACCTAACCCTCACCCTAACCCTCACCCTAACGCTAATACTAATCCTAACACTCACCCTCACCCTAAAACTCACCCAAAACCTTACCCTCACCCTAAACCGAACCCTAACCCTATCCCTCATACTAAACCTACAACTCACCCTAACACTAACCCTAACCCTAAATCTAATCCTCACACTAAACCTAACCCTCACGCTAACCCTAACCCTACCCCTGAGTCTAACCCTCACACTAACCCTAACCCTAACCCTAAACCTCACCCTATCCCTAACCCTAACCCTAACCCTCAACCTTACCCTAGCCCCCAGCTAACACTAACCCTAACCCTAACCCACACACTCACCCTAACCCTAACCCTCACCCTGAACCTAACCCTCAGTCTAACACTAACCCTCACCTACACCCTCACACTAACCCTTACTCTAACGGAAACCCTAACCCTCACCATCACTGTACGCCTCACAATAACAATAACCTTAAGCCTCACCCTCACCCTCAACCTAACCCTGACCCTAACCCTTACCCTCACACTAACCCTCACCCTAACCTAAACCTAACTTTCACTTTAATCCTCAGCCTTACCTAAACCTATCCCTCACCCTCACCCTAACCCTAAACCTAACCCTCACCCTAAGCCTAACCCTAACCCTAACCCTAACACTCACTCTCACTCTATACCTAAACCTAACCCTCAACCTCACCCTCGCTCTCAGCCTAACACTAACCCTAACCCTAACCCTCACCCTCACCCTCACCCTCACCCTAACCCTAACCCTAAACCTCACACTATCGCTAACCCTAACCCTACCCCTCACCCTAAACCTACCCCTAACCCTCACCTTCACCCTAACCCTCACCCTAACCCTTACCCTCAGCCTAACACTAACTTTAACCCTAACCTTCACTCTAAACCTAACTCTTACCCTAACACTAACCCTAACCCTATCTGTAACCCTCACCGCCACCCTCACCCATACCTTCAGCCTAACCCTAACCCTAACACTAATCCTAACCATAACCATCACCCTCAGGCTCACCCTAACCCTCACCCTCACCCTAACTCTAAAGCTAACAATACCCCTATCCCTAATCCTAACTCTAAACCTTACCCTAAACCTAACCCTAAACCTCACACAACCTATTCCTCACCCTTACCCCAACCCTCACCCTAATCCTAACCCTAACCCTGACCCTAATCCTCACCGTAAATCTTACCCTCACCCTCACACTTACCCTCACACTAACCCTAACCATCAACCTAACCCTAAACCTAACCCTCACCATCACACTCACCCTCAGCTTAACCCTAAAAACTAACACTAATCCTAACCCTAACCCTCACACTCAAGCTCACCCTCAACCTCATCCTCACCCTCACCCTAACTCTAACCTTAAACCTAACCCTCACCTTAACCCTAACGCTCACCTTACACTTAATCTTAACCCTCACCCTCACCCACACCCTAAACCTAACCCTAAACCTAACCCTCACCCTAACCATCACCCTAACCCTAATACTAACCCGAAACCTTACCCTCACCCTAACCTGAACCCTAATGCTAACCCTCACACTAAACCTATCCCTCACCCTAACACTAACTTTAACCCTATTCCTAACCCTCAAACTAAACCTAATCCTCATGCTAACCCTAACCCTACCCCTGAGTCTAACCCTCACACTAACCCTAACCCTAACCCTAAACCTCACCCTATCCCTAACCCTAACCCTAACCCTCAACCTTACCCTAGCCCACAGCTAACATTAACCCTAACACTAACCGTCACCCTAACCCTAACCCTAACCCTCACTCTGAACCTAACCCTCAGCTTAACCCTAACCCTCACCCTCACTCTCACACTAACCCTTACTCTAACCGAAACCCTAACCCTCACCCTCACCCTACGCCTCACCATAAAAATAACCGTAAGCCTAACCCTCACCCTCATGCTAACCCTCACCCTAACCCCTACCCGCACACTAACCCTCACTCTAACCTACACTTAACTTTCACTTTAATCCTCACCCTTACCCTAAACCTATCCCTCAACCTCACCCTAACCCTCACTCTATGCCTAACACTAACCCTAAACCTCACCCTCACCCTAATCCTAACACTAACCCTCACCCTCACCCTCGCCCTCAGCCTAACACTAACCCTAACCCTAACCCTCACCCTCACCCTCACCCTAACCTTAAACCTAAATCTCACACTATCCCTAACGCTAATCCTTATCCTCACCCTAACCCTAAAGCTAACCCTAACCCTACCCCTCACCCTAACCTTATCCCTAACCCTCACTTTCACCCTAACCCTCACCCTAACCCTTACCCTCAGCCTAACACTAACTCTAACCCTAACTCTCACACTAACCCTAACCCTATCTGTAACCCTCACCCCCCCACCCATACCTTCAGCCTAACCCTAACCCTAACACTAATCCTAACCCTATCCCTCACCCTCAGGCTCACCCTAACCCTCACCCTCACCCTCACTCTAAAGCTAACAATAACCCTATCCCTAATCCTAACCTAAAACTTACCCAAACCCTAACACTAAAACTCACACTAAACCTATTCCTCACCCTTACCCTAACCCTCACCCTAATCCTAAACCAAACACTAACCCTCACCCTCACCCTAATCCTCACCCTAAATCTTACCCTCACCCTCACAATTACCCTCACACTTACCCTAACCCTCAGCCTAACCCTAAACCTAACACTAATCCTAACTCTAACCCTCACCCTCAAGCTGACCCTCAACCTCAACCTCACCCTCACCCTAACACTAACCCAAAACCTAACCCTCACCTTAACCCTAACCCTCACCCTAAAACTAACCCTAACCCTAAACCTCACCCTAAACCTCACCCTAACCCTAATACTCACCCTCACCCTAAACCTCACCCAAAACCTTACCCTCACCCTAACCTGAACCCGAAAACTAACATTCACACTAAACCTAACCCTCACCCTAACACTAACCCTCACCCTAATCCTAACCCTCACACTAAACCTAACCCTCATGCTAACCCTACACCTAACCCTGAGTCTAATCCTCACACTAACCCTAACACTAATCCTACAGCTGACCCTATCCCTAACCCTAACACTAATCCTCAACCTTACCGTAGCCCTCAGCTAACACTAACCCTGACCCTAAGCCTCACCCTCACCCTAACACTAACCCTCACCCTGAAACTAACCCTCAGCCTAACCCTAACCCTCACCCTCACCCTCACTCTAAACCTTACTCTAGCCGAAACCCTAACCCTCACCCTCACACTAACCCTTTCTCTAACCGAAACCCTAACCCTCACCCTCACAGTACGCCTCAAAATAACAATAACCCTAAGCCTCACCCTCACCCTCACCCTAAACCTTTCCCTAAACCTTACCCTCAAACTAACCCTCATCCTAACCTAAACCTAACTTTCACTTTAATCCTCACCCTTAACTTAACCCTATTCCTCACCCTCACCCTAACCCTAACCCTAACCCTCAACCTAAGCCTAACCCTAAACCTAACCCTAACCCTCACCCTCACCTAAACCTATCCATAACCCTCGCCCTCAGCCTAACACTAACCCTAACCCTAACCCTCACCCCCACCCTCACCCTTACCTTCAGCCTAACACTAAACCTAACACTAATCCTAACCCTAACCCTCACCCTCAGGCTCACCCTAACCCTCACCCTCACCCTAACTCTATAGCTAACAATACCCCTATCCCTAATCCTAACCCTAAAACTTACCCTAACCCTAACCCTAAACCTATTCTTCACCCTTACCCTAAGCCTCACCCTAATCCTAACTCTAACACTAACCCTCACCCTCACCCTAATTCTCAAGCTAAACCTTACCCTCACCCTCACACTTACCCTCACACTAACCCTAACCCTAAACCTAACCCTCACCATCACACTCACCCTCAGCCTAACCCTAACCCTAACACTAATCCTAACCCTAATCCTCAGCCTCAAGCTCACCCTTAACCTCATCCTCACCCTCACCCTAACACTAACCCTAAACCTAACCCTCACCTTTACCCTAAAGCTCACCCTAAACTTAACCCTAACCCTCAACCTCACCCTCAGCCTAACAATAACCCTAATTCTAATCCTCACCCTCACCCTCACCCTCACCCTAACCCTAACCCTAAACCTCACACTATCCCTAACCCTAATCCTTATCCTCACCCTAACCCTAATGCTAACCGTAACCCTACCTCTCACTCTAAACCTAACCCTAACCCTCACCCTTACCCTAACCCTCACCCTAAACCTTACACTTAGCATAACACTAACTCTAACCTTAACCCTCACACTAAACCTAACCCTCACCCTAAACCTAACTCTAAAGCTAACAATAACCCTATCCCTAATCCTAAGCCTAAACCTAACCCTAACCCTAACCCTAAACCTCACCCTAACCCCAACCCTAACCCTAAACCTCAACCTAACCCTAACCCTAAACCTCACCCTCACCCTAAACCTAACCCTAACCCTAACCCTCACACTAAACCTAACCCTCACCCTTACCCTAACCCTCACCCTAACCCTAATCCTAACCCTAACCCTAACCCTCATTCTCACTCTAATCCTCACCCTAAACCTTAACCTCACCGTCAACCTTACCCTCAAACTAACCCTAACCCTCAACCTAAACCTAACCCTAACCCTCACCATGACCCTCACACTCACCCTAACCATAAACCTAACCCTCGCCCTAACCCTAAGCCTAATCCTAATGCTCACCCTCACCCTAGCCCTCACCCTAACATTAATCCTTACCCTAACCCTCACACTAACCCCAAACCTCACCCTAACCCTAAACCTCAACCACATCCTAACCCTTACCCTAACCCTAACCCTAACATTAACCCTAACCCTCACCCTAAACCTAACCCTGATGTAAACCTAAACCTAAACCTAACCCTAAACTTTATTCTCACCCTAACCCTCAACCTAACCCTTACCCACACTCTTACGCTAACACTCACACTAACACTAACCATCACCCTAACCCTAACCCTAACACTTACCCTCACCCTAAAGATCACCCTCAGCCTAATCCTAACCCTAACCCTAATCCTAACACTAACCCTCACCCTCACCCTCACCCTCACCCTAAACCTAACCCTAAGCCTAAACTTCTCCTTCACACTCACCCTCATTCTCACCTTAACCCTCAGCCTCACCCTCACCCCCACCCTAACCCTAACCCTAACCCTCAACCTAAGCCTAACCCTAAACCTAACCCTAACCCTCACCCTCACCTAAACCTATCCCTAACCCTCGCCCTCAGCCTAACACTAACCCTAAACCTAACCCTCACCGCACCCTGACCCTTACCTTCAGCCTAACACTAAACCTAACACTAATCCTAACCCTAACCCTCACCCTCATGCTCACCCTTACCCTCACCCTCACCCTAACTCTATAGCTAACAATATCCCTATCCCTAATCCTAACCCTAAAACTTACCCTAACCCTAACCATAAACCTATTCTTCACCCTTACACTAAGCCTCACCCTAATCCTAACTCTAACACTAACCCTCACCCTCACCCTAATTCTCAAGCTAAACCTTAACCTCACCCTCACACTTACCCTCACAGTAACCCTAATCTTAAACCTAACCCTCACCATCACACTCACCCTCAGCCTAACCCTAAACCTAACACTAATCCTAACCCTAATCCTCAGCCTCAAGCTCACCCTTAACCTCATCCTCACCCTCACCCTAACACTAACCCTAAACCTAACCCTCACCTTTACCCTAAAGCTCACCCTAAACTTAACCCTAACCCTCACCCTCACCCTCAGCCTAACAATAAACCTAACCCTAATCCTCACCCTCACCCTCACCCTCACCCTAACCCTAACCCTAAACCTCACACTATCCCTTACCCTAATCCTTATCCTCAGCCTAACCCTAATGCTAACTGTAACCCTACCTCTCACTCTAAACCTAACCCTAACCCTCACCCTCACCCTAACCCTCACCCTAACCCTTACACTTAGCATAACACTAACTCTAACCTTAACCCTCACACTAAACCTAACCCTCACCCTAAACCTAACTCTAAAGCTAACAATAACCCTATCCCTAATCCTAACCCTAAACCTAACCCTAACCCTAACCCTAAACCTCACCCTAACCCCAACCCTAACCCTAAACCTCAACCTAACCCTAACCCTAAAACTCACCCTCACCCTAAACCTAACCCTAACCCTAACCCTCACACTAAACCTAACCCTCACCCTTACCCTAACCCTCACCCTAACCCTAATCCTAACCCTAACCCTAACCCTCATCCTCACTCTAATCCTCACCCTAAACCTTAACCTCACCGTCAACCGTACCCTCAAACTAACCCTAACCCTCAACCTAAACCTAACCCTAACCCTCACCATGACCCTCACACTCACCCTAACCATAAACCTAACCCTCGCCCTAACCCTAAGCCTAATCCTAATGCTCACCCTCACCCTAGCCCTCACCCTAACATTAATCCTTACCCTAACCCTCACACTAACCCCAAACCTCACCCTAACCATAAAACCTCAACCACATCCTAACCCTTACCCTAACCCTAACCCTAACATTAACCCTAACCCTCACCCTAAACCTAACCCTGGTGTAAACATAAACCTAAACCTAACCCTAAACCTTATTCTCACCCTAACCCTCAACCTAACCCTTACCCTCACTCTCACGCTAACCCTCACACTAACACTAACCATCACCCTAACCCTAACCCTTACCCTCACGCTAAAGATCACCCTCAGCCTAATCCTAACCCTAACCCTAATCCTAACACTAACCCTCACCCTCACCCTTACCCTCACCCTAAACCTAACCCTAAGCCTAACCTTCTCCCTCACACTCACCCTCACTCTCACTTAACCCTCAGCCTCACCCTCACCCTCACCCTAAACCAAACCCAAACCCTACACCTCAACCAAACCTTCAATGTAACCCTAAACCTAACCCTAACCCTCACCCTCACCCTAACCCTAACCCTAACACTCAGCCTGTCCCAAATCCTCACCGTCACCCTAACCCTCACCGTCACCCTAACCCTCACCCACACCCTAACCCTCGCACTCACCCTAACCGTAAACATAACCCTAACTCTCACCCTAAACCTAACCTGCACACTCACCCTCAGCCTAACCCTAACCCTAAACCTAACCCTAACCCACTATCTCACCTGCACCCTCACCCTCAGGCTAACCCTAAACCTTACCCAAATCTTAAGCCTAAACCTCACCCTAACGCTAAGCCTCACCCTAAACTTCACACACACTCTAATCCTCACCCTAAACCTATCCCTAATCTTCACCCTAACCCTAACCCTAACCCTCACACTAGACCTAACCATAATCTTAACCCTAAACCTAACCCTCATCCTCACCCTAACACTCAGCCTAACAATTACCCTCACCCTCACCCTAACCCTAACCCTCACTCTAACCCTAAACTTCACCCTAACCCTCATGATAACCCTAATCCTCCCCCTCACCCTAACCCTAACACTAACCCTAATGCTAACCCTCACCTTAACACTAAGCCTCACCCTCACGCTAAACCTCACTGTAAACCTAACCCTCACCCTAAACCTAACCCTCACCCACACCGTAAATCTCATCTTAAACCGAACCCTCAACCTCACCCTAACCCTCACCCTAAACCTGAACATCACCCTAACAATAACTCTTAGCGTAACACTGACCCTAACACTCACCCTAAACCAAAACCTCACCCAAACCCTCACTCTCACCCTAAACCTCAACCTAACCCTCACCCTAATCCGAACCCTAACCCTGATCCTCACCCACACCCTAAAGCTCACCCTCACCCTAACCCTAACACTAACCCTAATCCTCACACTCACATTCAATCTCACCCTAACCCTAACCTAACCTAACCCTCAACCTAACACTAACCCTCAACCTAACACTAACCCTCACCCTAACCCTAACACTCACCCTAACCCTAACCCTAACCCTCACCTTCACCCTAACCTTCACCCTAACCCTTACCATCACACTAACCTTCACACTACCCCTAACACTAACCCTCACACTAACCCTAAGCCTAAACCTAACCTTAACCTTAAATATCACCCTAACCCTCACCCTCACCCTAACTCTAACCCTCACCCTCAACCTAACGCTCACCCTAACCCTTACCCTCACCATAACCCTAACCCTAAACCTATTCCTCACACTAACCCTAAACCTCACCTAACCCTAACACTGCCCCTCACCGTAACCCACATCCTGACCCTAATCCACACCCTAAACCTAACCCTAAACCGAAACCTCAGCCTGACACTAACAATCACCGTCACTCTAACCCTCACACTAACCCTAACCCTCACCTACGCCCTAACCCTCAACCTCACCCTCACCCTCAACCAAAACCTCACCCTTAACCTAGCTCTCACCGTAACCCTAACCCTAAACCTTACCTAACTAGAGCCCTCACCCTCAACCTCACCCTCATCCTAACCCTAACACTCACCCTCACCCTAACACTTACCCTCACCCTATCCCTCACGCTAACCCTAACACTAATCCACACCCTCAAGGTCACCATCACCCCAACGCTAACCCTCACCCTCACCCTAACCCTTAGCCTCACCCTAACCCTCACCCTCACCCTCACCCTCACCTCAGGGTAACCCTCACCCTCACCCAAAACATCACCCTAACCCTAACTGTCACCCTAACCGTAACCCTAAATCTCACCCTAAACCTAACCCTCCCTCTAACCCTCAAACTCACCCTAATCTTCACCATAATCATAACCCTAAACCTTACCTAACCGAAACCCTCAACCTCACCCTCACCCTCAACCTAACCCTAAATCTCATCGTAACCCTAACCTTAACCCTAACACTCACACTAACCCTAATCCTAAACCTCACCCTCACCCAAACCCTAACCCTAACCCTCACCCCAACCCTCACCCTAACCCTAACACTAACCCTAACCCTCACCCTCAACCTAACCCTCACCCTAAACTTTAACCTCACCCTAATCCTCAAAAAAACCTAAACCTAGCCCTCATCCTCACCCTAACCCTCACCCTCAATCGAACCCTCACCTCACGGTAACCCTCAACCTCTCCCAAAATATCACCCTAACGCTAATCCTCACCCTAACCCAAAACCTAACCATCGCCCTAACGCTATCCCTCCATCTAACCCTCAAATTCACCCTAATCCTCACCCTAATCATAACCTTAACTCTATCCTAACCAAAACCGTCACCCTTACCCTCACTCTCACCCTAACCCTCACACTCTCCTTAGCCCTGAGCTTAACCCTAACCCTAAACTTAACCCTCACCCTCACACTCAACCTCACCCTCAGACTATCCCTAACCCTAAACCTAACCCTAACCCTAAACTTCACCCAGACCCTCACCCTCACCCTAACCCTAACCCTAACCCTCACCCTATCCCTAACCCTAACCCTTACCCTAACCCTAACCCTAAACCTAAACCTCACCCTACCCCTCACCCTAAACCTAACCCTAACCATCACCTTCACCCTAAACTTCACCCTAAACCTTAACCTCAACCTAACCCTCATCCTAAACTTAACTCTAGCACTAACCCTAACCCTCACCCAAACCCTCACCCTAACCCTAATCCTAACCTTAAACATCACCCTAACCCTAACCCTCAACTCATCCTAACCCTCAACCTAACCCTTAACCTCACCCTAACTCTAACCCTAAACCTCACCCTCACCCTAACCCTAACCCTAACTCTAACTCTCACCCTAACCCTAACCCTCGCCCTAAACCTAAACTTAACCCTCACCCTCACAAGAACTCTAAACTTCACTGTAACCCTAACCCTAACCCTAAACCTCACCCTCACCCTAACCTTCACCCTAACCCTTACCCTCACCCTAACACTGACACTAACCCTAACCCTAACCCTCACAATAATCCTAACCCTAACCCTAAACATCACCCTCACCCTCACCCTCAACCGAACCCTAAACATCACCCTCATCCTAACCCTCACCCTAACGCTTACCCTCACTCTAACATTGACCCTAACCCTAACCCTCACACTAACCCTAACCCTCACCCTAACCCTAACCCTACCCCTCACCCTAACCCTCATCCTGACCCTAATCCTCACCCTAAACCTAACACTAACCCTAACCCTCAGCCTTACCCTAACCCTCACCATCACTCTAACCCTCACCCTAACCCTAACTCTCACCCACACCCTAACCCTCAACCTTACCCTCTCTCTCACCATAAACCTCACCCTTAACGTAGCCCGCACCGTAACCCTAACCTTAAACCTTACCTAACGAAAACCCTCACCCTCACCCTATCCCTAACCCTCACCCTCACCCTAACACTTACCCTCACCCTAACCCTCACGCTAGCCTTCCCCTCACCCTCACCCTCACCCTCATGGTCACCCGCACCCTAATCCTAATCCTCACCCTCACCCTAACCCTAACCCGAACCCTAACCCTCACCCTCACACGAACCCTCACTGCACGGTAACCCTCACCCTCACCCAAAACATCACCCTAAACCTAACCGTCACCCTAACACTAACCCTGTCACCCTAAGCCTAACCCTCTCCCTAACCCTAACCCTCCCTCTAACCCTCAAACTCACCCTAAACCTCACCCTAACCCATACCCTCAACCTAACCCTCACGCTAAGCCTAACCCTAACACTAACACAAACCCTAACCTTAAACATCACCCTAACCCTCACCCTAACCCTAACCCTCACCCTCATCCTAACCCTCAGCCTAATAATTACCCTAAACCTAACCCTAACCATAACCCTAACTCTCACCCTCACCTAAGCCTTACCCTCAACCTAACCCTAACCCTAACCCTACCCCTCACCCTAACCCTCATGCTAACCCTAAACTTAACAGTAATCCTCACCCTGACAATAATTCTAAACCTAAACCTAACTCTAAACTGCACCCTCACCCTAATACCCTAACCTTCACCCTACCTTAATCCTCACCGACACCCTAACCCTCAACCTCACCCTCACATTAACCCTCACCCTCACCCTAGCCATCAGCCTAACTCTAACCCTAACCCTAACACTCACCCTAATCCTAAACTTCACCCTAACCCTCACCTTCATCCTAACCTTCACAATAACCCTAAGGTTAGGGTGAGGGCTATTGTGAGGGTGAGGGTTAGGGTGACGGTGAGGGTGAGGGTTTCTGTTAGGTAAGGGTTAGGTTTAAGGTTAAGGTGAGGATTAGGGTGAGGGTGAGGATTTGGGTTAGGGTGAGGGTTAGGGTTAGGGTTAGGGTGAGGGATAGAGTTAGGTTGATGTTTAGGATGAGGGTGAGGTTTAGGGTGAGGGTGAGTGTTCGGGTGCGGGTTAGGGTTACGTTGAGCGTTAGGGTGAGGGCTATGTTGAGAGGAATGGTTAGGGTTAGGGTGAGGTTTAGGTTTGGTCTGAGTGTTAGTGTTAGGGTTAAGGTTAGGGTAAGTGTGAGGTTAACGGTTAGGGTGAGGATTAGGGTGAGGGTGAGGGTTAGGGTTAGGGTTAGTCTTAGGCTATGAGTGAGGGTGTGGGTGAAGGTGAGGGTTAGGTTTAGGGTGATGCTTAGGGTTAGGTTTAGGGTCAGGGTTATGTTTAGGGTGATGTTTAGCATGAGGGTCAGTGTCAGGGTGAGAGTGAGGGTTAGGATGTGGGTGAGGTTTAGGGTTATGTTGAGGGTTAGGGTGATGGTGAGTGTTAGGGTGAGTGTGAGGATTAGGGTTAGGTTTAGGGTGAGGGTTATGTTTAGGGTGATGTTTAGCTTGAGGGTGAGGGTCAGGGTGAGAATGAGGGTTAGGGTTGGGTGAGGGTTAGAGTTAGAGTGAAGGTTAGGGTGGGATTAGGGTTAGAGTTAGGGTGAGGGTGAGGGTGAGGGTTAGGCTTAGGATTAGGAATAGGGTTAGGGTTAGACTGAGGGTGAGGGTGAGGGTTTGGGTTAGGTTGAAGGTTAGGGTTAGGGTTAGGGTGAGGGTAAGCATGAGGGTTAGGCTTAGGGGTAGTATGAGGGTTAGGTGGAGGGGTAGGGTTATGGTGAGGGTGTGGGTTAGGGTTACTTTGAGGGTTAGGGTTAGGTTTAAAGTTAGGGTTAGGGAGACGGTAAGGGTTAGCGTGAGCGTTAGGTTGAGGCTGAGGGTTAGTGTTAGGGTGAGGGTGATGGTTACGTTGAGGGTTAAGGTTAATGTTAGGGTTAGGGTTAGGTTTAGGGTAAGGTTTTGGGTGAGGTTAAAGGTTAGGGTGAGGATTAGGGAGAGTGAGGGTTAGTGTTAGGGTTAAGGTTAGGGTTAAGATGAGGGTTAGAGTGAGGGATTGGGTTAGGGTTAGGGTTAGTGTTGGGGTGAGGATTAGGGTCAGGGTGAGGGTTAGGTTTAGGTGAGGGTTAGGGTTAGGGTCAGGGTTAGGATTAGGGTTAGGGTAAGTGTTAGGGCGAGTGTTAGGCTGAGGGATAGTGTTAGGGTTAGGGTGAGTGTTAGGTTTCGTGTGAGTTTTAGGGTTAGAGTTAGGGTTAGGGTTAGGGTGAGCGTGAGGGTTAGTGTTAGGGTTAGGATTAGGATTAGGGTGAAGTTGAGGATGAGGGTGTGGGTGAGGTTTAGGGTTAAAGTTAGGTTTAGGGTGAGGGTGAGAGTGTGCTTTATGTTTAGGATTAGGATTAGGGTTAGGCTTAGGCTCAGATTTAGTGTGAGAGTAAGAGGGAGGGTTAGGGTTAGGGTTCGGTTTAGGATTAGGGTGAGGGTGAGGGTTAGGGTTATGGTCAGGTTTAGGGTTAGGTTGAAGGTTAGGGTTAGATTTAGGGTTAGGGTGAGGGTGTGGGTGAGGTTGAGGTTTAGGTTTATGGTTAGGGTTAGGGTTAGGGTGAAGGTGATTGTTAGGTTTAGGATTAGGTTTAGGATTAGGGTTAGGATGAGGTTTATTGAGTGGTTGATCATTAGAGTTATTGTTAAGTTTAGGGTGAGGGGTAGGGTGAGGGTCAGTGTGAGGGTGAGGGTGAGGTTGAGGCTTTCGCTTATGTAAGGGTTAGTTTTTGCTTTAGGTTGTGAATTAGGGTAAGGGTGAGATTTAGTTTGAGTGTTAGGTAAAGATTGAGGGTTGGGGTTAGGGTTAGGGTGAGGGTGAGGGTTAGGCTTAGGGTGATATTTAGGATGAGGGTGAGGGTTAGGCTGAGGGTGAGGGTTAGGATTAGGGTTATGGATAGGGTTAGAATTAGGGTGAGGGCTAGGGTGAGGTTGAGGGTTAGGGTAAGGGATAGGTTGAGAATTATAGTTAGGGTTAAGTTTAGGGTGAGGGTTATGCTGAGGGGTAGGGTTAGGGTTAGGTTGAGGGTTAGGATTAGGGTTGGGTTAGGGTTAGGGTTAGGGTAAGGGTTAGGGTGAGGGTTAGGGTGAGTTTGAGGTTTAGATTTAGCATGAGGGTTAGGGTGAGGGTTAAAGTGAGGGTTAGTGTTAGGGTTATGGTTAATATGAGGGTGAGGGTTAGGGTTAGGGTGTGGTTTATTGTTAGGGTGAGGGTTAGGATTAGGGTTAGGGTTAGGGTGAGGATGAAGGTGAGGGTGAGGGTAAGGGTGAGGTTTAGGTATATGGTTAGGATGAGGGTGAGGCTGAGGGTTAGGGTTAGGATTAGGGTTACGGTTAGTGTTAGGCTGAGGGTGAGGGTGAGGGTGAGGGTTAGGGTTAGGGTTAGTGTGAGGGATAGAGTTAGTGTGATTCTTAGGGTGAGGGTGAGGGTAAGGATTACATTGAGATTTAGGGTGAGGGGGAGAGTTAGAGTTAGGTTTAGGATTAGGGTTAGGGTGAAGGTTAGGGTTAATGATAGGGTTAGGGTTAGGGTAAGTGTTAGGGTGAGGGTTAGGATTAATGTCAGGGTTAGGGTGAGGGTGAGGATAAGTGTTAGGCTGAGGGTTAGGATGAGTGGGAGGTTTAGGGTTAGGGTTAGGGTTAGGGTTAGGGTGAGAGTTAGGTTTAATGTTAGGTTAGGGTTATGGTGAAGATTAGGGTTATTGTTAAGTTTACCTTTAGGGAAACTTTTAGGGTGAATGTTAGGTTTAGGGTGAGGGTTAGGTATAGGGTGTGGTTTAGGGTTTGAATGAAGGTTAGGGTTAGGGTGAGGTTTAGGGTTAGGATTATTGTTAGGGTTAGGGCTAGGGTGAGGGTGAGTGTTAGGGTTAGGCTTAGGGTTAGGGTGAGCATTAGGGTTAGGGTTAAGGTTAGGGATAGCATGAGGGGTAGTTTTAGGGTTAGGGTGAGTATTAGGTTTAGTGTGAGGTTTAGGGTTAGTGTAAGGGTTAGTGTGAGTTTTAGGGTGAGGGTTAGGGTGAGGGTTATTGTTAGGATTAGTGTTAGTGTTAGGGTTAGTGTTAGGGTTAGGGTGAGGGTGAGGGTGACGGTGAGGGTGAGGTTTAGGGATAGGGTTAGGTTTAGAGTGAGGGTGAGAGTGATGGTTAGGGTTAGTATTAGTATTAGGGTTAGGGTTAGGCTGAGGATGAGAGGGAATGAGAGGGGGAGGCTTAGGGTTAGGGGTAGGGTTAGGGTTACAGTGAGAGTTATGTTAAAGTTATTTTTAGGATTAGTGTGAGGGTGATGGTGAGTGTGAGGGTTCGGCTGAAGGTTAGGGTTAGGGATAGAGTTAGGGTGAGGGCTAGGATGAGTGTGTGGGTTAGGGTTATGAAGAGGGATTGGGTGAGAATTAGGGTTAGGGTTAGATTTAGGGTGAGGGTTAATCTCAGGTGTAGGGTTAGGGTTAGGGTGAGGGTTATGTTAAGTCTGAGGGTTACGGTTAGGTTTTGGGTTAGATTAGGCTTAGGGTGAGAGTAAGGGTTAGGGTGAGGGTTAGGGTGAGGGTGAGGTTTCGGGTTAGGTTTAGGGTGAGGGTTGGGTGAGGGTGAGGTTTAGGGTTAGGTTTAGGGTGAGGGTTGGGTGAGGGATAGGATTAGGGTTAGGGTTAGGGTGAGGGTGAGGGTTATTTTTAGGGTTAGAGTTAGGGTGACTCTGAGAGTGAGGCTAAGGGTTAGGGTGAGGGTGAGGGTGAGTTTGAAGGTTAGCGTTAAGGTGAGGATAAGTGTGAGGATTATGGTAAGGATTTGGTTTAAGATTAGGTTTAGGTTGAGGGTGAGATTGAGGGTGAGGGTGAGGTTTAGGGGTAGGTTTAGGGTGAGGGTTACGGTTAGGTTTAGGGTTAGTGTTAGGGTGAGTGTGAGGGTTAGGTTCAGGGTGAGGGTTAGGGTTAGGGTTAGGGTTAGGGTGATGGCTAGGTTGAGGGTGAGGGTTAGGCTGAGGGTGAAGGTGAGGGTGAGGGTGAGGGTTAGGGTTAGCATAAGGTTTAACTTTAGGTTTAGGGTGAGGGTTAGGGTGACTTGTGGATTAGGCTGACGGTAAGTGTTAGTGTGAGGGTTAGCGCTAGGGTTAGGGTGAGGGTAAGGTTTAGTGTGAGAGTGAGGGTTAGGGTGAGGGTGACGTTTCTGGTTCGGGTTAGGGTTAGGTTTAGGGTGAGGGTGAGGGTTAGGATTAGGTTAGCATTAGGGTTAGGGTGATGGTGAAGGTGAGTATTAGTGTGTGGGTTAGGGTTAGCATTAGGGTAAGGATGAGAGTAAGAGGTAGGTTTAGGATTAGTGTTAGGTTTAGGGTTAGCCTTAGGGTGAGGGTGAGGGTGAGGTTTAGGGTTAGGGATAGGGTTAGGGTAAGGGTGAGGGTTAGGGTTAGGGTTAGGGTGATTTTTAGGGTTAGTGTTAGGGTTAGGGTGAGTTTTAGTGTTAGGGGGAGGGTTACGTTTAGGGTTAGGGTTAGGTTGAGGGATGGGTTAGGGTTAGGCTTAGGCTGTGAATGAGGGTGAGGGTGAGGGTTAGGTTTAGGGTGAGGCTTAGGGTTAGGGTTAGGGTGAGGGTTATGTCTAGGGTGATGTTTATGGAGAGGGTGAGTGTCATGGTCAGAGTGAGGGTTAGGGTGTGGGTGAGTGTTTGGGTTAGGGTGAGGGTTAGGGGTAGTTTTAGCGTTAGGGGGAGGGTTAGGGTTAGGGTTAGCATTAGGATTAGTGAGAGGGTTAGGGTTAGGGTTAGGGTTAGGGTGAGGGTAAGGGTTAGGTTTAGGGATAGGATGAGGTTTAGGGTGAAGGTTAGTGTTAATGCTAGGGATAGGGTTAGGGTTAGGGTGTAGGTGAGGGTTAGGGTTAGTGTTAGGATGAGGGTAAGGATTAGGGTGAGGGTTAGTGTTAGGGTTAGGTTTAGGGTGAGTGTTAGGGTGAGTGGTAAGTTTAGGATTAGTGTTAGGATTAAGGTTAGGCCTAGGGTGAGAGTGAGGGAGAATGTGAGGGTTAGGGTGAGTATGAGGCTTAGGTTTAGGATTAGGGTTAGGCTAAGGGTTAGGGTTAGTGTTAGGGTTAGTGTGAGGTTTAGGGTGAGGTTTAGTGATAGGGTTAGGCTTAGGATTAGTTTGAGAGTTCGGGGGAGGGTAAGGGTTAGGGTCCTGGTTAGGGATCGGGTTAGGGTTATGGTTAGGTTTAGGGTGCAGTTTAGAGTTAGGGTTAGGGTGAGGATTAGGCTGAGGTGTAGGGTAAGTGTTAGGGTGAGGGTTAGATTTCTTGTAAGAGTTAGGGTTAGGGTTAGTGGTAGGGTGAAGTTTAGGGTTAGGGTTAGGGTGCAGGTGAGGGTTAGTCTGAGGGGTAGGGTAAGGGTTCGGGTGAGGGTTAGCATTAGGGTTAGGGTTAGAGTTATTCTTTGGGTTAGGGTGAGGGTGAGGGTGACGTTGAGGGTGAGGGTGAGGTTGATGCTGAGGGTTAGCTTGCGGGTGATGGTTAGGGTGAAGTTTAGGGTTAGGGTTAGGGTTAGGCTTAGGATTAGTGTGAGGGTTAGGGTGAGGGTAAGGGTTAGGGCTAGTGTTAGGGTGAGGCTTAGGATTATGGTTAGGTTTAGGGAGCATGTTAGGGTCATGGTTAGTGTGAGGTTATGCTGAGGGGTAGGGTAAGGGTTTGGGTGAGTGTTAGATTTAGTGTGAGGCTTAGGGTTATGGTTAGGGTTAGTGTTAGGGTGAAGGTTAGGGTTAGGGTGAGGGTGAGGGTTAGGCTGAGTGATAGGGAAAGGTTGGGGTGACGGTTATTTTGAGGTTAAGCGTTAGGGTGAGGGTTAGGTTGAGGGTGAGGGCTAGGTTTAGGGTGAGGGTTAGCTTTAGGGTGAGGGTTAGGGTGAGAGTTAGGGTTAGGGTGAGGTTTAGGTTTAGGGTTAGGGTGAGGGTGAGGGTTATGTTTAGGATGATGTTTAGAATGAGGGTGAGGGTAAGGGAGAGAGTGAGGGTTAGACTGAGGGTGAGGGTTAAGGTTAGGGTTAAGGTGACGTTGACGTTTAGGGTGAGGGTGAAAATTAGGGTTCGGGTTAGGGTGATGGTTAGCGTTAGTTTTAGGGTTAGGTTGAGGGTCAGTTTGAGGGTTAGGGTTAGGGTTAGCATTAGGATTATTGTGAGGGTTAGGGTTAGGGTTAGGGTGAGGGTAAGGGTTAGGGTGAGGGTTAGGGTTAGTGTGAGAGTTAGGGTTATGGTTAGGGTTAGATTAAGGTTGAGGGTGAGGGTTAGGTTTGGGTGAGGTTTAGAGTTAGAGTGAGGTGTATGGTTGGATTAGGGTTAGAGTTAGGGTGAGGCTGAGGGTGAAGGTTAGGGTTAAGATTAGGGTTAGGGTTAGGGTTACACTGAGGGTAAGGGTGAGGGTGAGGGTGACGGTTTTTTTTAAGGTGAGTGTTCGGGTTAGGGTGAGGGTGAGGGTAAGAGAAAGGGTTAGGGTTAGGGGTAGGATGAGGGTTAGATTGAGGGGTAGGTTTATGGTTAGGGTGAGGGTTAGGTTTACTGTGAGAGTTAGGGTTAGTGTTAAAGTTAGGGTTAGGGAGAGGGTAAGGCTTAGGTTAGTGTGAGGGTTAGGCTTAGGGTTAGGTTTAGGGTGAGGGTAAATGTTAGGATGAGGTTTAGGGTGAGGGTGAGATTTAGGCTTAGGGGTAGTGTTAGGATTAGTGTGGGGGTGAGGTTGAGGGTGAGAGTTAGTGTGAGGTTTAGGGTTAGGTTTAGGGTTAGGGTTAGGGTGAAGGTTTGAATGAGAGTGAGGGTTAGGGTTAGGCTGAGGATGAGGGTGAGTTTGAGGGTTAGGGTTAGGGTTGGTTTAAGGTTAGGGTGAGGGCTATTGTGAGGGTGAGGTTTAGGGTGATTGTGAGGGTGCGGGTGAGGGTTTCGGTTAGGTAAGTGTTAGGGTTAGGGTTAGGGTGAGGATTTGGTTAAGGGTGATGTTTATGGTGAGGGTTAGGATTAGGGTGAGGGTTAGGGTTAGGGTTAGGGTGAGGGATAGGGTTAGGGTGATATTAAGGATGAGGGTGAGGGTTAGGGTGAGGGTGAGGGTTTGGGGGTGGGTTAGGCTTACGGTTAGAGTTAGGTTGAAGGCTAGGGAGAGGGTGAGTGTTAGGGTTAGGGTTAGGGATAGGGTGAGAATTAGGGTTAGGGTTAGGGTTAGGCTGAGGGGAATGGTCAGGGTTAGGGTGAGGGTTAGGTATAGTCTGAGGTTTAGGGTTAGGGTTAGGGTTAGTGTGAGGTTAAGGGTTAGGGTGAGGGTCAGGGTGAGAGTGAGGTTTAGGGTGTGTGTGAGAGTAAGGGTTGTGGTGAGGGTTAGGTTGATGGTGAGGGTTTAGGGTGAGTGTGAGGATTAGGGTTAGGTTTAGGGTGAGGGTTATGTTTAGGGTGATGTTTAGCGTGAGAGTGAGGGTCAGGGTGAGAGTGAGGGTTAGGGTGTGGGTGAGGGTTAGGGTTATGGTGAGGGTTAGGTTGATGGTGAGGGTTAGGGTTATGGTGAGGGTTAGTTTGATGGTGAGGGTTAGGGTTAGGGTGAGGGTTAAGTTTAGGTTTAGGGTGAGGGTTAGGTTTAGGGTGAGTGTTAGGGTGAGGGTGAGGTTTAGGTTTAGGTTTAGGTTTAGGGTGAGGGTTATGTTTAGGGTAATGTTTAGCATGGGGTGAGGGTCAGGGTGAGAGTGAGGGTTAGGGTGTTGGTGAGGGTTAGAGTTATGGTGAGGATAACGGTGATGGTGAGGGTTTGTGTGAGTGTGAGGGTTAGGGTTATGTTTAGGGTGAGGGTTAGGTTTAGGGTGAGGGTTAGGGTGAGGGTTAGGGTTAGGGTGAGAGTTAGAGTTAAGATTAGGTTTAGAATGAGGTTGAGGGTGAGGGTTAGGGTTAGGTTTAGGTTTAGGGTGACGGTTAGACTGAGGGTCAGTGTGAGGGTGAGAGTGATGGTTTTTTTTTAAGGTGAGGGTTAGGGTTAGGGTAAACGAAAGGGTTAGGGTTAGGTGTAGACTGAGGGTTAGATTGAGGCATAGGGTTATGGTTAGGGTGAGGTTTAGGGTTACTGTGCTGGTTAGAGTTAGGGTTAAGGTTATGGTTAGGGAGAGGGGAAGGGTTAGGTTAGTGTGAGGGTTAGGGTTAGGTTAAGGGTGAGGGTAAGGTTTAGGGTGAGTTTTAGGGTGAGGGTGAGAGTTAGGCTTAGGGTTCCTGTTAGGGTTAGTGTGTGGGTGAGGGTGAGGGTGAGAGTTAGTGTGAGGTTTAGGGTTAGGGTTAGTGTTAGGGTGAGGGTTTGAGGGAGGGTGAGGGTTAGGGTTAGGGTTAGGGTTAATGTAAGGGTGAGGGTTAGGGTTGGGATTAGGGTTAGGGTTAGGGTTACGCTGAGGGTTTGGGTGAGTTTGAGGGTTAGGGTTAGGGTTGGGTTAAGGTTAGGGTGAGGGCTATTGTGAGGGTGAGGATTAGGGTGAGGGTGAGGGTGAGGGTGAGAGTGAGGTTTTCCGATAGGTAAGTGTTAGTGTTAGGGTTAGGGTGAGGATTTGGTTGAGGGAGAGGGTTAGTTTGAGGGATAGGGTTATGGTGAGGGTTAGGGTTGGGTTAGGGTGAGGGATAGGGTTAGGGTGATGTTAAGGATGAGGGCGAGGGTTAGTTTGAGGGTGAGGGTGAGGGTGTGGGTTAGGGTATCGTTTAGATTTAGGTTGAGGGATAGGGTGAGTGTGAGGGTTAGGGTTAGTGTTAGGGATAGGTGAGAATTAGGGTTACAGTTAGGGTTAGGGTGAAGTTTAGGCTGAGGGGAATGGTTAGGGTTAGGGAGAGGGTTAGTTTTAGTCTGAGGGTTAGGGTTTAGGGTTAGGGTTAGGCTTAGTGTGAGGTTAAGGGTTAGGGTGAGGGTCAGTGTGGGAGTGAGGGTTAGGGTGTGGGTTAGAGTTAGAGTTATGGCGAGGGTTAGGGTGATGGTGAGGGTTAGGGTGAGTGTGAGGATTAGGGTTAGGTTTAGGGTGAGGGTTATGTTTAGAGTGATGTTTAGCGTGAGGCTGAGGGTCAGGGTGAGAGTGAGGGTTAGGTTGTGTGTGAGGGTGAGGGATATGGTGAGGGTTAGGGTGATGGTGAGTGTTAGGGTGAGGGTGAGGGTTAAGGTTAAGTTTAGGGCGAGGGTTAGGTTTAGGGTGAGGGTTAGGGTGAGGTTTAAGGTTAGGGTGAGAGTTAGGTTTAGATTTAGGGTGAGGGTTATGTTTAGGGTGATGTTTAGCATGAGGGTGAGGGTCAGGGTGAGAGTGAGGGTTAAGTTGTGGGTGAGGGTTAGGGTTATGGTGAGGGTTAGGGAGATGTTGAGGGTTTGGGTGAGGGTGAGGGTTAGGTTAAGGTTTAGGGTGAGGGTTAGGTCTAGGGTGAGGGTTAGGGTGAGGGTAAGTGTTAGGGTGAGGGTTGGGGTTAGGGTGAGAGTTAGAGTTAAGGTTAGGTTTAGATTGAGTTTGAGGTTGAGGGTTAGGTTTGGTTGAAGTTTAGAGCTAGAGTGAGGGTTATGGTTTAATTAGGGTTAGAGTTAGGGTGAGGGTGAGGGTGAGGGTTTGGGTTAGAGTTAGGGTTAGGGTTAGGGTTAGGCTGAGGGTGACAATGAGTGTGAGAGTAAGGTTTATGCTTATGGTTAGGGTGAGGGTTAGGGTTAATGTGAGGGTTAGGGTGAGGGTTAGGATAAGGGTTAGGTTGAGGTTTAGGGTGAGTGGGAGGTTTAGGGTTAGGGTTAAGTTTAGGGTGAGGGTTAGGGTGAGGGTTAGGTTTAAGGTTAGGTTAGGGTTAGGGTGAGGGTTAAGGTGAGAGTGACAGTTTTAGGATTAGTGTTAGGTTGAGGGTTAGACTTAGGGTGAGGGTGAGGTTGAGGTTTAGGGTTAGGGATAGCGTTAGGGTTAGGGTGAGGATTAGGGTTAGGGTGAGGGTTAGGTTTAGGGTTAGGCTGAGGGTGAGGGTTAGGGTTAGGGTTAGGATTAGGATGTGAGTGAGGGTGAAGGTGAGGGTGAGGGTTAGGTTTAGGGTGAGTCTTAGCGTTAGGGTTAGGGTGAGGATTATATTTATGGTGATGTTTAGCGTGAGGGTGAAGGTCAGGGTGAGAGTGAGGGTTATGGTGTGGGTTAGGGTTAGGGTTAGGGTGATGGTGAGTGTTAGGGTGAGTGTGACGATTAGGGTTAGTGTTAGGGTGAGGGTTAGGGTTAGTTTTACGGTTTGGGTGAGGGTTAGTGTTAGGGTTAGCATTAGGATTAGTGTGAGGGTTAGGTTTAGGTTTATGTTTAGGTTTAGGGTAAGGGTTAGGGTGAGGGTATGGTTTAGGGTGAGAGTTAGGGTTAAGTTTAGGGTTAGATTGAGGTTGAGGGTGAGGGTTAGGGTTGGGTGAGGGTTAGAGTTATAGTGAGAGTTAGGGTTGCATTAGGGTTATATTTAGGGTGAGGGTGAGGGTTGGGGTGAGGATTAGGGTTAGTGTTAGGGATAGACTGAGGATGAGGGTGAGGGTGAGGGTGGCGGTTTGGATTAGGTTGAGGGTTAGTTTTAGGTTGAGGGTGAGGTTAAGCGTGAGGGTTAGTGTTAGGGGTAGGATGACGGTAGGTTGAGGGGTAGGGTTATGGTTAGGGTGAGGGTTTGGGTTACTATGATGTTTAGAGTTAGGGTTAAGGTTAGGGTTAGGGAGGGGGCACGGGTTAGCATGAGGGTTAGGTTGAGGGTGAGGGTTATTTTTAGGTTTAGCGTGAGGGTTACTGTGAAGTTTAAGATTAGTTTTAGGGTTAGGGTTAGGGTGAGGATTAGGGAGATTGTAAGGGTTGGGGTGAGCGTTAGGGAGAGTGAGGGTTAGGGTTAGGGTTAGGGTTAGGGTGAGGCATAGGGTGAGGCTTAGGGTTACGGTTAGGGTTAGGATGAGGGTTAGGGTGAGGGTTAGGGTTAGGGTTAGGGTTAGGGTGAGGGCAAGGGTCACGGTCAGGGTTAGGTTTAGGATGAGGGTTTGGGTTAGGGTGAAGGTTAGTATTAGGGTTAGGCTAAGGGTTAGGGTGAGAGTTAGGGTTAAGGTTAGGGTTAGATTGAGGTTGAGAGTGAGGGTTAGGTTTGGGTGAGGGTTAGAGTTAGCGTGAGGGTTAGGGTTGGATTAGGGTTAGAGTTAGGGTGAGGATGAGGGTGAGGTTTAGGGTTAGGATTAGGGTTAGGGTTAGGGTTAGACTGAGATTCTGGGTGAGGGTGAGGTTTAGAGTTAGAGTTAGGTTTAGGGTGAGGGTGAGAGTGAATTTTAGGGTTAGGATTAGGAGTAGGGATAGGCTTAGGCTAAGGTTGAGTGTGAGAATAAGAGGGAGGGTTAGGGTGAGGGTTTGGTTTCGGGTTAGGGTTAGGGTGAGGGTGAGGGTTAGGGTTAGGTTCAGGTTTATGGTTAGGGTGAGGGTTAGGGTTAGGTTTAGAGTTAGGGTGAGGGTGTGGGTGAGGGTGAAGTTAGGGTGAAGGTTAGGGTTAGGGATAGGCTGAAGGTGAGGTTTAGGTTTAGAATTAGTGATAGGGTTAGGGTTAGGCTGAGGGTGAGGGTGTGGTTGAGGGTTTGGGTTTAGTGTGAAGGTTAGGGTGAGGGCTAGGCTGAGGGTCAGGGTTAGGGTGAGGGTGCGGGTGAGGGTTTCGGTTAGGTAAGGGTTAGTTTTAGGGTTAGGTTGAGGATTAGGGTGAGGGTAAGTGTAAGGGTGAGGGTTAGGGTTAGGTTGAGGGTTGGGGTAAAGGGTTAGGGTGAGGGCTAGGGTTAGGTTTAGGGTGACGTTTAGGATGAGGGTGAGTGTTAGGGTGAGGCTGATGGTTCGGGTGAGGTTTAGGGATAGTGTTAGAATAGTGTGAGGCTAGGGTGAGGTTGAGGTTTTGGGTTAGGGTTAGGGATAGGGTGAGGGTTAGGCTGAAGGGTAGGGTTATGGTTAGGGTGAGGGTTACGTTTAATCTGAGGGTTAGGGTTAGGGTAGGGTTAGGGTGAGGTTTAGGGTCCAGATGAGGGTTAGTTTTAGCATTATGGTTAGGGTGAGGGATAAGGTTAGGGTTAGGGTTAGGGTTATGGTTAATGTGAGGGTGAGCGTTAGGGTTAGGGTGAGGTTGAGGGTTAGGATTAGCGTTAGCGTTAGGGTGAGTGTGAAGGTGAGGCTGAGGGTGAGGGTGAGTGTGAGGGTGAGGTTGAGGGTGAGGGTGAGGGTTAATGTTAGGGTTAGGGTGAAGTTTAGGGTCAGTGTGTGTCTTAGGGTGAGGGTGAGGGTAAGGGTTAGGTTGAGTGTTAGGTTGAGGGTGAGAGTCAGGGTTAGGGATAGGATAAGTGATAGAGTGAACTTTAGGGTTAATGCTAGGGTTAGGGTTAGGGTAAGATTTAGGGTGAGGTTTAGGGTTAGGGTGAAGTTTAGGGTTAGGGTGAGGCTTAGGGTTTGGATTAGGTTAAGGTGAGGGCTAGGGTGAGGGTGAGGGTTAGGGTTAGGCTTAGGGTGAGGGTAAGGTTTAGGTTTAGGGTTAGGTTTAGGGTTAGGGTGAGGGGTAGGTTTAGGGTTAGTGTGAGGTTTAGTTTTAGTGTGAGTGGTAGGCTTTGGGTTAGAGTTTGTGTTAGGATGAGGGTAAGGATTAGGGTGAGGGTTAGTGTTTGGGTTAGGATTAGGGTTAGGGTGAAATTGAGGGTTAGGGTTAGGGTTAGGATTAGTGTGAGGGTGAGGGTTAGGGTTAGGTTTTGGGTGAGTGTTAGGTTTAGGGTTAGGGTTATGGTTAGGGTTATGGTTAGGGTATGGTGAGGGTAAGGTTTAGGGTGAGGGTTAAGTTTAGTCTGAGGATGAGGGTGAGGGTGAGTGTGAGGGTTAGGTTTAGGGTTAGGGTGAGTGTTAGGGTTAGGGTTAGGGTTAGGATGAGGGTTAGGGTGAGGTGTAGGGTTAGTTTTAGGGTGAGGGTGAGGGTGAGGGTTAGGCTTAGGGTGAGTGTTAGGTTAGTGTCAGGGATAGGGTGTGGGTTAGCGTGACGGCTAGGGTTAGGTGTAGGGTGAGGGTTAGTGTTAGTGTGAAGGTTAGGTTTAGGGATAGGATTAGGGTAAGGTTTAGTGTGAGGGTTACCGTTAGGGTTAGGATTAGGGTTAGTGTAATGTTTAGGGTGAGGCTTAGGGTGAGGGTGAGGGTTAGGTTTAGGGTTAGGTTAAGGATTAAAGTTTGGTTTATGGTGAGGGTAAGGGTAAGGGTTAGGTTTAGGATGAGGGTTTTGGTGAGGGGTATGTTTAGGGTTAAGGTGAGGTTTAGGGTGAGGGTTATGGTTAATGTTATGATTAGGGTTAGCGTGAGGGATAGCGTTAGTGTTAGGGTTATTGTTAGATTTAGGGTTAGGGTTAGGGTAGGATTAGGGTTAGGGTTAGGGTTAGGCTGAGGGTGAGGCTGAAGTTGAGGGTGGGGGAAAGGGTTTGGGTTAGGGTGAGGTTAACGGTGAGGGTTATGGTTATGGTTATGGTTATGGTTATTGTTATGGAGAGGGTTAGGCTGAGTGTGAGGGTTACGGTGAGGGTTAGGGTTAGGGTGAGGGATATGTTTAGGGTTAAGGTGATGGTTATGGTTAGGATGATGTATAGGATGAGGTTGAGGATTAGTGTGAGGGTGAGGGTGAGGGTGAGGCTGAGAGTTAGTTTGTGGGTGAAGGTTAGGATTAGGGTGAGGGTTAGGGTGACAATGAGGGTTGGGGTGAGGGTGAGGATTAGGGTTAGGGTTACGGTAATTGTTAGTTTTAGGGTTAGTGTTAGGGTGAGGAGTAGGGTGAGGTGTAGGATTAGGGTTACGTTGAGGGTTAGGATTAGTGTGAGTCTTAGGGTTAGGTTAAGGTTCGGAGTAGGGTTCAAGTAAGGTATTGGGTGAGGTTTAGGGTGAGGGTGAGGGTTAGGGTTAGCATTAGTGTTAGGGTGAGGTTTAGGTTTAGGGTTAAGTTTAGAGTTAGATTGAGGGTGAGGGTGAGGGTTTGGGTTAGGATTAGTGTTACGATTATATTTAGGCTGAAGGTGAGGGTGAGGATGAGGGTGAGGGTTACGGTTAGAGCGAGGGTGAGGATTACGTTTAAGGTGAGGGTGAGGGTTAGGGTGAGTGTTAGGGTTAGGATCAGTGAAAGGGTGAGGGCTAGGGTGAGGTTGAGGGTTAGTGTTAGGGTTAGGGATAGGGTGAGGTTTAAGGTTAAGTTTAGTGTTAGGGTGAGGGTTAGGCTGAGGTATAGGGTTAGGGTTATCATGAGGGTTACGTTTAGTGTGAGGGTTAGTGTTAGAGTTAGGGTTAAGTTTAGTATTAGGGTGAGGTTTAGGTTTAGTGTGAGGGTTAGGGTTAGGGTTAGGGTTAGGATTAGGATTAGGCTGAGGGTGAAGGTGAGGATGAGGGTTAGGGTTAGGGTTAGATTAAGGGTGAGGTTTAAGGTTAGGGTTAGGGTGAGGGTTAGTGTGAGTGTAAGGGTTAGGTTGAGGTTTAGGGTTAGAGTTAGGGTTAGGGTTAGGCTGAGGGTGAGGGTGATGGTGAGGGTTAGGGTTAGGTTTAGGTTGTGGTTTAGGGTTAGTTTGAGAGTAAATTTGAGTGTGA
Organism: Dipodomys merriami; assembly: GCF_024711535.1. Classification (NCBI taxonomy): domain Eukaryota; kingdom Metazoa; phylum Chordata; class Mammalia; order Rodentia; family Heteromyidae; genus Dipodomys; species Dipodomys merriami. The sequence continues at coordinate 246,644 of NW_027205581.1, read as the reverse complement.
CGGTAAGGTTTAGAGTGAGGATTAGTGTGATGGTGAGAGTTAGGGTTTGGGTGTGGTTTAGGGTAAGGGTGAGGGTTAGGTTTAGTGTGAGGGTTAGTGGTAGGTTTAGATTAAGGGTGAGGGTGAGGATTAAGCTTAGGGTTAGGGTGAGGGTTAGGGTTAGGGTTGGGTTTAGGATGAGGGTTAGGGTTAGGCTTAGTGTGAGGTTCAGGGTGAGGATTAGGGATAAGCTTATTTTTAGCTTTAGAGTTAGGGTGTGGGTTAGGTTTATGGATAGGTTTAGGGTGAGCCTGAGGGTGAGTGTTACGGTAGGATTAGTTTTAGGGTTGGGTTAGGCTGAAGGTAAGGGTTAGGGTTAGGGTTATGTTTAGGGTGAGGGATAGGTTTAGTGTGAGGGTTAGTGTTAGGGTTAGAGTTAGTGTTAGGCTGAGGGTAAGGGATAGGTTGAGGGTTAGGGTGAGGGTGAGGTTTAGGGTTAGGGTTAGGGTGAGGGTTAGGTTTAGCGTGAAGTTTTGGGTTAGGGTTAGCATTAGGGTTAGGGTGGTGATAAAGATTAGGGTTAGGGATAGTGTGAGGGTTAGGGTTAGGGTTAGGGAGAGGGTGAGGATTTGTGTTAGGGTGAGGTTGAGGGTTAGGAGGAAATTTAGGGTTAGGGTTATGGTTAGGATTAGTTTGTGGGTTAGGGTTAGGTTTAGGCTCAGGGTTATGCTGAGGATAAGTGTTAGGGTGAGGTTTAGGGTGAGGGTGAGGGTTAGGGTTAGCTTTAGGGTTAGAGTGAGGGTTACGTTGAGGGTTAGGTAGAGGGTTAGGGTTAGGGTTAAGTCTCTGGTGAGGGTAAGGGTTAGCGTAAGGTTTAGGTTTAGGTTTAGGTTTAGGGGAGGGTTAGATTTGTGTTAGGGTTAGAGTTAGGGTGAGGGTTAGGGTTGGGTTACGTTTAGAGTTCTGGTAAGGGTGAGGGTGAGGATTAGTGTTAGGGTTAGGTTTAGTGTTAGGCTGAGGGTGAAGGTGAGGGTTAGGGTTCGTGTTAGGCTGAGGGTGAGGTTAAGGGTGAGGGTCAGGTTTAGGATTAGGCTGAGGGTGAGGGTTAGGGTTAGGTAAGGGTTAGGCTTAGGGTGAGTGTTAGGGTTAGTGTTAGGTTTAGGGTTAGGGTGAGGTATATGGTTAGGTAAGGGTGAGGATTAAGGTGAAAGTTAGGGTTAGGGTTAGGGTTCGGCTTAGGGTGTGGGTTAGGTTTAGTGTGGGGTGAGGATGAGGGATAGGGTTAGGGTGAGTTTGAGGTTTAAGGTTAGGGTTAGGGTGAGGGTTAGGGTTAGGGTTAGGGTGAAGGTTAAGATTAGGGTGATGTTTAGGGTGAGGGTGTGGGTTAGTGTGAGGGTGAGTGTTCCGGTGTGGTTGAGGGTTAGGGTGTGGGTGCGGGTTAAGTTAGGGTTAGGGTTAGGGTGACGGTGAGGGTTAGGGTTAGGGTGACGGTGAGGGTTAGGGTGAGGGTTCGGGTTAGGGTAAGGTTTATTGTTTGGGTTAGGGTCAGGGTGAAGGTGAGGGATAGGGTTAGGTTTAGGGTGAGGGTAAGGCTTAGGGTGAGGGTGAGGTAAGGGTGAGGGTGCAGGTTAGGTTTAAGGTGAGAATTAGGGTTAGGGTTAGCGTTCGGTTTAGGGTGATGTTTAGGTTTAGGATGAGGGTGAGGGTTCGTGTGAGGTTGAAGTTTAAGTTGTGGTTGAGGGTTAGGGTTAGGGTGAGGTTTAGGGTGACAGTGAGGGTGAGAGTTCGGGTTAGTGTTAGCTGAGGGCTAGGGTGAGGTTGAGGTTTAGGGTTAGGGATAGGGATAGTGTGAGGTGCAGTGTTAGGGTTAGGGTTAGGGTGAAGGATAGGGTGCTGGTGAGGGTTAGGAGTAGTGTGAGGGTTACGGTAATGGTTAGGGTCAGCGTTAGGGTGAGGATAATGGTTAGGTGAGGTTTAGGTTGAGGGTGATGTTTAGGGTTAGCGTTTGTTTTAGGGTGAGGTTTAGGGTGAGTGTTGGGATAGGTTTCGGGTTAGGGTGAAGATTAGCGTAAGGTTTTGGGTAATGGTTAGGGTTAGGGTGAGGGTTAGGGTTGCGTTAGGGTCAGAGTTAGGGTGAGGGTTAGGGTTCGGTTAGGGTTAGAATTAGGGTGAAGTTTAGGGTTGGGTTAGGGTTAGAGTTTGGGTGAGGGTGAGGGTTAGGTTTATGGTTAGGGTGAGGGTTAGGGTTACACTGAGGGTGAGGGTGCGGGTGAGGGTGAGGGTTACAGTGAGAGTGAGGGTGAGGGTTACGTTTAGGGTGAGGGTGAGGGTTAGGGTGAGTGTTAGGGTTAGGGGCAGTGTTAGGGTGAGGGCTAGGTTGAGGTTGATGGTTAGGGTTAGGGATAAGGATAGGGTGAGGTTTAAGGTTAAGGTTAGTGTTAGGGTGAGGGTTAGGCTGAGGTATCGGGTTAAGGTTATCATGAGGGTTACGTTTAGTGTGAGGGTTAGGGTTAGCGTTAGGTTTAGTGTTAGGGTGAGGGTTAGGTTTAGTGTGAGGGTTAGGGTTAGGGTTAGGGTTTGGGTTAGGGTTAGGTTTTGGCTGAGGGTGAAGGTGAGGGTGACGGTTAGGGTTAGGGTTAGATTAAGGGTGAGCGTTAAGGTGAGGGTTAAGGTTAGGGTTAGGGTGAGTGTTAGTGTGAGTGTAAGGGTTAGGGTGAGGTTTAGCGTTAGGGTGAGGTTTAGGGTTAGAGTTAGGGTTAGGGTTAGGGTTATTGTGAGGGTTAGGATTAGGTGAAGTTTAGGGTGAGGGTTAAGTTTAGTGTTAGGCTTAGTGTTTGGGTGAGTGTTAGGGTTAGGGTGAGGGTTAGGTTTAGGGTTAAGGTTAGAGTAGGGTGAGGATAAGGATTAGGGTTAGATTTAGGGTGACGGTGAAGGTTAGGTTTAGCTTTAGGTTTAGGGTGAGTGGTAGGATGAGGGTTAGGCTTAGGGTTAGGGTTAGGGTGAGGTTTAGGCTGAGTAGTAGAGTTAGGGTTAGGGTGAGGGTGAGGTTTAGTGTGAGGGTTAGGGTTAGGCTTAGGGTGAATGTGAGGGTTCGGGTGAGGGTTAGGTTGAGGGTGAGTCTTTGGGTTACCATTAGGGTTAGGGTGAGTGTTAGGGTGATGATTAGGGTTAGCGTTAGTGTTAGCATGAGGGTGAGAGTTAGGGTGAGGGTAATGGTGAGAGTTAAGATTAGGATTAGGGTGAGAATTAGGGTCAGGGTTAGGGTAAGGTTTAGGTTTAGGGATAGGGTAAGGGTGATGGTTAGGGTTAATGTTAGGGTTAGGTTTAGGGTGAGGGTTAGCGTGGGGGTGAGGGTGAAGGTAACGGTGAGGTTTAGGTTTAGTGTTAGGGTTAGGGTGAGTATTAGTTTTAGGGTTTGAGTGAGGGTTAGGGTGAGGGGTAGGATTAGGGTGAGGGTTAGGGTGAGGGGTAGAGTTAAGGTTCGGGTGAAGGTTAGGTTTAGTGTGAGGGTTAAAGTTAGGGTTAGGTTTAGGGTTATTGTGAGGTTTAGGGTTAGGTTTAGGGTTATGTGAAGTTTCGGGTGAGGGTTAGGGTTAGTGTTAGGCTTAGGGTTTGGGTGAGTGTTAGGGTTAGGGTGAGGGTTAGGGTTAGGGTTAGGGTTAGAGTAGGGTGAGGATAAGTGTTAGGGTGAGTTTTAGGGTGACGATGAGGGTTAGGTTTAGGGTTAGGATTAGGGTGAGTGGTAGGTTGAGGGTTAGGGTTAGGGTTTGGGTTAGGGTTATGGTTTGGGTGAAGGTTAGGTTGAGGTTTAGTTTTAATTTTATGGTTAGGGTTAGGGTGAGTGTTAGGGTTAGTGTGAGAGTTAGGGTTAGGGTTAGGTTTGGGGTTAGGGTGAGGGTAAGGGTTAGGGTGAGGGTTAGGGTGAGGGTGAGGGTTAGGCTAAGGGTTAGGATTAGGATTTGGATCAGGTTGAGGGTGAGGGTTATGGTTAGGCTTAGGGTTAGGCTGACGGGTAGTGTTAGGGATAGAGATAGCGTGAGGCTGAGGGTGAGGTTTTGGGTTAAGTAAGGGTTAGGTTTAGTGTTAGCCAGACGATTATGGTGAGGGTGAGGATTAGGGTGAGGGTTAGGTTTAGGTTGAGGGTTAGGGTTAGGGTTAGGGTGAGGATTACGGTTAGGGTTCGGGATAGGTTGAGGTTTAGCGAGAGGGGTAGTGTTAGGGTAAGTGTGAGTGTTAGGTTTAGGGTTAGGGTTAGGGTTCGGTTGAGGATTAGGTTGAGGGTTAGGGTTAGTGTTAGGGTTAGGATTTGGGTGAGTGTTAGGGTTAGAGTTAGGATGAGGGTTCCGTTTAGGTTGATATTTAGGGTGAGATTTCGGGTGAGGGTTCGGGTTAGGGTGTGGTTGAGGGTTAGGGGTAGGGGTAGAGTGAGGGTTAGGGTTAGTGTGAGGTTTAGGTTTAGGGTTAGGTTTAGGGTTAAGGTTAGGATTAAGATCATTGTTAGGGTTAGGGTGAAGGTGAGTTTGAGGGTGAGGGTGTGGGAGAGGCTTAGGGTTAGTGTTAGGTTTAGGTTGAGGGTGAGTGTGAGGGTTAGGGTTAGGATTAAATTTAGTGTGTGGGGAGGGTGAGAGTTTCCGTTAGATAAGGGTTATCGTAAGGGTTAGGGTTACGGTTAGGTTTAGGGTGAGGGTTAGGCTAAGGCATAGGGTTAGGGTTAAGGTTAGCATTAGGTTTAGGGTGAGGATGACTGTTAGGATTAGAGTTACGGTTAGGGTGAGGGTGAGGGTGAGGGCTAGGTTTATGCTGAGGGTTAGGGTGACGGTGAGGGTTAGGGTTAGTGTTAGGGTGAGGGTTATGGTGAGGGATAGTGTTAGAGTTAGGTTTAGGGTGAGGTTTAGGGTGACTGTGAGCATTAGAGTGAGGGTGAGTGTTAGGGTTCCAGGAACGGTTTGGTTGAGGGTTGGGTTGAGGGTGAGATTTAGGTTTAGGGTTAGGCTTAGGGTGAGGGTTAGTGTTTGGGTTAGGGGAAGGTGAGGAATAGGGTGAGTGTTAGGGTTAGCTTTAGCGTTAGGGTGAGGGTGATGGTTAGGGTTTGGGTTAGGGTGAGGGCTAGGGTGAGGGTGAGGGTTAGGGTTAGGATTAGGTTTAGGGTTAGGGTGAGGGTGAGCGTGAGGGTTAGGGTTAGGGTGAGTATGCAGTTTAGGGTGACGGTGGGGGTTAGGGTGAGGGTGAGTGTTAGGGTTAGGTTAAGGGTGAGGGTGAGAGTGAGGTTTAGGATTAGGGTTAAACTTAGGGTTAGGGTGTGGATAAATGTTAGGGGGAGGGTTAGTGTGTGGGTGAGGGTTAAGTTTACTGTTAGGATCATGGTGTGTGTTAGGGTGAGGGTTATGGTTAGGTTTAGGTTTAGGTTGAGGGTTAGGTTTAGGGTTAGGGTTAGGGCGAGAGTTAGGGTTAGGGTAAGGCTTAGCGGTAGGTTTAGGGTTAGGGTGAGGTTTTGGGTGAGGATTAGATTTAGGATTAGGATTAGGGTTAGGATTATGCTTAGGCTTAAGGAGAGGGTGAGGGTGAGAGTGATGGTGAGCGTTAGTGTTAGAGTTAGTGATAACTTTAGGTTTCGGGTGAGGGGAGGGTGAGAATTTCCGTTACATAAGGGTTATGGTAAGGGTTAGGGTTAGGGTTAGGATTAGGGTGAGGGTTAGGCTGAGAGATAGGGTTAAGGATAGGGTTAGTGATAGGGTGAGGGTGAGGGTTATGGTTAGGTTTAGTGTGAGGTTTAGGGTGAGGGTGAGTGTTAGGTTTAGGGTGAGATTGAGGGTTAGGGTGACAGAGAGAGTTAGAGTAAGTGTGAGGTTTAGGGTTAGGGTTATGGTGAGGATTAGGGTGAGGGTTAGGGTTAGGTTTAGGTTTGGGGTTCAGGTTCAGGTGAGGGTAAGGGCTAGGGTGAGGTTTAGGGTGATGGTCAGGGTTAGGGTTAGCATTAGGGATAGGGTGAGGGTGAGGGTTAGGGTTAGGGTAAATGTGAGGGTGAAGTTTAGTATTAGGGTGAGGGTTCGGGTGAGGGATAGGTTTAGGGTTAGTGTGAGGGTTAGGTTTAGTGTGTGGGTTAAGTTTAGGGTTAGTTTTAGGCTGAGGGTGAGGGTGTGGGTGAGGGTTAGAGTGAGGGTTAGGGACAGGTTTCGGGTTAGTGTGAGGGTTAGGGTGAGGGTAAGGGTAAGGTTTATGGTGACGGTGAGGGTTATTGTGAGGGTTAGTGTTAGAGTTAGGCTGAGGTTGAGGGTTAGGGTGAGGCTTGGTTTTGGTGTACGTATTAGGAATAGGGTGTGGGCTAGTTGAGAGTGCGGGTTAGTGTGAGGGTGAGGGTGAGAGTGATTATTTCTGTTAGGTATGGGTCCGGCTTAGGGTTAGGGTGAGGATTAGGGTGAGGGTGAGGGTTAGGTGAGCGTTAGGTTTAGGGTGAGGAAGGGATAGGGTTTGGGTGAGGTTTAGGGTTAGGTTGATGTTCAGGGTGAGGGTGAGGGTTAGGGTAAGTGTGAAGTTTCGGGGGAGATTGAGGCGTAAGGTGTGGTTGAGGGTTAGGGTTAGGGTTAGGGTTAGTCTGACAGTGAGGGTTTGGGCTAGGGTTAGGGTTAGGGTTAAAGTTAGGGTGAGGGTTAGGGTTAGGGTTAGAATGAGGGTTAGGTTTCATGTGAAGGTTATGGTTATTGTTAGATTGAGGTTTAGGGTGAAGGTAAGGGTTAGGGTGAAGGTTAGGGTGAGAATGAAGTTAGGAGTTGCTTGAGTGTTAGGGTGAGTGTTCGGGTGAGGGTGAGGGTTAGGTTTAGGATTAGGGTTAGGTTGAGGGAAAGGATTAGGGTGAGGGATAGGTTGAGTGTGAGGATAAGGGTGAGGTTTAGGGTTAGGATTAGGTGAGGGTGGGGGGGAAGGTTAGGGTTAGGCTGAGGGTTATAGTTAGGGTTAGGGTGAGGGTTAGCATTAGGGTAAGGGTTAGGGTGAGATTGAGGGTTAGGGTTAGGGTTAGGGTTAGGGTGAGGGGATGATGAGAGTTTCCGTTTTTTAACGGTTAGGGTTGGGTTAGGGTGAGGTTTCAGGTGAGGGTGAGGGTTAGGGTGTGGGTGAGGGTTAGGGTGAGGGTGAGGGTGAGGGTGAGGTTTAGATTTAGGATGAGGCTTAGAGTGAGTGTTATGGTTAGTTTGAGTGTTATGGTTAGGGTTAGGGTGAGGGTAAGGTTTAGGGTGAGGGTTAGGGTGAGGGTGAGCGTTAGGGTTAGCATTAGGGTTAGGGTGAGGCTGAGTGTTAGGGTCGGGGTTAGTGTTAGGGGGAGGGTTAGGGTGAGGGTGAGCTTTAGGGTTAGGGTGATGGTGAGCATTAGAGTTAGGGTGAGCGTTAGGGTTAGGGTGATGGTGAGGGTTAGGTTTAGGGTGAGGGTTAGGGTGAGGGGTAGGTTTAGGGTTAGGGTGAGGGTTAGGTTTAGGGTGAGGGTAAGGGTTAGGGTGAGGGTTAAGGTGAGGGTGAGGGTTAAGGTTAGCACTAGGGTTATGGTGAGGGTGAGGTTTAGGGTTAGTATGAGGGTTAGGCTGAGGGTTAGGGTTCGGGTTAGGCTGAGGGATAGGGTGAGGGTGAGGGTTAGGGTTAGGGTTTGGGTGAGGGTTAGGGTGAGGGTGAGTTTTCGAGTTAGGTTTAGGGTGAGGGTTAGTGTTATTGTGAGCGTTAGAGTGAGGGTGAGTGTTAGTGTTCCGGGAACGGTTAGGTTGAGGGTTAGGTTTAGGGTGAGAGTTAGAGTTAGGTTTAGGTGTAGAATGAGGGTTAGTGTTTGGTGAGGGTGAGGGATAGGGTGAGTGTTAGGGTTAGCATTAGGGTTATAGTGAGGGTGATGGTTAGGATTAGGGTTAGGTTGAGGGCTAGGGTGAAGTTGAGGATTAGGGTTAGGGTTAGGTTTAGGTTTAGGGTGAGGGTGAGGGTGAGGGTTAGGGTTAGGGTGTGTGTGAAATTTAGGGTAAAGCTGAGGGTTAGGGTGAGGGTGTAGTTTAGGGTGAGGGTGAGGGTTAAGGTGAAGGTTAGGATGAAAGTGAGGTTTGGTGTAGCGTTAGGGTTAGGGTGAGGTTTAGGGTGAGGTTGAGGGTTAAGTTTAGAGTCAGGGTTAGGTTGAGGTTAAGGCTTAGGTTGAGGGATAGGGTGAGGGTGATGGATAACGTTAGGATGAGGGTGAGGGTGAGGGTGTGGATTAAGTTTAGAGTGAGGGTTAGAGTTAGGCATAGTGTTAGGGTTAGGGTTAGGGTTATGTTTAGGGTGAGCGTTTGGGTGAGTGGTAGGGTTAGGGTTAGGGTGAGGTTTAGGGTTAGTGTGTGCGTTAGGGTTAGGGTAAGCATTAGGCTGAGGGTGAGGGTGAGGGTGAGGGCGAGAGTTCAGTTTCTGGTTAGGGTTAGGGTTAGGGTTAGGTTGAGGGTGAGGCGTAAGGTGAAGGTTAGGAATAGGGTTAGGTTAAGGGTTAGCGGAGGGTTAGGGTTAGGTTTAGGTTGAGGTTTAGGGTTAGGGTTACAGTTAGGGTGAGTGTGAGGGTGAGGGTTAGGGTGAGGGTTTGTGTTAGGGTTAGGGTGAGTGTTAGGGTGAGGGTGAGGTTTAGGTTTAGTGTGAGTGTTAGTGTTAGGGTGAGGGTGATGATTAGGTTTAGGGTTAAGGCTAGGGTTAGGGTGATGATTAGGGTGAGGGTGATGGGTAGGGTGTGGGTGAGGGTTAGGTTTAGTTTGAGGGTTATGATAATTGTTAGGGTTAGGATTAGGATGAGGTTTAATGTGACGTTGAGGTTTAGGGTTAGGGTTAGGGTTTGGGAGAGGGTAAGGATTAGGGTGAGGGTTAGGGTGAGGTAAGGGTTAGGGTTAGCATTAGGATTAGGGTGAGTGTTAGGGTGAGGTTGAGGGTTAAAGTTAGGGTTAGGATAACGGTTAGGGTGAGGGTTGGGTTTAGGGTTAAGAGGTGGTTTAGTGTTAGGGTGAGGGTAAGGGTGAGTGTTAGGTTTAGGGTGAGGGTGAGGTTAAGAGTGAGGATTACGATTAGGATTATAGTTTGGGTTAGTGTTAGGCTGAGTTTTGGGTGACAGTGAAGGTGAGGGTGAGGGTTATGGTTAGGGTGATTGTTTGGGTTAGTGTGAGGGTTAGGGTGAGGACGAGGGTAAGCGTTAGGGTGAGGGTGAGTGTTAGGGTCAGGGTTAGGTTTAGTGTGAGGGTTAGGGTGAGGGTAGGGTTAGGTTTAGGTTTAGGGTGATGGTTAGGCTGAGGGTTAGAGTTAGGGTTAGGGTTATAGTGAGGGTGAGGGGGAGTGTGAGGGTTAGGGTTAGGGTGAGGTTTAGGGTTAGGGTTAGGGTTGCGGTGAGGGCTAATGTGAGGGTGAGGTTTAGGGTTAGGGTGAGGGTTACGGTGAGGGTTAGGGTAGCTGGTAGGGTTAGGATTCGGGTGATGGTTAGGTTTAGAGTGAGGCTTACAGTTAGCGTTAGGGTTAGGGTTAGGAGGAGGGTAAGGGTTAGGGTGAGGTTTAGGGTGTGAGTGAGGGTTAGGGTGAGAGGAAGGGTTAGGCTTAGGGTTAGGCTGAGTGTTCGGTTATTTTTACGGTTAGGGTTAGGGTTAGGGTGAGGGTTAGAATTAGGGTAAGGTTTAGGGTGAAGGTGAGGGTGAGTGTGAGGATTCGGGTTACGGTTACGTTTAGGGTGAGGGTGATGGTGAGGGTTAGGTTGATGATTAGGGTTAAGGTTAGATTTAGGCTGAGGGTGACGGTGAGGTTGAGAGTGAGGATTAGGATTAAGCTTAGCTTTAGGGTAAGGGTGAGGGTTAGGGTTAGTATTAGGGTGAAGGTTAGGATGAGTGTGAGGGATAGGGTTTGTGTTAAGGTTTGGGTGAGGGTGAGGGTCAGGGTTAGGGTTATGGTTAGGGTGAGGGTAAATGTGAGGTTTAGGTTAAGATTAGGGTTAGGGTTAGGGTTAGGATTAGGATTATGATGAGGGTGAGGGTGAGTGTTATGTTTAGGGTGAGGGTTAGTTTTAGGGTTAGGGTGAGGGTTAGGGTGAATGTGATGTTTATGGTGAGGATGAGTGTTCGGTTGAGGGTTAGGGTTAGGGTGTGGTTGAGGCTTAGGGTTAGGGTGAGGCTTAGGGTGAGGGTTATTATGAGGGTTAGGGTTAGGGTTAGTGTTAGGGTGAAGGTGAGGGTTAGGGTTACATTTAGGGTGAGGGTAAGGGTTAGGGTGAGGCTTAGGTTGATGGTTAGTTTTAGGGTTAGGATGAGGGTTAGGGTGAGGAGTAGGGTTAGGGTTAGAATGAACATTAGGGTTAGGGTGAGGGTTAGGGTGAGGGTTAGGGTTAAGGTTAGGGTTAGGTTTAGGTGAAGTTGAGGGTTAAGGTTAGGGTTAGGGTGAGGGTCAGATTTAGGTTGAGGTTTGGGGTGATTGTGCGGGTTAGGATTTGGGAAAGTCTAAGTGTTAGGGTGAGAGTTATGGAGAGGGTGAGGTTTAGGGTTAGCATTAGTGTTAGCGAGAGGGTAGGTTTAGGGTTAGCGTGAGGGTTAGGGTGAGTGTTAGGGTTAGGGTTAGGGTGAGGGTTAGGGTGAGGGTTAGGGTTAGGGTTAGGGTGAGGGGTAGGGTGAGGTTTAGGGTTAAGGTTGTTGTTAGGGTTAGTTTTCCGGTTAGGGTGAGGTTGTGATTGAGTTTAAGGTTTAGGGTTATTGTAAGGGTTATTTTTAGGTTAAGCGTTAGGGTTAGTGTTAGGGTGAGGGGGAAAATTAGGGTGAGTGTGTGGTTGAGGGTGTGGGTGAGGTTTAGGGTTAGAGTGAGGGTTAGGTTGAGGGTTAGTGTGATGGTAAGGGTTATTGTGAGTGTTAGCGTTAGGGTTAGGATGAGGTTGAGGGTGAGGGTGAGGGTGAGGTTTAGGGTTAGTGTTAGGGTTAGGGTTAGAATGAGGGCTAGGATGAGGGTGTGGGTTAGGGTGAGAGTGAGGGTGAGGGTGAGGATTTCGGTTAGGTAAGGTTTAGGGATAGGATTAGGGTGAGGATTAGTCTGAGGGTGAGGTTTAGGGTGAGGCTGAGGGTTAGGGTGAGGGTGAGTGTTCGGGTGAGGGTGAGGTTAAGGGTGTGGGTGAGGGTTAGGGTTAGGGTGAGGGTTAGTGTTACGGTGAGGGTTATGGTGAGGGTGAAGTTTAGGGTTAGCGTGAGGATTAAGGATAGAGTGAGATTTAGGATTATGATGAGTGTTAGTCTTAGGGTGAGGGTGAGAGTGAGGGTTAGGTTAGGGTGAGGGTTCTTGTGAGGCTTGGGGGTTAGGGTGTGTGTGAGGGCTAGGGTTAGGTTGAGGGATAGGGTAACTGTGACGTTAAGGGTGAGTGTGAGTGTGAGGGTGAGGGTTAGGGTTAGGGTTAACGTTTGGGAGAAGGTGTGGGTTAGGGTTAGCGTGAGGGTTAGGGTGAGGATTATGATTAGGGTGAGGGTTAATGTGAGGATTAGGATTAGGGTAGGCTTAGGGTGAGGGTAAGGATTATGGTGAGGTTTATGGTGAAGGTGAGGTTTAAAGTAAGGGTTAGGGTTAGGGATCGTTTACAGTTAGGGTGAGGATGAGGGTGAGTTTTAGGGTGAGGTTGACTGTTAGGTTTAGGTTTAGGGTGAGGTTTAGGGTGAAGGTGATGTTTAGGATGAGGGTGAGGGTTAGGGTGAAGGTTAGGGTTAGGTTGATGTTTAGGGTGAAGGTTAGGATGAGAGTGAGGGTTAGTGATAGTGTTAGGATTAGGGTTAGGATGAGGGTGATGGTTAGGCTTACGGTTCGTTTTAGGGTTAGTGTGAGGGTGAGGGTGAGGGTTAGGGTGAGGGTGAGGTTTGGGGTTAGGTTTAGGGTGAAGGTTAGGATGAGTGTGAGGGTTAGTGATAGTGTTAGGATTAGGGTGAGGGTGAGGGTGAGGGTGAGGGTTAGGCTTAGGGTTCGGTTTAGGGTTAGGGTGAGGGTGAGGGTGAGGGTTAGGCTTAGGTTTACCATTAAGGTTAGCATTAGGCTTAGGATGTGTGTGAGGGTGAGGGTTATGTTTAGGGTTTAGGTTAGATTTAGGAATAGGGTGAGGGTTAGGGTGAGGGTGCTGTTTAGGGTGAGGATGAGGGTTTGGTTTAGAGCTTGCGTTAGGGTGTGGTTGAGGCTCAGGTTTAGGGTGAGGGTAAGGGTGAGGTTTAGGGTTAGGGTTAGGGTGAAGGTGAGGGTTAGGGTAACGTTTAGTGTGAGGGTAAGAGTTAGGGTGAGGCTTTGGTTGAGGGTTAGGTTTAGGGTTAGGATGAGGGTTAGGGTGAGTGGTAGGGTTATGGTTAGGGGGAGCATTAGGGACAGGGTGAGGGTTAGGGTGAGGGTTAGGGTTAGGGTTATGGTTAGGGTGGGATTGAGGGTAAGGGTTAGGCTTAGTGTTAGGGTGAGGGTTAGAGTGAGGGTTTGGGTGAGGGTGAGAGTGAGGGTTAGTGTTAGAGCGTGGGTTAGGTTGAGGTTTAGTGTGACGGTAAGGGTTATTGTGAGTGTTAGGTTTAGGGTTAGGCTGAGGTTGAGGGTGAGAGTGAGGGTTAGCGTTAGAGTTAGGGTTAGGGTTAGGGTGTGGGCTAGGGTGAGGGTGAGGGTTAGGATTAGGCTTACGGTTAGGGTGATGGTGAGGGTGAGGGTTATGGTTAGGGTTAGGGTGAGGGTTAGATTTAGGGTGATGGTTAGAGTGAGGGTTAGGGTTAGGGTTAGGGTTAGAGTTAGGTTTAGGGTTAGGGTGAGGGTTAGGTTTAGGGTTAGGATTAGTGTTTGGGTAAGGGTTAGGCTGAGGGTGAGGGTTAGGGTAAGGGTTAGGGTGAGGGTTAGGGTTAGCATTATTGTTAGGTTTATTTTTAGGTTTAGCTTGAGGGTGAGATTGAGGTCTAGCGTTAGGGTTAGTGTGAGGGTTAGGTTTAGGGGTAGGTTTAGTGTTAGGGTGAGGTTGAGGGTTAGGGTGAGGGTGTCGGTGAGGTTGAGGGTGAGGGTTAGGGTTAGGGTGAGAGCTAGGTTGAGGGTGATGGTTAAGGTGAGGGTTAGGGTGAGGGTGAGGATATCATTTAGGTAAAGTTTAGGGATTGGATTAGGGTGTGGATTAAGCTGTTGTAGAGGTTTAGGATGAGGATTATGCTAAGGGTGAGGTTTAGGGGTAGGGTTAGGGTTAGGGTGAGGTTTGGGGTTAGTGTTAGGGTGAGAGTTATGGTTATGGTGATGTATAGGGTGAGGGTGTGGGTTAAGTTCATGGTGAGCGTTTGGGTGAGTGTGAGGTGTAGCGTGTGGGTGAGGGTTAGGGTTAGGCTGATGGTGAGGGTTAGGGTTACTGTGAGGGTTAGGGTTAGGGTTAGGGTGAGTGTAAGGTTTAGGATTATTGATAGGTTTAGGGTTAGGTTGAGGGGAGAGTGAGGGTTAGGGTTAGGATCAGGGTTAGGTTGAGGGTTGGGTTTAGGGTTAGGATTAGTGTTTCGGTTAGGGTTAGGCTGAGGGTGAGGTTGAAGGTGAGGTTTAGGTTTAGGATGAGGGTAAGTGTTAGGGTTAGGGTGAGGGCTAGGATGAGGGTAATGGTTAAGGTGAGGGTTAGGGTGAGGATGAGGATTTCAGTTAGGTAAGGGTTAGGGATTGGGTTAGGGTGTGTATTAGGCTGAGGGTGAGGGTTAGGGTGAGGGTTAGGGTTAGGGTGAGGGTTAGGGTAGGGTTTAGGATGAGGTTGAATGTGAGGGTGAGGGTTGGGTTTAGTATGTGGTTTAGGGTTAGGGTGAGGTCTAGGATGAGGCTGATGTTTAGGGTGAGGGTTAGGGTTAGGGTGAAGATTTCGGCTAGGTAAAGGTTAGGTATACGGTTAGGGTGAGGATTAGTCTGAGGGTGAGGATTAGGGTGAGGGTTAGGGTTAGGGTAAGGGTTATGGTTATGGTGATGTATAGGGTGAGGGTGAGGGATAAGTTCATGTTGAGAGTTCGGGTGATGGTGAGGGGTAGGGTTTGGGTGAAGGTTAAGGTTAGCGTGAGGGTTAGGGTTAGGGTTAGGGTGAGAGTTAGGGTAAGGGTTAGGGTTAGGTTAAGTGTTAGGTTGAGGGGTATGGTTAGGGTTAGGGTGAGGTTAGGGTTTGGGTTTGTGTGAGACTTAGAGTTAGGGTTAGGGTTATGGTTAGGGTAAGGGTTAGGGTGAGGTTGAGGATTAGGTTTAAGATAAATGTGAGGGTTAGGTTGAATGTTAGGTTTAGGATTAGGGTTATTGTGAGGGTTAGGTTGAGGGTTAGGGTTAGGGTGAGGGTGAGGGTGAGCGTTATTGTTAGAGTGTGGGTTAGGTTGAGGGTTAGTGTGACGGTAATTGTTATTGTGAGTGTTAGGGTTAGTTAGGGTTAGGGTTCGGGTGTGGGCTAGGGTGAGGGTGAGGGTTAGGATTAGGCTTAGGGTTAGGGTGACTGTGAGGGTTAGGGTTATGGTTAGGGTTAGGGTGAGGTTTAGGGTTAGGGTGAGGGTTAGAGTGAGGGTTAGGGTTAGGGTTAGGGTTAGAGTTAGGTTTAGGGTTAGAGTGAATGTTAGGTTTAGGGTTAGGATTAGTGTTTGGGTTAGGGTTAGGCTGACGGTGAGGGTGAGGGTAAGGGTTAGGGCTAGGCTGAGGGTGAGGGTGAGGGGAAGGGTTAGGGTGAGGGTTAGGGTTAGGATTATTGTTAGGTTTATTTTTAGGGTTAGCTTGAGGGAGAGATTGAGGTCTAGGGTTAGGGTTAGTGTGAGGGTTATGTTTAAGATTAGGTTTAGTGTTAGGTTGAGGTTGAGGTTTAGGGTGAGGGTGTGGTTGAGGTTGAGGGTGAGGGTTAGGGTTAGGGTGAGTGCTAGGTGGATGGTGATGGTTAAGGTGAGGGTTAGAATGAGGGTGAGGATTTCATTTAGGTCAGGGTTAGGGATTGGATTAGGGTGTGGATTAAGCTGAGGTAGAGGGTTAGGGTGAGGGTTATGGTGAGGTTTAGGCTGAGGGTGAGGATGAGGGTGTGGTTGAGTGTTGTGGTTAGTGTTCGGGGTATGGTTAGGGTGAGGGCTACGATGAGGGTGATGGTTAGGTTGAGGGTACGGTGAGGGTGACGATTTCGTTTAGGTAAAGGATATGGATACAGTGAGGGTGAGGATTAGGCTGAGGGTGTGGTTTAGGGTGAGGGTTAGTGTTAGGGTGAGGTTTAGGGTTAGGGATGGGGTGATGGTTAGGGTTAGGGTGATGTATATGGTGAGGGTGAGGGTTAAGTTCATGGTGAGTGTTCGGGTGATGGTGAGGGGTAGGGTGTGGGTGAGGGTTAGGTTTAGGGTGAGGGTTAGTGTGATGGTGAGGGTTAGGGTGAGGGTTAGGGTTAGGTTTAGGGTTAGGGTGAGTGTTAGGGTAAAGCTACCAGCACAACTATGTTTATTGCAGCATTATTTACCATAGCTAAGACATGGAACCAACCCAGATGCCCCTCAGTAGATGAATGGATCAAGAAAATGTGGTATATATACACAATGGAATTCTATGCCTCCATCAGAAAGAATGACATTTCCCCATTTGTTAGGAAATGGAAAGGTTTGGAAAAAATTATATTAAGTGAAGAAAGCCAGGCCCAAAGAAGAATAGGTCCCATGGTTTCCCTTATTTGCAATATCTAGTATAGGTATGAGTCAAGCAGAAAAGGTCAGATAATGTGATGTTAGGAAAATGAAACCTTAAATATGTATTTTAATGTTTTCGTTTCTTTCATGCATGTATTTCTAACGCATTTATAAGATTATTTCTTTGTTGCTTTGTATGTCCCTCCCCCACAGTGTAACACCCGCTTTCACTATATTTGATGTCAGTATAACATGTGGAGGAGATGGGGACAAACAAGTCGTTTAAGGATTCAGGTGGACCTGTTGCAACAATGAGAAGTACAAAATGTCATGTCAAAACCAGCTATACAATGTCGGTGTGTGTGGGGGGAGGGGGGTATAATTGGGTGGGGGAGGGGGGTAAAATTGGGTGGGGGGAGGGGGGAGGCAGGGAAGGGAAGTGAAGGGTAAACAAAGGAGGAGGCTGCAATGCTTGGTAAGAAATGTATGCATTATCCTGCCCATGTAATTGTAGCCCCTCTGTACAGTATGATCCCAAATAAAATAAAATACAATTAAAAAAAAAAAAAAGGTTAGGGTTAGGGTTTGGGTGAGGTTTGGGGTTAGTGTTAGGGTGAGAGTTATGGTTATGGTGATGTATATGGTGCAGGTGAGGGTTAAATTCATGGTGAGCGTTTGGGTGAGTGTGAGGTGTAGCGTGTGGGTGAGGGTTAGGGTTAGGCTGATGGTGAGGGTTAGGGTTACTGTGAGGGTTACGGTTAGGGTTAGGGTGAGTGTTAGGGTTAGGTTTAGGGTTAGGGTTAGGTTGAGGGGAGAGTGAGGGTTAGGGTTAGGTTCAGGGTTAGGTTGAGGGTTGGGTTTAGGGTTAGGATTAGTGTTTCGGTTAGGGTTAGGCTGAGGGTGAGGTTGAGGGTTAGGGTTAGGTTTAGGATGAGAGTAAGGGTTAGGGTTAGGGTGAGGGCTAGGATGAGGGTAATGGTTAAGGTGAGGGTTAGGGTGAGGATGAGGATTTCAGTTTGGTAAGGGTTAGGGATTGGGTTAGGGTGTGTATTAGGCTGAGCGTGAGGGTTAGGGTGAGGGTTAGGGTTAGGTTGAGGGTTAGGGTAGGGTTTAGGATGAGGTTGAAAGTGAGGGTGAGGGTGAGGGTTGGGCTTAGTATTTGGGTTAGGGTTAGGGTGAGGTCTAGGATGAGGCTGATGTTTAGGGTGAGGTTTAGTGTTAGGGTGAAGATTAAGGCTAGGTAAAGTTTAGGTATACGGTTAGGGTGAGGATTAGTCTGAGGGTGAGGTTTAGAGTGAGGGTTAGGGTTAGGGTAAGGGTTATGGTTATGGTGATGTATAGGGTGAGGGTGAGGGATAAGTTCATGTTGAGGGTTTGGGTGATGGTGAAGGGTAGGGTTTGGGTGAGGGTTAGGGTTAGCGTGAGGGTTAGGTTTAGGGTTAGGGTGAGAGTTAGGGTTAGGATTAGGGTTAGGTTGAGGATTAGGTTGAGGGTTAGGTTAGGATTAGGGTGAGGTTAGGGTTAGGGTTAGTGTGAGTCTTAGAGTTAGGGTTAGGGTTATGGTTAGGGTAAGGGTTAGGGTGAGGTTGAGGATTAGGTTTAAGTTAAATGTGAGGGTTAGGTTGAATGTTAGGGTTAGGTTTAGGGTTATTGTGAGGGTTAGGGTGAGGGTTAGGATTAGGATTAGGGAGAGAGTTATGGTTATGGTTAGGGTTAGGTTGAGGGGTAGGTTGAGTGGTAGGGTTAGGGTTAGGGTGAGGTTAGGGTTAGGGTTTGTGTGAGACTTAGAGTTAGGGTTAGGGTTATGGTTAGGGTAAGGGTTAGGGTGAGATTGAGGATTAGGTTTAAGATAAATGTGAGGGTAAGGTTGAATGTTAGGGTTAGGATTAGGGTTATTGTGAGGGTTAGGTTGAGGGTTAGGGTTAGGGTGAGGGTGAGGGTGAGGATTAGGGTGAGGGTATGTGTAAGGTTGAGGGTTACAGTGAGGGTATGTGTTAGGGTTAGGGTCAGGATGAGTTTTAGGTTGAGAATTAGGGTTAGGCTTAGGGTTAGGGTGACAGTTAGCGTTAGGTTTAGGGTTAGTTTGAGGGCGAGGGTGAGTGTGAGGATTAGGGTTAGCATTAGGTTGAGGGGTGGGTGAGGGTTGGGGTTAGGTTTAGGGTGAAGTTTAGGGTTATGATGTGGGTTAGGTTTAGGTTTAGGGTTGGGGAAGGGGGTGTTGAGGGTTAGATTTGGGGTTAAGTTTAGGGTGAGGGTAAGGGTTAGGGTGAGCGTTAGCATTAGGGTTAAGTTTAGGGTTAGGGTAAGGATAAGGGATGGGGTGAGGGTTAGGGTGCAGGTGAGGGTTAAGTTTAGCGTTAGGGTTATGGTGAGGTTTAGGGTTAGGATTAGTGTTATGGTTAGGGTTAGGGTGAGCGTTAGGGTGAGGGTTAGGGTGATGGTGAGGGTTAGGAGGAGTTGATGGTGAGGGTTAGGGTTAGGGTTAGGGTGAGGTTTATTGTTAGGTTGATGGTTAGGGTGAGGAGTAGGATTATGGTTAGGGAAAGTGTTAGGTTTAGTGTGAGGGTTAGGGTGAGGGTTAGGATTAGGGTGAGGCTGAGGGTAAGGGTTAGGTTGAGCGTTAGTGTTAAGTTTAGGGTTAGGGTGAGGATATGGGTTAGGATGAGGGTTAGGGGGTGTGTGAGGGTTAGGATTAGTGTTAGGTTTAGGATGAGGGTGAGGGTTAGGGTTAGGGTTAAGGTGAGAGTGAGGGTGATGGTTAGGGTTAGTGTGAGGATTAGGGTGAGGATGAGGTTTAGGGTGAGGGTGAGGGTTAGGGTCATGTTTAGGCATTGGCTGAGGGTGAGGGTGAGGGTTAGAATTAGGGTTAGGGTGAGGGTTAGGTTTAGAGTGTGGCTTAGGGTGAATGTTAGGGTAAGTGTTATGGTGAGAGTTAAGGTGATTGTGAGGGTTAGCGTTAGGGTGAGGGTAAGGTTTAGGGTGAGCTTTAGGGTTAGAGTTATTGTTAGGGTTAGGTTTAGGGTGAGGGTTAGGGTTAGGGTGATGGCTAGGTTGAGGGTGAGGGTTAAGTGTTCTGGTTAGGGTTAGGGTTTGGGTGAGGGTAAGAGTTAGGGTGAGGGTTAGGTTGATGGTGAGGCTGAGGGTTCAGGTTAGGGTGAGAGTAAGATTTAGGATAAGCTTTAGGTTGAGGGTGAGGTTCAGTGTGAGGGTTAGGGTTAGGTTCAGGATTAGGGTGAGTGTGGGGATTAAGTTGCGGTGTAGGGTGGGGTGAGGTTGAGGGTGAGTGTTAGGTTTAGGGTTAGGTTGAGTGTTAGGGTTAGGGTGAGTGTTAGGGTTAGGTTTAGGTTTAGGGTGAGTGTGAGGGTTAAGATTTGGGAAAGGCTAAGTGTTAGGGTGAGGGTTATGTTGAGGCTGAGTTTTAGGGTTAGCATTATGGTTAGGGTGAGGGTAGGGTTAAGGTTAGGGTGAGGGTGAGGTTTAGGGTTAGCGGGAGGGTAAGGTTTAAGGTGAGGGTTAGGATGAGAGTTAGGGTTAGGGTTATTGTTAGGGTTAGATTAAGGGTTAGTTTGAAGGTAGGATTGAGGTTTAGGGTTAGGGTTAGTGTGAGGGTTAAGTTTAGGTTTAGAGTTAGGGTTAGTGTTAGAGTGAGGGTTAGGTTGAGGGTTAGTGTGACGGTAAGGGTTATTGTGAGTGTTAGGGTAAGGTTTAGGCTGAGTTTGAGGGTGAGGGTGAGGGTTAGGGTTAAAGTTAGGATTAGGGTTAGGGTGTGGGCTAGGGTGAGGGTGAGGGTTAGGATTAGGCTTAGGGATAGGGTGATGGTGAGGATAAGGGTTATGGTTAGGGTTAGGGTGAGGGTTAGGGTTAGGGTGAGTGTTACGGTTAGGGTGAGTATTAGGGTTAGGATTAGGGTGAGGGTGAGGGCTACGTTGAGCGTGAGGGTGAGGGTTACTGTTAGGGTTAGGGTTAGGGTTACATTGAGGGTTAAGGTTAGGATGAGGGTGTGGGTTAGGGTTTTGTTTAGGGTTCGGGTTAGGGTTCGGGTTAGGTATAGTGTGAGGGTTAGGTTTAGGGTTGTTTTTAGGGTTAGGGTTAGGTTGAGGGTGAGTGTGAGGTTTAGACTTTAGGTTAGGTTAGAGTGAGGTTGATGGTGAGGGTGAGGGTGAGGGTTACTGTTTTAGTTAGGAAAGTGTTAGGGTTATGGTTAGGGTGAGAATTAGGGTGAGGGTGAGGGTTAGTGTGAGGGTTAAGGTTTGGGTGAGAGTTAGGGTATGAGTTAGGGTTAGGATTAGTGTTAGGGTTAGGGGGAGGGGGAGGGGGAGGTTTAGGGTTAGGTTTTGTGTGAGGTTGAGAGTTAGGTTTAGGGTAAGGGCAAGGGTTAGGGTTAAGGTGAGGATTAGGATTACAGTTTGGATGA
Source organism: Dipodomys merriami (assembly GCF_024711535.1). Taxonomy (NCBI): domain Eukaryota; kingdom Metazoa; phylum Chordata; class Mammalia; order Rodentia; family Heteromyidae; genus Dipodomys; species Dipodomys merriami. Next base: position 226,667 of record NW_027205581.1, on the reverse strand, counting down.
GAGTGAGGGTGAGAGTGAGGGTTAGAGTTAGGGTTAGGGTGAGGGTGATGGTGAGGGTTAGATTTAGGATTAGGATTAGGATGAAGTTTAGAGTGAGGATAAGGTTTAGGGTGAGGGTGAGGCTAGGGTGAGGGTGAGGGTTAGGGTGATGGGTAGTGTGAGGGATAGGGTTAGAATTATGGTGAGGATTAGTGTTAGTGTGAGGGTTAGGATTAGGGTTAAGTTTAGGGTTAGGGTGAGGATAAGTGTTACTGTGAGGGTTAGGGTGCAGGTGAGAATTAGGGTTAGCATTAGGTTTAGGGTAAGGTTTAGGGTGAGGGTAAGGGTGAGGTTGAGGGTTAGTTTGAGGGTTACGGTTAGGGTGAGGCCTAGGGTGAGGGTGAGGGTGAGGTTTAGGGTTTGGGTTCGATTGAGGTTTAGGGTTAGTGTGAGGGTTATGTTGAGGGTGAGGGTAAGGGTTAAGGTGAGAGTAAAGGTGAGGGTGAGGTTTAGGGTTAGGTTTAGGGTAAGGGTGAGGTTAACGGTTAGGGTTAGGATTAGAGTTAGGGTTAGGGTGAGGGTGAGGGTGAGGGTTAGGGTTAGGTTTAGTGTGAGGTTGATGGTTAGACTTAGGGTTAGGGCGAGCGTTAGCGTTAGGGTGATGTTTAGGTTTAGGGTTAAGGTGAGGGTGAGAGTGAGGTAGAGGGTTAGGGTTAGGGTGAGGGTGTGGGTGAGGGTAAGGTTTTGGATTAGGTTTAGGGTTAAGGTTAGAGTGAGGGTAATTGTTAGGGTGTGGGTGAGGGCTAGGGTGAGAGAGGGTTAAGTTGAGGGTTAAGATGAGGGATAGGGTTAGGGTCATGTTGAGGTTTTGGGTTATTGTGAGGGTGAGGATTAGTGTTAAGGTTAGGGTTAGGGTGAGGATAAGGGTTAGAGTGAGGGTTAGGGTGAGGGTGATGTTTAGGCTTAGCGTTAGGGTTAGGGTAAGGTTTAGGTTGAGGTCAAGGGTGAGGTTGAGGGTTAGGGTTAGTGGTAGGGTTAGTGTGAGGGTTAGGATTATGGTTATGTTGAAGGTTACGGTTAGGGTGAGGTTTGAGGTTTGTGTTAGGTTTAGGGTTAGGTTTATGGTTAGGGTTAGGATAAGTGTTAGAATGAGGGATAGGGTGAGGTTGAGGGTTAGGCTTAGCGTTAGGATTAGGGTAAGGTTTAGGTTGAGGTCAAGGGTGAGGTTGAGGGTCAGGGTTAGGGGTAGGGTTAGTGTGAGGGTTAGGGTTATGGTTAGGGTTAGGGTGAGGGTTAAGGTTTGTGTTAGGGTTAGGGTTAAGATGAAGGTTAGGTTTAGGGTTAGGGTGAGAGTGAAGGTTAGGGTTACGGTTAAGGTTAGGGTGATGGTCAGGGTGAGGTTAAGGGTAGGGATGATTGTTTGGGTGAGTGTGAGCGTTAGGGTTAGTGTGAGGGTAATGGTTATGCTGAGGGTTAGGGTGAGGGTGAGCATTACTGTTAGGGTGAGGGTGAGGTTTAGGGTTAGGGTTAGGGGTAGGGTGAGGACTAGGGTGAGGATGAGGGTTAGAATTAGGTTTAGGGTGAGGGTTAGGTTGCAGGTGAGTGTTAGGGTCAGGGTTAGCATTAGTGTGAATGTTAGGTTGAGGGTGAGGGTAGGGGTTAGGATGACAATTAAGGTGAGGGTGAGGGTTAGAGTAAGGATTAGGGTTAGGGTTATTGTGAGGGCTAGGTTGAGGGTGAGATTTAGGGTGCAGGTGAGGGTTAGGGTTAGCGTTAGGGTTATGGTAAGGGTTAGGTTGAGGGTTAGGGTTAGGATTAGGGTTAGGGTTAGGGTGAGGGTGAGAGTGAGGATGATGGTTAGGGTTAAGGTTAGGGTTTGGTTTGGGGTGTAGGTTGGGTTGGTGAGATGGTTAGGGTGAGCGTGAATTTAAAGTTTAGGGTGAGAATTAGTGTGAATGTGAGGTTTAGGGTTAGGGTTTGGGTGAGTGTTAGGGTGAGGGTGAGGGTTAGGGTGAGGGTGATTGTTAGGGTTAGGGTGAGGATTAGAGTTAGGATTAGTGTTAGGGTTAGGGCTACGGTAAAGTTGAGGGTCAGGGTTAGGTTTAGGGTTTTGTTAGAGTGAGTGTTAGGGTTAGTGTGAGGGTGTGTGTTAGCGTGTGTGTTAGGTTTTGGGTTCGGGTGAGGTTAAGGTTTAGTGTGAGGGCTAGGGTTAGGTTTATTTGAGGGTGAGTGTGAGGGTTAGAGTTAGTTTTAGGTTAGGGTAAGGTTGAGCTTGAGGGTGAGGTTGAGGGTTAGTGTTTTAGTTAGGAAAGTGGTAGGGTTAAGGTTAGGGTGAGGATTAGGGTGAGGGTGAGAGTTAGGGTGAGGGTTAGGGTTTGGGTGAGGTTTAGGGTGAGGGTTCGGGTTTAGGGTGAGGATTAGGGTTAGGGTTAGGTTGAGGTTGAGGGTTAGGGTGAGGGTTAGGTCGAGAGTTAGTTTTAGGGAGAGGTGTAGATTTAGGTTTAGGGTGAGGGTGAGGGTGAGGGTTAGGGTTAGGGTGAGGGTGAGGGTTAGGTTTAGGATTATGGTTAGGGTTAGGGTTAGGGTGAGGGTAAGGTTTAGGGTGAGGGTGAGGGTAAGGGTGAGCATTAGGGTTAGGGTGAGGGCTAGGGTGAAAGTGAGGTATAGGTTTACGGTTGAGTTTAAGGTGAGGGTGAGGGATAGGGTGATGGTGAGGGTGAAGGTTAGGGTGAGGGGTATGGTGAGGGATAGGGTTAGGGTTTGAGTGGGTTTTAGTGTTAGTGTTAGGGGTGAGGTAAGGGTTAGGATTAGGGTTAGAGTTAGGGTTAGGTTTAGGTTTAGGGTTAGGGTTAGGGTTAGGGAGAAGATAAAGTTTAGGATGAGGGTTAGGGTGAGGGTGAGGGTTTGGGTTAGGGTTAGGGTTAGGGTAAGTATTATGTTGAGGATAAGGGTGAGGGTGAGGTTTAGGTTTAGGGGTAGGCTTAGGGTGAGTGTGAGTGTTAGGGTGAGGGTTAGGGTTAGGGTTAGGGTTATTTTTATTGTTAGGTTTACTGTGAGGTTGAGGGTGAGGTTGAGGATTAAGGTTAGGGTTAGGTTGAGACTGAGAGTGAGGGTGATGGTTAGGTTTTGGATTATTTTTATGGTTAGATTTAGGCAGAGTGTGAGGTTGAGGTTGAAAGTGAGGGTTAGGTTTAGGGTTAGGATTAGGGTTAAGGTGAAGGTTAGGTTTAGGGTGAGGGTAAGGGTGAGGTTTAGGTTTAGGATTATTGTTAGGTTTAGAGTTAGGCTGAGGGTGAGGGTCAGGGTGAGGGATAGGGTTAGTGTTAGGATTAGGGTGAAGATTAGGTTTAGTGTGAGGGTTAGAATTAGGGTTAGGGTGAGGGTTATTTTTAGCATTAGGTTTAGGGTGAGGGTGACGGTGAGGTTGAGGGTTAGATTTAGTATTATTGTTAGGTTTAGAGTTAGGATGAGGGGGAGGGGGAGGGGGAGGGGGAGGCTTAGGGTTAGGGTTAGGGTGAGGGTGAGGTTGAGAGTGAGGTTTAGGGTTAGGATTATTGTTAAAGTTAGGGTTATGGTAAGGGTTAGGGTTAGGGTTAGTTTTAGGGTTAGTGTGAGGTTTAGGGTTAGGGTTAGGGTTAGGGTTAGGGTGAAGGTAAGGGTTAGAGTTAGGTTTTAGGAAAGGGTTAGGGTTAGGTTTAAGGTTAGAGTTAGTGTGAGGGTGAGGTTGAGGGTTATGTTGAGGGTGAGGTTTAGGTTTAGGGGTAGGGTGAGGGTTAGGTTGAGGGTAATGTTTAAGGTGAGGGTGAGTGTTCCTGTGAGGTTTAGGGTGTGTGTGAGGCGTAGGTTTAGGGTGAGGTTTAGGGAGATGGTGAGGGTTAGGGAGACGGTGACGGTTAGAGTTAGGGTTAGGGTTAGGATGAGGGTTAGGGTTAGGGGTTGGGTTAGGTTTAGGGTGAGGGTTAGAGTGAGGGTTAGTGTTAGCGTTAGGGTTTTGTTGAGGGTTAGGGTGAGGGTTAGTTTTAGGGTCAGGGTGAGGGTTGGGGTGAGGGTTAGGGTTAGTGTTAGGGTTAGGGTGAAGGTTAGGTTTAGTGTGAGGGTTAGAGTTAAGGTTAGGTTTAGGGTGAGGGTTATTTTTAGCATTAGGTTTAGGGTGAGGGTGACGGTGAGGGTGAGGGTTAGGATTAGGATTATTGTTAGGTTTAGTGTTAGGCTGAGGGGGAGGGGGAGGGGGTGTATTAGGGTTAGGGTTAGGGTGAGGGTGAGATTGAGAGTGAGGTTTAGCCTTAGGATTACTGTTAGAATTATGGTTAGGGTAAGGGTTAGGGTGAGGGTTAGTATTAGGGTTAGTGTGAGGGTTAGGGTTAGGGTTAGGGTGAAGGTTAGGGTTCGAGTTAGGTTGTAGGTAAGGGTTAAGGTTAGGGTTAGGCTTAGGGTTAAAGTTCGTGTGAGGGTGAGGGTGAGTGTTAGGTTGAGGGTGAGGTTTAGGTTTAGGTATAGGGTGAGGGTTATGTTGAGGGTAATGTTTAGGGTGAGGTTGAGGGTTCCTGTGAGGGTTAGGGTTAGGGTGTGGGTGAGGCTTAGGTTTAGGGTGAGGGTTAGGGAGACGGTGAGGGTTAGGGAGACGGTGAGGGTTAGAGTTAGTGTTAGGGTTAGGATGAGGGTTAGGGTTAGGGGTTGGGTTAGGGTTAGGGTGAGGGTTAGGGTTATTATGAGGGTTGGGTTTACTGTTAGGGTTAGGGTTAGGTTGAGGGTAAGGGTTAGGTTGTGGGTTAGTGTGAGGGTGAGGGTTTGGGTTAGGTTTAGAGTGAGGGTTAGAGTGAGGGTTAGTGTTAACGTTAGGGTTTTGTTGAGGGTTAGGGTGAGTGTTAGGTTTAGGGTGAGGGTGATGGTTAGGGTGAGGTTTAGGGTGAGGGTGAGGTTTAGGGTTAGGGTTAGGGTGAGGGGTACAGTGAGGGTGAGGGTTAGGTTTAGGGTTAGAGGGAGGAGTAGGGTAAAGTTTAGGGTTAGTGTTACTGTTAGGGTTAGTGTGAGGATTAGGGTTACGGTGATGGTTAGGGTTAGGGTGAGTGTTAGGTTGAGGTTGAGGGTTATGGTAAGGGTTAGGGTGAGGTTTAGGTTAGAGTGAGGGTTAGGGTTAGGATTAGGGTGAGGGTGATGGTCAGGTTTAGGGTTAGGGTTAGGGTGAAAGTAAGGGTTACAGTGAGGATTAGGGTGAGGGTGATGGCAAGTGTTCACATTCGGGTTAGAGTTAGGGTTAGGGTGAGTGTAAGGGCTAGGTTTAGGATTATGTTTAGGGTTAGGGTGAGGCTGAGAGTGAGTGTTAGGGTGAGGGTAAAAATGAGGGTGAGGTTTAGAGTTAGGGCTAGGGTTAGGGTTTACTTGAGGATTAGCTTTAGTGTTAGGGTTAGAATGAGCGTTAGGGTGAGGAGTAGGGTAGGGTTAGGGTGAGGGTTATGGTTAGGGTCAGGGTTAGGGTGATGGTGCGGTTTAGGGTGAGGGTGAGGGTTAGGGTTAGGGTGATGGTGAGGGTTAGGTTTAGGTTTAGGGTTAGTATGAGGGTTAGGGTTTGGGTTCGGGTTAGGGTTCGGGTTAGGGTTAGGGTGAGGTTTAGTGTTAGGATTAGGATTAGAGTTGGGGTGAGGGTGAGGGTGAGTTTTAGGGTTAGGATTAGGGTTAGGTTTAGGATGAGGGTTAGGGTGAGGGTTAGGGTGAGGTTTAGGGTGAGGGATAGGTTTAGGGGTAGGGTGAGTGTTAATGTTAGTGTGAGGGTTAGGATTATGGTTAAGGTTAGGTTCAGGGTGAGGATAAGGGTTAGGCTGAGTGTTAGTGTGAGTGTGAGGTTTAGGGTTAGCTTTAGGTTTAGGGTAAGTATTATGTTGAGGGTAAGTGTGAGGTTGAGGTTTAGGTTTAGGGGTAGGGTTAGGGTGAGGGTTAGGGGTTGGGTGAGGGTTAGGGTTAGGTTTAGGTTTAGGGTGAGGATTAAGGTGAGGTTAAGAATTAGGATGAGTGTTAGTGTGAGGGTGAGAGTTAGGGTTAGTGTGAAGGTAATGGTTAGGGTGAGGTTTAGGTTGAGGGTGTGCATTAGGGTTAGGGTGAGGGTGAGGTTTAGGGTAAGGGTTAGGGTGAGGGCTAGGGTGAGGGTGAAGGTTAGAGTTAGTGTGAGAGTTAAGGTGAGGGTGAGGGTTAGGGTTAGGGTTAGGCTAACTGTGAGTGTGATAGTTAGGGTTAGGATTAGGGTTAGGGTTAGGGCGACAGCTATGTTGAGGGTGAGGTTTAGGGTGAAGGTGAGGTTGAGGGTGAGGGTTTCAGTTAGGTAATGGTTAGGGTTAGGATTAGAGTTAGGGTTAGGTTGAGGTTTAGGGTGAGGGTTAGGTTTAGAGTTAGGGTGAGGGTTAGGTTTAACATGAGGGGTAGGTTGAGGGTTAAGGTTAGGGTGAGGGTGAGTGTAAGGGAAAGGATGAGGGTTAGGGTGAGGGTTAGGGTGAGGGTGAGGGTTAGGGTGAGGAGTTGGTTAGGGTTAGGGTGAGGTTTGGGGTTAGGGTTAGGGTTAGGGTGAGGTTGAGCGTTAGGATTAGGATTAGGGTGAGTGTAAGGGTTAGAGTGAGGTTTATGGTGAGGGTTAGGATAAGGGTAACAGTGAGGGTGAAGGTTAGGTTTAGGATTAGGTTTAGGGTTACGGTGACAGCTAGGTTGATGGTGAGGTTTAGGGTGAGGGTGAGGTTGAGTGTGAGGATTAGGGTTAGGGTGAGGGCTAGGGTGAGTTTAGGTATAGGGTTAGGTTTAGGGTGAGGTTTAGGGTTAGGTTTAGGGTTAGGGTGAGGGTTAGAGTAAGGGTTAGGTTTAGGGTGAGTGTGAGGTTTAGGGTTAGCGTTAGGGTAATAGTTAGGTTGAGGGTTATGGTTAGGGTTTGGGTTCGGGTTCGGGTTAGAGTGAGGGTTAGGTTTAGCGTGAGGGTGAGTGTTAGTGTTAGGGTTAGGTTTGGATGAGGTTTAGCGTGATGTTGAGGGTGAGGGTGAGGGTGAGGGTTAGGGTAAGGGTTAGGGTGAGGGTAAGCGTTATGTTGAGGGTTAGGGTTAGGGTGAGAATAAGGGTTAGGGTGAGGGTTAGGGTGAGGGTGAGGATTAGGTTTAGCATTAGGGTTGGGTGAGGGTTAGGGTGAATGTGAGTGTTTGGGTTATGTGAGGGTAAGGGATCGGGTGAGGGTTAGGATACGGATGAGTGTTAGGGATAGCATTAGGCTTAGGATGAGGGTGAGGGTAGGGTTAAGGTTAGGGTTAGGTATAGTGCGAGAATTAGGGTTAGGGTTAGGGTGAGGTTTAGACTGAGGGGTAGGGTGAGTGTTAGGGTGAGGGTTAGGTTTAGAGTCAGGTTTAGGATTAGCTTTAGGATTAGGGTTAGCGTGAGGTTAAGGGTTAGGGTGAGGGTTAGGGTGAGGGTGATTGTTAGGGTTAGCATTAGGGTTAAGTTTAGTGTTAGGGTGAGTGTTAGTGTTAGTGTTAGTGTAAGGGTTAGGGTGAGGGTGAGGGATAGGTTGAGGTGTTGGTTTAGGGTTAGGGTGAGCGTTAGGGTTTGGGTGAGGGTTAGGGTGAGAGTTAATGTTAGTGTGAGGGTGAGGGTTAGGGTTAGGATTAGGGTGACTGCAAGGGTTAAGATGATCATTAGGGTGAGGTTTAGGGTTAGGGTAATGGTGAGGGTGATGGTTAGGGTTAGGATTAGGTTTAGGGTTATGGTGACAGCTACGTTGAGGGTGATGTTCAGGGTGAGGGTGAGATTGAGCGTGAGGGTTTTGGTTAAGTAAGGGTTAGTGTTAGGATTAGGTTTAGGGTTAGGGTTAGGGTAAGGTTTAGGGTAAGGCATAGGTTTAGGGTTAGGGTGAGGGTTAGTTTTAGTGTGAGGGTTACTGTGAGGGTTAATGTTACTGTGAGGGTGAGGGTAAGGGTTAGGGTGAGGGTTAGGGTGAGCATGACTGTTAGGGTGAGTGGTAGGTTTAGGGTTAGTGTGAGCGTTGGGGTTACAGTGAGGCTCAGGGTGAGGGTTAGTGTTAGGGTTAGGGTTAGTTTGAAGGTGAGGGTTAGGGTTAGGATTAGGGTGAGGGTAAGGGTTAGGGTGAGGGTTAGGGTGACGGTTAGGGTTAGGGTTAGGAAAGGGTTAGGGCGAGGATTAGGGTTAGGTTTAAAGTGAGGCTTATGCTGAGGTTTAGGTTTAGTGTTAGGGTGAGAGTTAGGGTTAGGGTTAGGATTAGGGTAAGCATGAGGTAAAGTGTTAGGGTTAGGGTTAGGGTTAGGGTGAGGGTTAGGGTTAGCATTAGGGTGAGCGTAAGTGTTAAGGTGAGGATTAGGGTGAACATTTGAGTTACGGTAATGGTGAGGATGATGGTTAGGTTTAGGATTAGTGTTAGGGTTAGGTTGACAGCTAGGTTGAGGGTGAGGTTTAGGTTGAGTGTGAGATTGAGGGTGATGGTTTTGGTTAGGTAAGGGTTAGGGTTAGGATTAGGGTTAGGGTTAAGGTTAGGTTGAGGTTTATGGTAACGGGTAGGTTTAAGGTTAGGGTGAGGGTTAGGTTTTGTGTGAAGGTTACTGTGAAGGTTAATGTTAAGGTGAGGGTGAGTGTAAGGGTTAGGGTGAGGATTAGTGGGAGGGTGAGAGTTAGGGTGAGGGGTAGGTTTAAGGTTAGTGTGAGCGTTGGGGTTAGGGTTAGGATTAGGGTGAGAGTAAGGGTTATGGTGAGGGTTAGGGTGACGGTTAGCGTTAGGGTTAGGAAAGGGTTAGGGCGAGTATTAGGGTTAGGGTTAGAGTGAGGGTTACGCTGAGGGGTAGGGTTAGTGTTAGGGTTAGGATTAGGTTTGGAATGGGGGTTAGGGTTAGGGTTTGGATTACGGTAAGCATGAGGGAAAGAGTTAGGGTTAGAGTTAGGGTGAGGGTGAGGGTTAGGTTTAGCATTAGGGTTAGGGTTAGGGTTAGGGTGAGGTTTAGGGTTAGGGTAAGTTTTAGAGTGAAGATGAGGGTGAGGGTTAGGGTAAGGGTGAGGATTACGTTTAGTGTGAGGGTTAGGGTTAGAGTTAGGGTGAGGGTAAGGTTTAGGGTGAGGTTTAGGCTGAGAGCAAGGTTGAGGGTGAGGGTTAGGGTTAGGGTGAGGGTGAGGGTTAGTGTTAGGTTTAGGGTGAGTGTTAGAGTTAGGGTTAGGGTTATGGTTAGGGTGACGTTGAGGGTTAAGGTGATGGGTAGGTTTAGGGTTAGCTTGAGGGTTAGGTTTAGTGTGAGGGTTACTCTGAGGATTAAGATTAGGGTGAGGGTTAGGGTGAGGGTGATGGTTAGGGTGAGGGGTAGGTTTAGGGTTAGTGTGAGCGTTAGGGTTAGGGTGAGTGTTAGGGTGAGGATTAGGGTGAGGGTTAGGTTTAGGGTTAGGATTAGTGTGAGGGTGAGGGTTAGGGTTAGGATTAGGGTGAGGGTAAGGTTAAGGGTGAGCTTTAGAGTGATGGTTAGGGTTAAGGTTAGGAAAGGGTTAGGGCAAGGATTAGGGTTAGGGTTAGGATAAGGGTTAGGCTGAGGGGTAGGGTTTGTGTTAGGGTGAGTTTTAGGTTTAGAGTGAGGGTTAGGGTTAGGGTTAGGATTAGGGTAAGCGTGAGGGTAAGGGTTAGGGTGAGGGTTAAGGTGAGGATGAGGTTTAGGGTTAGCATTAGTTTTAGGGTTAGGGTTAGGGTGAGGGTTAGGGTTAGGTTGAGGGTGAGGGTGAGAGTGAGGTTTAGGGTAAGGGTGAGGGTTAGGTTTAGTGTGAGGGTTAGTGTTAGTGTAAGAGTTAGGGTGAGGGTAAGGGTTAGGGTGAGGTTTAGGATGAGAGTGAGGGTGAGGTTGAGCGCTATGGTTAAGGTTAGTGTGAGTGTTAGGGTTAGGGTGAGTGTTAGGGTTAGGGTTAGGGTGAGGGTGAGGGTGAGGATGAGGGTGAGGGTTAGGGTTAGGATTAGGGTTAGGGTTTCTGTTAGGCTGAGGGTGAGGGTGAGGTTGAGGGAGAGCTTTAAGGTTAGTGTTAGGGTGTAGGTTAGGTTTAGTGTCATGTTTAGGTTGTGGGTGAGTGTAAGGATTAGGGTGAGAGTTAGTGTGATCGTGAGGTATAGTGTTAGGTTTAGGGTGAGGATTAGGCTTAGTGTGAGTGTTAGGGTCAGGGTTATCTTTAGGGTTAGGGTTAGGTTGAGGATGAGAGTGAGGATTAGTGTTAGGGTTAGTTTAGGGTGAGGTTGAGGGTGACGGTTAGCCTGAGGCTGAGTGTTTTAGTTAAGAAAGTGTTGGGGTAAGGGTTAGGGTGAAGTTGAGGCTTAGGGTTAGGGTTAGGGAGACGGTTAGGGTGAGGGTGAGGGTTAGTGTTAGGGTTAGGGGGAGGATGAGAGTGAGGGTGAGGGTTAGGGTGAGGGTTAGGGTTAGTGTGAGGGTTAGGATTAGGGTTAAGGTTAGGGTTAGGGTGAGGTTAAGCGTTAGGTTGAGGGTGAGGGTGAGGGTGAGGGTTAGGGTGAGGAATAATGTTAGGTTTAGGATGAGGGTTAGGGTTAGTGTGAGGGTTAGGATAAGGGTTAAGGTTAGGTTAGGTTGAGGATAAATGATAGGGTGAGGTTTAGGGTGAGGGTGAGGTTTAGGGTCAGCTTTAGGTTTGGGGAAAGGGTTAGGTTGAAGGTAAGGGTGAGGGTGAGGTTTAGGGTTAGGGGTAGGGTTAGGGTCAGGGTTAGGGTTAGGGTGAGGGTGAGGTTTAGGGTGAGGGTTAAGTTTAGGGTTAGGCTTAGTGGTAGGATTAGGGTTAGAGTGAGGGTTAGGGTTAGTGTGAGGTTTAGGGTTAGGGATAGGTTTAGGGTGAGGGTTAGGGAGAGTTTCAGTGTTAGGATGAGTGTTAGGGTAAGGGTGAGCATTAGGGTTAGTGTGAGGCTAAGGGTGAGGGTGAGGGTGAGCAATTGGGTTAGGGTGAGGGTGAGGATTAGGGTTAGGGTTAGGGTTATGGTGAGAACTAGGGTGAGGGTGAGGGTTAGGGATACGGTTAGGGAGACGTTTAGTGTGAGGGTGAGGTTTAGGGTTAGCGTTTGGGTGAGGGTTAGGGCTAGTATGATGGTTAGGGAGAGTGTCAGGATAAGGGTTAGGGTGAGAGTTAGGGTGAGTGTGAGGGTTAGGTTTAGGGTTAGGTTTAGGTTTAGGATGAGGGTTACGTTTATGGTTAGGGTGAGGGTAAGTGTTAGCGTGAGGGTTAGGGTTAGGGTTAGGGTCAGGGTGAGCATTAGGGTTAGGGTGAGGGTGAGCTTTAGTGATAGGGTTAGGGTGAGGGTGAGCATTAGTGTTAGAGTGAGGGTGAGGGTTAGGTTTAGGTTTAAGGAGATTGTTAGGGTGAGGGTGAGTTTTAGGGTTATGGTTAGGTTCAGGGTTAGGGTAAGTGTGAGGGTTAGGGTGAGAGTGAGGGTAAGGGTTAGGGTGAGAATTAAGGTGTCGGTAAGGTTTAGGGTGAGGGTGAGGGTTAGGGTTAGGGTGAGGGTTAGGGTGAGAGTTAGGGTTAGGGTTAGGTTTTGGGTGAAGGTTAGGGTGAGGGTGAGGGTGAGGTTTAGTGTTTGGATTATTGTTAGGGTTTGGTTTAGGCTGAGCGTGAGGCTGACGGTGGTTGTTACGTTTAGGGTTAGGGTGAAGCTTAGGGTTAGTGTAAGGGTAGGTGTGAATGTTAGGGTTAGGATTAGGGTTAGCTTTAGGGTGAGGGTTAGGTGAGGGTGAGGGTTAGTGTGAGGGTGAGGATTAGGGTTAGGGTGAAGGCAAAGTTCAGGGTGTGGGTTGGGATTAGGGTTAGGGTTAGGGTGAAGGATAGGGTTAGGGTGAGGATGAGGGTTAGGGTTATTTTTAGGGTTAGGGTTAGGTTTACGGTGAGGGTGAGTGTCAGTGTGAGGTTGAGGTTTAGTGTTAGGGTGAGGCTGAGGTTTAGGGTTAGTGTGATGGTAAGCGTTAGCAGGAGGTTTAGGGTGAGGGTGAGAATTAGTGTTAGGGTGAGAGTGAGGTTTTGGGTTAGGGTTAGGATTACCATGTGCATTAGGTTTAGGGCGTGGGTGAGGGTTAGGCTTAGGGTGAGGGAGACGTTTAGGGTGAGGGTGAGGGTTAGAGTTAAGGTTAGGGTGAGGGTTAGGATTAGGGTTAAATTTAGGGTTAGGGAGAGGATAAAGTTTAGGCTAAGGTTTAGGGTGAGGGTTAGGGTTAGGGTTAGTGTTAGGGTTAGGATAAGTATTATGTTGAGGGTAAGGGTGAGGGTGAGGGTTAGGTTTAGGGGTAGGGTTAGGGTGAGTGTTAGGGTTAGATTTAGGGTGAGTATTAGGGTGAGGTTAAGTGTTACGATGAGCGTTAGAGTGAGGGTGAGCGTTAGGGCTAGTGTGAAGGTAAGGATTAGGGTGAGGGTTACGGTGAGGGTGAGCATTAGGGTTAGGGTGAGGGTGAGGTTTAGGGTTAGGGTGAGGTTTAGGGTGAGCATTAGTTTTAGGGTTAGGTTGACAACTAGGTTGAGGGTGAGGGTTAGGGTAAGGGTTAGGGTGAGGGTGAGGTTTAGGGTTGGGATTAGTTTTAGGGTTTGGGTTAGGCTGAGGGTGAGGGTGAGGGTGAGGTTTAGGTTTAGGGTTAGGGTGAAGGTTAGGGTTAGTGTGAGGGTTAGGGTGAAAGTGAGGGATAATGTTAGGGTTAGGTTTAGGCTGAGGTTTAGGGTGAGGATGAGGGTTAGTTTGAGGGTGAGGGTTAGGTTTAGGGTGAGGATTAGTGTTAGGATTAGGGTTAGGGTGAGGGCTAAGGTGAGGGTGTGGGTTGAGGTTATGTTTAGGGTTAGGGTGAGGGTTAGAGTTAGGGTGAGGGTGAGGTTTAGGATGAGGGGTACGGTTAGGATCAGTGTGAGGGTTACGTTTAGTGTGATAGATAGGGTTAGGGTTATTTTTAGGGTTAGGGTTAGGTTTAGGGTGAGTGTGAGGTTTAGGTTTAGTGTTAGTGTTAGGGTTAGGGTGATGGTAAGGGTGAGGGTTAGGGTTAGGTTTAGGTTTAGGGTTAAGTTTAGGCTGAGGGTTAGAGTGAGGGTGAGGGTTAAGGTTAGTGTTAGAGTGAGGGTTAGGGTGAGCGTTAGGGTTAGGGTTAGGTTTAGGGTGAGGGTTAGGGTGAGGTTAAGTGCTTGGGTGAGTGTTAGGGTGAGGTTGAGGTTTAGGGTTAGTGTGATGGTAAGGGTTAGGAGGAGGGTTAGGGTGAGGGCGAGCATTAAGATTAGGGTGAGGGTGAGGTTTAGGGTTAGGGTTAGGATTACCATGAGCATTAGGGTTAGGGTGAGGGTGAGGGTTAGGGTTAGGGTTAGGGAGAGGGTTAAGGTGAGGATGAGGGTGAGGGTTAGAGTTAGCGTGAGGGTATGGGTGAGGGTGAGGGTTAGTGTTAGGGTTAGGGTGAGTGTGAGGTTGAGGGTTAGGTTTAAGATTAGGGTTAGGGTTAGGTTGAGGGTAAGGGTTAGAGTGAGGGTGAGGTTGAGGATGAGGGTTAGGGTTAGGGTGAGGGCTATACTGAGGGTGAGGGTTAGGGTGAGGTTTAGGGTGAGGTATAGGGTTAGTGTTAGGGTGAATGTTAGCGTTAGTGTGAGGGTGAGGAGTATGGTTAAGATTAGGTTTAGGGTGAGGCTAAGTGTTAGGGTGAGGGTTAGGCTGAGGGTAAGGTTTAAGCTTAATGTTAGGGTTTTGGTAAGTGTTAGGTTGAAGGTAAGGGTGAGGGTGAGGGTTATGGTTAGGGATAGGGTTGATGTGAGGGTTTGAGTTAGGGTTAGAGTGAGGTGAGTGTTATGAGGGTTAAGGTTAGGGTTAGGGTTATGGTTAGGCTTAGGGTTAGGGCATGGGTTAAGAGGATTAGGGTTAGGTTTGGGTTAGGGTGAGTGTGAGTTTGAGGGTTAGGTTTAGGATTAGGGTTAGGGTGAGTGTTAGGGTGAGGGTGAGGGTTAGTGTAAGGTTGAGGGTTAAGGTTAGGGTGAGAACTAAGTTTAGGATTAGGGTTAGGGTTAGGGCTAAGGTGAGGGTGTCGGTTGGGGTTAGGGTTAGGGTTAGGGTGAGGTTTAGGGTTAGGGTGAGGGTGAGGGTTAGTGTGAGGGTTAGGTTTAGTGTCAGGTTTAGGGTTAGGGTAATTTTTAGGGTTAGGGTTAGGTTTAGGGTGAGGGTGAGTTTCAGTGTGAGGTTTAGGTTTAGTGTTAGTGTTAGGTTTAGGTGAGTGTGAGGGTAAGGGTTAGGGTTAGGTTTAGGTTTAGGGTTTAGTTTAGGCTGAGGGTGAGGGTGAGGGTGAGGGTAAGGGTTAGGGTTAGGGTGAGGGTTAGGGTGAGGTTTAGGATTAGGATTTGGGTGAGGGTCAGCGTGAGGTTAAGTGCTAGGTTGAGTGTTAGGGTGAGGGTGAGGTTTAGGGTTAGTGTGAGGGTAAGGGTTAGCAGGAGGGTTAGGGTGAGCGTGAGCATTAGGCTTAGGGTGAGGGTGTGGTTTAGGGTTAGGTTAAGGATTAACGTGAGCATTAGGTTTAGGGTGAGGTTGAGGGTTAAGGTTAGAGTTAGGGTGAGGGTGAGGATGAGAGTGAGCATTAGGATTAGGGTTAGGGTGAGTGTGAAGTTGAGGGTTAGGTTTAGGATTAGGGTCAGGGTTTGGGTGAGGGTGAGGGTAAGGTTTAGGGTTAGGGTGAGGTGAGGGTTAGGGTTAGGGTTAGGGTGAGGGCTAGGATGAGGATGTGGGTTAGGTTGAGGTTTAGGTTGGGGGATAGGTTGAGGGTTATGGTGAGGGTGAGGGCAAGGTTGAGGGTGAGGGTTAGGGTGAGGTTTATGATGAGGGATAGGGTTAGTGTTATGGTGAATGTTAGGGTTATTTCGGAGGGTTAGGATTAGGGTTAAGGTCAGGATTTGGGTGAGGATAAGGGTTAGGGTGAGGGTTAGTGTGAGGGTAAGTGTTAGGCTTAGCGTTAGATTTAGGGAAAAGTATAGGTTGAAGGTAAGGGTGAGGGTGAGGTTTAATGTTAGGGGTAGGTTTAGGGTGAGGGTTAGACTTAGGGTGTGGGTTAAGGTGAAGGTGAGGATTAGGGTTAGGGTTAGGTTGAGTGTGAGGGTGATGGTTAGGTTTAGGATTAAGTTTAGGGTTAGGGTTAGGGTGAGGGTAAGGATTAGGGTGAGGGTGAGGTTGAGGGTGAGGGTTAGGGTTGGGTGAGGGAATGGTGATGGTCTCCTTTAGGTAAGGATTATGGTTAGATTTAGGGTGATGGTAGGCTTAGGGTTAGGGTTAGGGTGATGTTTAGGGTGAGGGTGATTTTTAGGGTGAGGGTGAAGTTTCGGGTAAGGGGAAGGGTTAGGGTGTGTGTGAGGGTTAGGCTTAGAGTGAGTGTTACGGTTTGTGTTAGGGTTAGGGTTAGGGTGAAGGTTAGTATGACTGGGAGGGTTAGGGTGAGGATAAGGGTTAGGCTGAGGGTTAGGGTCCGGGTGAGGTTTAGGGTTACCATTAGGTTTAGGGTGATGTTTAGGTTCAGGGTTAGAGTTAGGGTTAGCTTTAGGTTGAGGTTGAGGGTTAGGGTTAGGGTTAGGTTTAGGGTGAGGGTGAGGATAAGGTTTAGGATTAGGGTTAGGGTTAGGCTTAGGGTGAGGGTGAGGGTTAGGGTTAGTGTTAGGGTGAGTGTTAGGTTGAGGGTTAGCGTTAGGTTGATATTTATTCTGAGGGTCAGGTTTAGGGTGAAGGTTTGGGTTTGGGTGAGGGTGAGGGTTAGGGTGTGGTTGAGGCTTAGGTTTAGGTTGAGGGTTAGGGTGTGGGTGAGGCTTAGGTTTATGGTGAGCGTTACGGCTGGGTGGGGGTGAGGGTGAGGGTTAGTGTGAGGGTTAGGGTGAGGGATAAGGTCAGGGTTAGGGTGAGGGTTAGTGTTAGTGTGTGGGTTAGGATTAGGGTTAAGTTTAGGGTTAGGGTGAGGATAATGATTAGGGTGAGGTTTAGGGTGAAGGCTAGGTTGAGGGTGAGGATCAGGGTGAGTGTGAGGGCTAGGGTGAGGTTTAGGATCAGGGTTAGGGTTAATGTTAGGGTTATGGTTGGGGTGAGGGTGAGGGTGAGTGTTAGGGTGAGGTTCAGTTTTAGGATGAGATTTAGGGTAAGGGTGAGATTTAGCGTTAGTGTGAGTGTAAGGATTAGGGTGAGGTTGAGCATTAGGCTTAGGGTGAGGGTGAGGTTTAGGGTTAGTTTTAGGGTTAAGTTGAGGGCTAGGTTGAGGGTGAGAGTTACGGTTACGGTTTGGGATATGGTTAGGGTGATGGTGAGAGTTAGGGTTAGGGTTAAGGTGAGGGTTAGGGTTAGTGTGATGGTTAGGGTTAGGGTTAGTGTGTGGATAAGGTTTAGGCTTATGGTGATTGTGAGGGTGAGGGTTATGGTAAGGGTGAGGGTGAGTGTAAGAGTTAGGGTGAGGGTTAGGGTCTGGATGAGGGTTAGTGTTATTGTTAGGTTTTGGATTAGGGTGAGGGTGAGGTAGAGAGTTAGGGTTAGGGTGAGGGTGAGGGTTAGGGTTAGGGTGAGGGTTATGGTTATGGTTTTTGTTAGGGTTAGGTTTAGGTTGAGGGTGAGGGTAAGGGTTAGGGTGAGGGTTAGGGTGAGGGTGAGGTTTAGGTTTAGTATTAGGATTAGTATTAGGTTAAGGATTAGGGTTAGTGTTAGGGTTAGTATTAGGGTGAGGGTGAGTGTTAGGGTTTGGGTTAGGGTAAGCGTGAGGGTAAGTGTTAAGGTGAAGGTTTGTGTGATGGTGAGGGTTATGGTTAGAGTTAGGTTTAGTCTGAGGGGGAGGGGGAGGGGAAGTTTGAGGGTAAGGGTTAGGGTTAGGGTAAGTGTGAGGGTTAGGGTGAGGGTGAGGGTTAGTGTGAGGGTTTGGGTTAGTTTTCATTTACCTTATGGATAGGGTTAGGGTGAAGATTAGGTTGAGGGTGAGGGTTAAGTTGAGGTTAGGGTTAGGGTGAGGGTTAGGTTTAGGCTTAGGGTGAGGGTTAGGGTTAGGGTGATGTTTAGGGTGAGGGTGAACGTTCGGTGAGGGTGAGGGTGAGAGTGAGGGCTAGGGTTAGTGTTAGGGTTAGGTTTAGGGTGAGGGTGCGTGTGAGGGTTAGGATGAGGAATAGGTTTAGGGTTAGGGTTAGGCTGAGGTTAAGGGTCAGGGTGAGGGAGAAGTTTATGGTTACGATGAGGGTTAGGGTGAGGGTGAGGGTTAGGGTCCTTGTTAGGGTTTGGATTAGGGTGAGGGTGAGGTAGAGGGTTAGGGTAAGTTGAGGGTTAGGGTTAGGGTGAGGGTGAGGTTTAGGGTTAGTGTTAGGAATTGGATTAAGGTCAGGGTTAGGGTCAGTGTTAGGGTTAGTATTAGGGTGACGGTTAGGGTTAGGGTTAGGGTAAGTGTGAGGGAAAGGGTTAGGGTGAAGGTTTGGGTGATGGTGAAGGTTAGGGTTAGGGTTATGGTTAGAGTTTGGTTTAGTCTGAGGTGGTGGGTGAGGGTGAGTTTGAGGTTAAGGGTTAGGGTTAGGGTAAGGGTGAGGGCTAGGATGAGGGTGAGGGTTAGTGTGAGGGTGTGAGTGAGGGTTTCATTTACCTGAGGGTTAGGGTTAGTGTGAAGATTAGGTTGAGGATGAGGGTTAAGCTGAGGTTAGTGTTAGGGTGATGGTTAGGGTTAGGATTAGGGTGAGGGTGAGCATTCGGTGAGGGTGAGAGTGAGGGTGAGGGTTAGTGTTAGGGTTAGGTTTAGGGTGAGGGTGCGTGTGAGGGTTAGGATTAGGATTAGGGTAAGGGTTAGGGTTAGTGTTAGGGTTAGTATTAGGGTGAGGGTGAGTGTTAGGGTTTGGGTTAGGGTAAGCCTGAGGGTAAGTGTTAGGGTGAAGGTTTGGTTGATGGTGAGGGTTTGGGTTAGGGTTATGGTTAGAGTAAGGTTTAATCTGAGGGGGAGGGGGAGGGTGAGTTTGAGGGTAAGGGTTAGGGTTAGGGTAAGGGTGAGGGCTAGGTTGAGGGTGAGGGTTAGTGTGAGAGTGTGGGTTAGTTTTCATTTAACTTATGGTTAGGGTTAGGGTGAAGATTAGGTTGAGGGTGAGGCTTAAGGTGAGGTTAGGGTTAGGGTGACGGTTAGGTTTAAGCTTAGGGTGAGGGTTAGGGTTAGGGTGATTTTTAGGGTGAGGGTGAGCGTTCGGTGAGGGTGAAGGTGAGGGTGATGGTAAGGGTTAGTGTTAGGGTTAGGTTTAGTGTGAGGGTGCGTGTGAGGGTTAGGATGAGGAATAGGGTTAGGGTTAGGGTTAGGCTGAGGTGAAGGGTCAGGGTGAGGGTGAAGTTGAGGTTTAAGATGAGGGTTAGGGTGAGGGTGAGTGTTAGGGTCATTGTTAGGGTTTGGATTAGGGTGAGGGTGAGGGAGAGGGTTAGGGTAAGTTGAGGGTTAGGGTTAGGGTGAGGGTGATGGTTAGGGTTAGGTTAGTGTTAGTATTAGGATTAGGGTGAGGTTTAGGGTCAGTGTTAGGGTTAGTATTAGGGTGAGTGTGAGCGTTAGGGTTAGGGTTAGGGTAAGTGTGAGGGTAAGGGTTAGGGTGAAGGTTTGGGTGTAGGTGAGGGTTAGGGTTAAGGTTATGGTTAGAGTTAGGTTTAGTCTGAGGTGGTGGGGGAGGGTGAGGTTGAGATTAAGTGTTAGGGTTAGGGTAAGGGTGAGGGCTAGGATGAGGGTGAGGGTTAGTGTGAGGGTGTGAGTGAGGGTTTCATTTACCTTAGGGTTAGGGTTAGTGTGAAGATTAGGTTGAGGATGAGGGTTAAGCTGAGGTTAGGTTTAGGGTGAGGGTTAGGGTTAGGCTTAGGGTGATGGTGAGCATTCGGTGAGGGTGAGGGTGAGGGTGAGTGTTAGGGTTAGGGTGATGGTGAGCATTCGGTGAGGGTGAGGGTGAGGGTGAGTGTTAGGGTTAGGTTTAGGGTGAGGGTTCGTGTGAGGGTTAGGATTAGGAATAGGGTTAGGGTTAGGGTTAGGCTGAAGGAAAGGTTCAGGGTGAGGGTGAAGTTTAGGTTTAGGTTTAGGGTTAGGGTTAGGGTGAGTGTTACGGTTAGTGTGAGTATTATGATTAGTGTTAGGGTTAGGGTTAGCGTGAGGGTAAGGATTAGGGTGAGGTCAAGGGTGAGGGTGAGGGTTGGGGTTATGGGTAAGTTTAGGCTGAGGGCTAGGGTGAGGGTTAAGGTTAGTGTGAGGGTTAAGGTGAGTCACTCCTTTAGCTAAGGGTTGGGGTTATGGTGAGGATTAGCGTGAAGTTGACGGTTAGGTTAAGGGATATGGTTAGGGTGATGGTTAGGGTTAGGTTTAGGGTAAGGGTTAGGGTTTGGGTGATGTTTAGGGTGATGGTGAGAGTTAGGGTAAGGATGAGTGTTCTGGGAAGGGAGCGGGTTCGGGTGAGGGAGAGGGTTAGGGTGTGGGTGAGGATTAGGTTTAGGGTAAGGGTTAGTGTTATTGTTAGTTTTAGTGGGAGGTTTAGGATTAGGGGTAGGGTTAGCATTAAGTTGAGGGTTAGGGTTAGGGTTACGGTGAGGGTTAGGTTTAGGTTTAGGGTTAGCGTGAGGGTGAGGGTGAGGTTTAGGGTTAGGGTTAGGGTGAGGGTGAAGGTTAGGCTGAGGGTTAGGGTTAGGGTTAGTGTGAGGGTTAGCGTTATGGTTAGGGTTTGTGTTAGTTTGAGGTTTAGGGTTAGGTTTAGGGTTAGGATAAGGGTTACACTGAGGATTAGGGTTAGGGTTAGTGTGAGTGTTAGGTTTAGGGTTAGGGTTTGGTTTAGGTTGAGGGTAAAGGTTAGGATGAGGTTTAGGGTAATGATGAGGGTTAGGGTGAGGGTTAGGTTTAGGGCTATGTTTAGGGTTAGGGTGAGGTTTAGGTTGTAGGTAAAGGTTAGGGTGAGTGTTAGGGTGAGGGTGAGGTTTAGGGTTAGGGTGAGGGTAAGGGTCAGGGTGTGGGTTAGGGTGAGGTTGAGGGTTAGGGTAAGCATGAGGGTTAGGGTGAGGGTGAGGCGTTGGGTGTGGGTTAGGGTTAAAGTTAGGGATAGGGTGAGGATTAGGGTTAGGGTTAGGTTTAGGGTTAGGGTTAGGCTGAGGGGTCTGGTTAAGGTTACGGTGAGGGTTAGGTTTAGTGTGAGGGTTAGGGTTAGGTTGAGTTTTAGGTTTAGTATGAGGGTTAGGGTTAGGGTTAGGTTGAGGGTAAGGGTTAGGGTGAGGGTTAGTGTGAGGGTGACGTTTGGTTTAGTATTAGGTTGACCCTTATGGTTAGGATGAGGGTTATTTTTAGGGTGAGGGTGAGGTGAGGGTTAGGATTAGGGTTAGGGTAAGGGTTAGATTTAGGGTTAGGGTGAGAGTTAGGGTTAGGGTGATATTTATTGTGAGGTTGAGGGTTAGGGTGAGGGTGAGTGTTCGTGTGAGGGTTAGGTTCGGGTGAGGGTGAGGGATTGGGTGTGGTTGAGGGTTAGGTTTATGGTGCGGGTTAGGGTGACGGTGTGGGTTAGGGTGAGGGTGTGGGTTAAGTTTAGAGTTAGGATAAGTGTGATGGTTAGGGTTAGGGTGAGAATTAAGGTGAGGTGTCGGTACAGGGTAGGTTTAAGGTTATGGTTAGTGTGAGGGTTAGGCTTAGGTATAGGGTTAGTGTGAGTATAAGGTTTAGCCTGAGGGTTAGGGTGAGGGTTAGCGTTCTGGTGAGGGTTAGGGTTAAGGTTAGGGTGAGGGTTAGGGTTAGGGTGATGTTTAGGTTGAGGTTGATGGTTAGTGTGAGGGTGAGGGTGAGGGTTAGGGTGAGGATAGGGGTGATGGTGTGGGTTAGGATTAGGTTTAGGGTGATGGTGAGGGTGAGAGTTAGAATTATTTATAGTGTCAGGGTTAGGGTTAGGCTGAGGGTGAGGGTGAGAGTGAGGGTGAAATTTAAGGTTAGTGTTAGGATTAGAGTTAGAGTGAGGGTTAGGGTTAGTGTGAAGGTTTTGGTTAGGATTACGATTAGGGATAGTGTGAGGGCAAGGATTAGGGTGAGTGTTAGGGTGAAGGTTAGGGTTAAGGTTAGGATTAGGGTGAGGGTTACAGTTTGGGTGATGTTTAGGATAAGATTGAGGGTTAGGGTGAGGATGAGGGTTCAGTTGAGGGTGACGGTTCGCTTGAGGGTGAGAGTTAGGGTGTGGTTGAGGATTAGGGTTAGGGTGAGGGTTAGCATTAGGTTTAGGTTTAGTGTGAGGGAAAGGGTTAGGGGTATTGTTAGGGTTAGGTTGAGGGTTAGGGTTAGGGTTAGGGAGAGTGGTAGGGTTAGGGTTAAGGTGAGTTTTAGGGTGAGTGTGAGGGTTAGGGTTAGGGTGAGGGTGAGGGTTAGGGTTAGGGTTAGGGTTAGGGTGAGATTGAGGGTGAGGTTTAGTTTTAGGATTAGGGTTAGGGTTAGGGTTAGGGAGCGTGTTAGGTTGAGTGTGAGGGTGAGGGTGAGGTTGAGAGTTAGCGTGTGGGTGAGGGTTAAGGTTAGGCTTAGATTTATTGTGAGAGTAAGGGTTAGGGTGAGGTTTAGGGTGAGGGTGAGGGTTAGGGTTAGTGTTAGTGTTAGTGTGAGGGTTAGGGTGAGTGTTAGGGTTTGGTTTAGGGTTAGGGTGAGGGTGAGGTATGGGTTGAGGTTTAGGGTTAGAGTGAGGGTTAGGGATAGGGTTAAGGTTAGGGTGATGGTGTGGGTGGGTGTTAGGGTTAGGTTTAGCATTAGGGTTAGGGTGAGGGTAAGGTCAGTGTTAGGATTAGGGTTAGGATTAGGGTAAGGCTGAGGGTGATGGGGAGGGTGAGAGTGTGGTTTACGGTTAGGGTTATGGTTAGGTATAGGGCATGGTGATGGAGTGGGTTAGGGTTAGGATTAGGGTTATGATGATGGTTCGGTTGAAGGTTAGGGTTAGGGTTAGTGTGAGGGTTAGTTTTAGGGTTAGGATTAGGGTTAGGGTGAGGGTAAAGGTCAGAGTGAGAGTTAGGATGAGTGTGAGGTTTAGGATTAGGGTTAAATTTAGGTTGAATGTTAGCATTAGGGTTAGGGTTAGGGTAAGGGTTAGAGTGACGGTAATGGTTAGTGTGAGGATAAGTTTTAGGGTGAGGGTTAGGGTTAGGGTGAGGTTTAGGTTTAGCGTTATGGTTAGCGTGAGGGTTAGAGAGTGGGTTACCTTTGCGGTGAGGGTTAGGGTGAGGGTTAGGGTGAGGATTAGTGTTAGGGTTAGGATTAGGGTGAGGGTTAGGGTTTGGGTGATGTTTACGGTGAGGTTGAGTGTTAGGGAGAGGATGAGGGTTCGGTGATGGTGAGGATGAGGGTGAGGGTGAGGGATAGAGTGTGGGTGAGGATTAAGGTTAGGGTGAGGGTTATGGTTAGGTTTGTGTTTAGTGTGAGGGTAAGGTTTAGGGGTATGGTTAGTGTTAGGTTGAGGGTTAGGGTTAGGGTTAGGGAGAGGGGTAGGGTTAGGGTTAGGGTGCGTTTTAGGGTGAGTGTGACTTTTAGTGTGAGGGTGAGGGTTAGGGTTAAGGTTAGGTTTAGGGTGAGTTTGAGGGTGAGGGTTAGGTTTAGGATTAGGGTTAGTGTTAGGGATCGAGAGAATGTTAGGGTGAGGGTTCGGGTTCGGGTGAAGTTGAGAGTTAGGGTATGGTTGAGGGTCAGGATTAAGGTGAGGATTACGGTTAGGGTTAGGGTTATGGTGAGAGTAAGTTTTAGGGTGAGGTTTAGTGTGAGGATGAGGGTTAGGGTTAGTGTTAGACTTAGGGTGAGGTTTAGGGTGAGGGTTATGGCTTGGTTGAGGGTTAGGGTGAGGGTGAGGTATAGGGTGAGGGTTATGGTTAGGGATAGGTCAGGGTTAGGGTGAGGGTTTGGGTGAGTTTTAGGGTTAGGTTTTGCATTAGAGTTAGGTTGAGGGTGATGGTGAGGTTTAGCATTAGGGTTAGGATTAGGCTGAGTGTCATGGGGAGGGTGAGGGTGTGGGTTAGGGTTAGGGTGAGTGTTAGGGTTAGGGCAGGGTGACGGTGAGGGTTAGGGTTAGGATTAGTTTTAGGATGATGATTAGGTTTTGGTTTAGTTTGAATGTTAGGGTAAGGGTTAGGGTTAGGTTTAGGATGAGGGTTAAAGTCAGGGTGAGGTTTAGGGTGAGGGTGAGGTTTAGGGTTAGGGTTAAGTTTAGGGTGAGGGTTAGCATTAGGGTTAGGGTGAGGGTTAGGGTATGGGTAAGTGTAAGGGTGTTGGTTAGTTTTAGGGTGAGGGTTAGGGTTATGTTGAGGGTAAGGGTTAGGGTGAGGTGTAGGGTGAGGTTGAGGGTTAGGTTTAGTATTAGTTTTAGGGTGAGGTTGAGGGTTAGGGTTAGTATTAGGTTTAGGGTGAGGGTGAGCGTTAGGGTGAGGGTTTGGATTATGGTTAGGAAAGGGGGAGGATTAGGGTTAGGGATAGGTTTAGGTTGAGGGTTAGGCTGAGGAGTAGCTTTAGAGTAAGTTTGAGGTTAGGTTTATTGTGAGGGTTAGGGTTAGATTTAGGGTGACGGTAAGGGTTAGGGTGAGTGTGAGTTTTATGGTTAGCATTAGGTTTAGGTTTAGAGTTAGGATGAGGCTTAGGTTTAGGATTAGGGTTAGGTTGAGGGTGAGGGTTAGGGTTAGGGTTAGGGTGAAGGCTAGTGTGAGGGTGAGGGTTAGGGTGAGGGTGAGGGTGAGGTTTTTGGTTAGGTAAGGGTTAGGGTTAGGTTTAGGGTGAGGATTAGGCTGAGGGTGTGGGTTAGGGTTAGGTTTAGGATGAGGGTGAGGGTGAGGGTGAGGGTGAGGGTGAGGGTTAGTGTTAGGATGAGGGTTAGTGTTAGGGTTAGGGTGAGGGTGAGTGTGAGGGTGAGTGTTAGGGTTAGGTTTAGTGTGCGGGTCAGGGTTACGGTGAGGGTAGGTTTAGGGTGAGATTTAAGGTTAGGGTTAGGGAGAGGGTTAGTGTTAGGGTGATTTTTGGTGTTAGGGTGTGGGTTAGGTTGATGGTGAGTGTTCGGGTGAGAGTTAGGGTTAGGTTTAGGGTAAGGGTTAGGGTGAGGGTTAGGTTTAGTTTGAGGTTTACGGTTAGCATTAGGGTGAGGGTTAGTTTTAGTGTGAGGGTTAGGGTTAGGGTTAGGGTGAGGGTGAGGTTTAGGTTTAGCATTAGGTTTAGGATTAGGGTTAGGATGAGGGTTAGGGTTAGGGTGTGGGTGAGGTTGAGGGTGAGGGTGAGTGTTAGGGTTAGGTTTAGTGTGAGGGTTAGTGTTAGGGTGAGGGTTAGGTTTAGGGTGAGGTTTAGGGTGAGGTTTAGGGTTAGGGTAAGGTTTAGTGTGAGGGTTAGGGTTAGGGTTAGGGGCAGGATCAGGGTGAGTGTTAGGGTTAGGTTGAGTTTTAGGGTTAGGTTGAGGGTTATTTTTAGTGTTAGGGTTCGAGTTAGGGTTAGGGTGATTTTTATTGTGAGGGTGAGTGTTAGGGTATGGGTGAGTGTTCGGGTGAGGGTGAGGGTGAGGGTGAGGGTTAGGGTGTGGTTGAGTGTTATGGTTCGGGTGAGTGTTTGAATGATGGTGAGAGTTCTGGTGAGGGTGAGGGTTAGCTTTAGGGTTAGGGTTAGGGTGAGTGTTTAGGTTTAGGTTTAGAGTGACAGTTAGGGTGAGGTGTCGGGATAGGGTTAGGGTGTGGGTTAGGGTTAGTGTGAGGGTTAGTCTTAGGGTTAGGTTTTGTGTGAGGATAAAGGTTAGGGTGAGGGTTAGCATGAGAGTGAGGGTTAGGTTTAGCGTTAGGGTGAGGGTTAGGATTAGGGAGAGAGTTAGGATTAGGTTTAGGGCGAGGGTTAGTGTTAGCGTGATGTTTAGGGTGAGGTTGAGATTTAGTGTGAGGATGAGGGTGAGGGTGAGGGTTGGATTGAGGGTGAGGTTGAGGGTGAGTGTTTGGGATAGGTTTAGGGTGAGGGTGAGGGTTAGGCTTAGGATTAGGTTTAGGTTTAGGGTTAGGCTGAGGGTGAGCCTGAAAGTTTGGGTGAGGGTGAGGGTGAGGGGTAGTGTTAGGGTTAGGGTTAGGGTCAGGGTTAGGGTTAGGTTCAGGGTAAGGCTGAGCGGGAAGGGGAGGTTGAGTGTGAGAGTTAGGAATAGGATTAGGTTTAGGATGAGGGATAGGATGAGGGTGATGATTAGGGTGAGGGTGAGGGTTTCGGTTAGGTAAGGGTTAGAGTTTGGGAGAGGAGTAGGGTGAGGGTGAGGGTTAAGCTGAGGTTAGGTTTAGGGTGAGGGATAGGGTTAGGGTTAGGGTGAGGTTTAGGGTTAAGGTGATGTGTAGGGTGAGGATGAGGGTTAGGGTTAATTTGAGGGTCAGGGTGAGGGTGTTCGTGAAAGTTAGGGTTAGGTTTAGTTTAAGGTGAGGGTGAGGGTGTGGGTGAGGGTTAGGTTTAGGAATAGGGTTAGGGTTAGGGTTAGGGTGATGGTGACGGTCAGGGTGAGGGTGAAGGTTAGGGTTAGGGTGAGGGTGAGAATTACGGTTAGTGTGAGAGTTATGGTTAGGTTAATGGTTAGGATTAAGTTAAGGGTAAGGGTTAGGGTGTGAGTTAGGGTGAGGGTGAGGGTGAGGGTTAGGGATAGGGTTAGCGTTAGGTTTTGGTTTAGGGTTTGGGTGATGTTTAGGTTGAGTGTTCGGGTTAGGGTGAGGATGAGGGTGAGGGTGAGTGTTCGGGTGTGGGTGAGGGTGAGGGTTAGGGTGTGGGTGAGAATTAGGGTTAGCATAAGGGTTAGCGTTAGGTTTAAGGTTAGTGTGAGGGTGAGGGTTGGGGTAGAGTTATGTTTAGGTTGACGTTTAGGGTTAGGGTGAGGGTTATGGAGAGGGGTAGGTGTAGGGTTAGGATGAGGTTTGGGGGAGTGTGAGGATTAGGGTGAGGGTTAGGGTGAGGGTTACTGTTAGAATTAGGGTTAGGGTTAGGGTTAGGGTGAGGGTTAGGGTTAGGTTTAGGGTTAGAGTAAGGGTTAGGCTGAGGGTTAGGTTTAGGGTTAGTGTGAGTGTTAGGTTTAGGCTTAGGGTTTGGGTTAGGTTGAGGGTAAAGTTTAGGGTGAGGGTTATGGTTAGGGTTATGGTTAGAGTTAGGGTGAGGATTAGGGAGAGGGTTAGGTATAGGGTTAGGGTTAGGGTGAGGGTAAGTTTTAGGGTGAGGGTTAGGTTGAAGGTTAGGTTTGGCATTAGGGTTAGGGTGAGGATGTGTGTTAGGGTGAAGGTTATAGTTGAGGTTAGGGATACGGTGAGGATTAGGGTTAGGTTTAGGTTTAGGGTGAGGGTTAGGCTGAGGGGTTTGGATAGGTTTAGGGTGAGGGTAAGATAGAGTGTGAGGTTCAGGGTTAGGGTTAGGGTGAGTGTTAAGTTTAGTGTGAGGGTTAGGGTTAGGGTTAGGGTGAGGGTAAGTGTTAGGGTGAGGGTTAGTGTGAGGGTGAGGGTGAGGTTTAGGGTTACCATTAGGTTTAGGGTTAGGGTGAGGATGAGGGTTAGGGTTAGGGTGAAGGTGAGGTTGAGGGTGAGGGTGAGGTTGAGTGTTAGGTTTAGTTTTAGTGTGAGGGTAATTGTTAGGGTTAGGGTTAGGTTTAGTTCGTGTGTTAGGGTTAGGTTAAGGTTTAGGTTGAGGGTTAGGGTTAGGGTGACTGTTAGTGTTAGTGTTAGGGAGAGAGCTAGGGTTAGGGTTATGTTTATTGTGAGGATTAGGGTTAGGGTTCGGGTAAATGTGAGGGTTAGGGTATGCTTGCGGGTTAGGTTTAGGGTGAGGGTTAGGGTGACGTTGAGGGTTAGGGTGAGGGTGAGGTTTAGGTTTAGGGTTAGGTTTATGATGAGGGTTAGGGTTAGGGTTAGAGGGAGAGTTAAGTTGAGGTGTCGGGATAGGGTTAGGGTGAGGGTTAGGTTATGGTTTGGGTTAGTGTGAGGCTAAGTGTTAGGGTGAGGGCTAGGGTGAAAGTGAGGTTTAGGGTGAGGTTGAGGGTGAGGGTTTCGCTTAGGTAAGGGTCAGGGTTAGGGTGAGGGTTAGGTTTGGTGTGATGTTTAGGGTGGGGGTGAGGGTTAGGGTTAGGGTGAGGGTGAGGGTGAGGGTTCGGGTGAAGGTGAGGGTTAGGGTGTGGGTGACGGTTAGGTTTAGGGTGAGGGTTAAGGTGACAGTAAGTGTAAGGGTGAGGGTGAGGATTATGGTTAGGGTGAGCGTTAGGGTGAGGGTTAGGTTTAGGGTTAGTGTGAGGATTAGGGTTAGGGTTAGGGTTAGGGATATGTTGAGGGTAAGGGTTAGGGTGAGGTTTAGGGTGAGGGTGAGGTTTAGGGTTAGTGTTAGGGTTTGGGTGAGGGTAAGGGTGAAGTTTATGGTTAGGGTGAGGGTGAGGGTGAGAGTTAGGGTTAGGGTTAGTGTGAGGGTTAGGGTTAGGATGAGGGTTAGGGATAGGTTTTGGGTTAAGTTGAGTGTTAGAGTAAGGGTTAGATTAGAGTTAGGGTGAGGGTATGGTTTAGGGTGCAGTTTAGGGTGAGGTTGAGGATTAGGGTTAGGAAGAGGGTGAGGGTAAGTGTTAGGGTGAGGGCTATGTTTAGGGTTAGGTTTTGGGTGAGTATAAGGGTTATGGAGAGGGTTAGGGTGAAGGTTAGGTTTAGGATTAGGGTTAGGGATAGGGTGAGGTTTATGGATAGGCTTAGGGTTAGGTTTAGGTTTAGGTTTAGTTTTAGGGTGAGGTTGAGTGTGAGGGTTAGGGTTTGTATTAGGGTTAGGTTACGGTTCAAGTGAGGGGTAGGCTGAGGGGTAGGGTTAGGGGTAGGGTGAGGGTGAGGGTAAAGTTAACGGTGAGGGTTAGGATTTGGGTGAAGTTTAAGGATAGCATTAGGGTTAGGGTTAGGGTGAGTGTTACGGTTAGGGTTAAGGTGAGGGTGAGGGTTTCGCTTAGGAAATGCTTAGAGTTAGGGTTATGGTGAGGATTTGGGTGAGGGTGAGCTTTAAGTGAGGTTTAGGGTTAGGGTGAGGATTAGGGTTAGGGTTAGGGTGAGGGTTAGTGTTAGGGTGATGTTTTGGGTGAGGGTGAGGGTGATGGTGAGGGTGAGGGTCTAGGTGAGGGTTAGGGTTAGGGTGAGGGTAGGGTGACGGTGAGGGTTAGGGTGAAGGTGAGAGTTAGGGTTAGGGTCAGGTGAGGGTTATGTTTAGGGTTAGGGTGAGGTCTAAGGTGAAGGGTAGGGTTAGGGTTAGTGTGAGGGTTAGTGTTAATGTCAGGGTTAGCGTTAGGTTTAGAGTGAGGATAAGGGTTAGGGTGAGGGTTAGTTTTAGCGTTAGGGTTAGGGTGAGCGTTAGGGTGAGGGTTAAGGTGAGGGTTAGGTTTAGTATGAGGGTGAGTGTTAGAGTTAGGTTTAGGGTGAGGTTTAAGTTTAGGGTGAGGTTTAGGGTAAGGTTATGGTGAGGGTGAGGGTTCGGGTGAGGGTTAGTTTTAGGTTTTGGGTGACAGTTAGGGTTAGGGTGAGGGTTAAGGTGATGTTGAGGGTTAGGGTGAGGGTGAGGGTTAGGGTTGCAGTAGGATTAGGGTTGGGGTTAGGGTTAAGCTTATGGTGAGAGTAAGGGTTAGAATGAAGTTTAGGGTGAGGGTGAGGTTTAGGGACAGCGTTAGAGTTAGGGTGAGAGTTAGGGTTAGGGTTAGGGTTCAGGTGAGGGTTAGGTTGAGGGTGAGGGTTAGAGTTAGGGTTAGGGTTAGGATTAGGGTGGTGGTGAGGGTGAGATTTAGGGTTAGGTTTAGGATTAGGGTTAGGGTTAGGGTTAGGCTAAAGGTGGGGTTAGGGTTGAGGGTGAGGGTTAGGGTTAGGGTTAGTTTTACGGTGAGGGCTAGGGTGAGGGTGAGGGTTAGGGTGAGTGTTAGGGTGAGGGTGAGGGTGTCGGTTAGGAGAGGCTTTGGGTTAGGTTTAGGGTGAAGATTAGAGTGAGGGTGAGGTTTAATGGGAGGGTTAGGTTTATGTGAGGATTAAGGTTAGGGTTAGGGTGAGGGATAGGTTTAGGGTGATGTTTAGGGTGAGGGTTAGTGTTAGGGTGAGGGTTAGGGAGAGGGTTAGGGTTAGGGTTAGGGTGAGGGATAGTGAGACTGAGGGTTAGGGTGAGCGTTAATGTTAGGGTGAGGGTTAGGGTGAGGGTTAAGGTGAGGGTTATGTTTAGTATGAGGGTGAGGGTTAGAGTTAGGTTTAGGGTAAGCGTTAGGGTTAGGGTGAGGTTTATGGTAGGGTTAGGGTGAGGGTGAGGGTTTGAGTTAGGGTCAGTTTTAGGGTGTGGGTGGCGATTAGGGTTAGAGTGAGTGTTAAGTTGATGGTGAGGTATAGGGTGAGGATGAGGGTTAGGGTTTTGGTGAGGATTAGGTTTAGGGTTAGGTTTAGGTTTATGGTGACAGTAAGGGTTACGATGAGGTTTAGGGTGAGGGTGAGGTTTACGGATACGGTTAGAGTTAGGGTGAGGGTACGTTTCAGTTTAGGCTTAGGGTTAGCATGAGGGTAAGTTTTAGGGTGAGGGTGAGGGTGAGGGTTAGGGTTATGTTTAGTGTTAGGGTGAGGGTGAGGGTTAGTTTGAGGGTGAGGGTGATGGTGAGGTTGAGGGTGAGGGTGAGGTATAGGGTTAGGGTTAAGTTTAGGATGAGGGTTAGGGTTAGGGTTAAGGTTAGGATGAAGGTTAGGCGGAGGCTTAGGCTTAGGGTTATGGTGAGGGTAAGGGGTAGGGTGAGGGTGAGGGTTTAGTTTAGGATTAGGGTTAGGTTTAGGTTGAGGATTAGGCATAGGGTTAGGTTTAGAGTTAGGGTTAGCATTAGAATTAATGTGAAGGTGAGAGTTAGGGTTTGAATAAGGGTTAGGTTTAGGGTTAGGCTGAGGTTTAGGTTGAGGCTGAGTGTGAGGGTTAGGGTGAGGGTGAGGGATAGGTTTAGGTTTAAGGTTAAGGTTAGGGTGAGGATTAAGGTTAGGGTTAGCTTTAGGATGAGGGTTAGGCTGACAGCTAGGGTTAGGGTTTGGGGGAGATTAAAGTTTTGGGTGAGGGTTAGGGTGAGGATGAGGATTAGGGGTAGGCTTAGGTTTAGGGTTAGGGTTAGGGTGAGGTTTAAGTTTAGGCTTAGGGTGAGGTTGAGGGTGAGGGTATGGGTTAGGGTTAGGGTGAGTGTTAGGGTTTGGGTGAGGGTTAGGGTTATGGTGAGTTGTGGGTAAGGGTTAGGGTGAGGGCTAGGGTTAGGGTTAGGGTTAGGCTGAGGTTTAGTTCTAGTGTGAGGGTGAGGGTGATGGTCAGGTTTAGGATTAGGCTTAGGTGTAGGGTTAGGCTTAGGGTGAGGTTGAGGGTGAGGGTCAGAGTTAGGTGTAGGGTGAGGGTTAGGTTTATGGTTAGGGTTAGTGTAGGGTGAGGTTGAAGGTTAGGGTGAGGGTGATGGTGAGGGTGAGGGTAAGGGTTAGGTTTAGGGTTAGGGTTAGGTTTAGGGTTAGGGTTAGGGTGAGAGTGAGTTTGAGGGCTAAGGTGAGGGTGATGTTGAGGTTGAATGTGAGGGAGAGGGTTAGGGTTAGGATTAAGGTTCAGGTGAGGTTTAGGGTTAGGGTTAGGATGAGTGTTAGGCTGAGGGTTAGGGTGAGGGTTAGGGATAGGGTTAGGGTTAAGGTGAGGGTTTTGGTTATAGTTAGGTTTAGATTTAGGGTGAGGGTGAGGGTGAGTTTTAGGGTTTGGAATAGGGTTAGGGTTAGAGTTCGGCTGAGGCTGAGGTTGAGTGTGAAGTTGAGGGTTAGGTTTAGGGTTAGGGTTAGGGTGAGGTTGAGGGCTAGTGTTAGCATTAGGGAGAGGGTTAGGGTTAGGGTGAGGGTTAGGGTGAGCGTTAGGGTGAGGGTTAGGGTTAGGGTGAGGGTTAGGGTGAGCTTTAGTTTTACGGTTAGGGTTAGGGTTAGGGTGAGAGCAAGGGTTAGAGTGAGTTTTAGGTTTAGGGTGAGGGTTAAGGATAGCATTAGGGTTAGGGTTAGGGTGAGGGTTAGTGTTAGGGTTAGGGCTAGGATTATGATTAGGGTTAGGGTTCGGCTGAGTTTGGCGGTGAGGTTGAGTGTGAGGTTTAAGGTTAGTGTTAGTTTTAGGGTGAGAGCTAGTGTGAGGGTGAGGGTTAGCGTGAGGGTTAGGGTGAGGGTGAGGGTTTCTGTTAGCAAAGGCTTAGGGTTAGGGGTAGGGTGAGGATTAGGTTGAGGGTCAGTATTAAGGTGAGGGTTATGGTTAGGGTGATGATTAGGCTTAGGGTGAGGATGAGGGTTAGGGTTAGGGTGATGTATAGGTTGAGGGTGAGGGTGAGGGTTACTGTGAGGGTTAGGGTGTAGTTGAGGGTTACGTTTAGGGTGAGGGATAGGGTGACAGTGAGGGTTAGGGTGAAGGTGAGGGTTAGGGTTATTTTTAGGGTGAGTGTTATGGTGAGCCTTAGTGTGAGGATTAGGGTTAGGTTTAGGGTTATGGAGAGGTAAGGTTTAGGGAGAGGTTTAGGGTGAGGGTGAGGGTTAGGGTTACCGTTAGAGTAAGGGTGAGGTTTAAGGTGAGTGTTATGGTTAGGGCTGGATGAGTGTTAGGGTTAGGGTGAGGGTTGGTGTTAGTGTGAGGCTCAGGGTTAGTTTTAGAGTTAAAGTTAGGGTGATGGTGAGGGTTAGGGTTAAGATTAGGATTAGGGATAGTGTTATGCTGAGGGTTAGGGTGAGGGTTAGTTTTAGGGTGAGGGTTAGGGTTAGGGTTAGGTTTACTTTGAGTGTTAGGTTTAGGGTTAGGAAGAGGTTTTGGCTGAGGGTTGGGGTTAGGGTTAGGGTTATGGTGAGGGTAAGGTTTAGGGTGAGGGTTAGCGTGAGAGTGAGGGTGAGGATTAGGGTTAGGTTGAGGGTTAGGGTGAGCATTAGGGTGAGGATTGGGTTTAGGTTGAGTGTTAGGTTGAGGGATAGTGTCAGGTTTAGTGTTAGGGTTAGGGTTAGGGTGAGGTTTAGGGTGAGGGTAAGGTTTAGAGTGATGTTTAGCTTGAGAGTGAGGGTGAGGGTTAGGGTGATGGTGAGCGTTAGGGTTAAGATTTGGGTTAGGGTTAGGGTTAGGCTGAGGGTTGGTGTGAGGGTGAGTTTTAGGGTGAGGGTTAGGTTTAGGGTTAGTGTTAAGTTTAGTTTGAGTGTTAGGGTTAGGGTTAGGAAGAGGGTTTGGCTGAGTGTTGGGGTTAGGGTTAGGGTTATGGTGATGGTAAGGGTTAAGGTGAGGGTGAGGGTGAGAATTAGGGTTAGTTGAGGGTTAGGGTGAGCATTAGGGTGAGGATTAGGTTTTGGTTGAGGGTTAGGGTGAGGGTTAGAGTCAGGTTTAGTGTTAGTGTTAGGGATAGGGTTAGGGTGAGGTTTAGGGTGAGGGTAAGGGTTACAGTTATGGTTAGGTTGAGGGTGAGGGTGAGGGTGAGGGTGATGGTGAGGCTTAGGATCAAGGTGAGGGTTAGGGTTAGGGTTAGGCTGAGGGTTAGGGTTAGGGTTAGGGTGAGGAGTAGGATGAGGGGGAGGTTTTGAGTTAGCGTTTGTGTTAGGGTTAATGTGAGGGTTAGGGTTAGGGTTAGGGTTATTGTGAGGATAAGGGTTAAGTTGAGGTTTAGGGTGAGAGTGAGGGATAGGGTTAGCGTTAGGTTTAGGGTGAGGCTTAAGTTGAGGTTTAGTTTTAGGATGAGTGTGAGTTTTAGAGTTAGGTTTAGGGTGAGGGTTAGGGTTAGCGTGACGTTTAGGGTAGGGTTAGGGTGAGGGTTAGGGTGAGGGTGAGGGTGAGTTTTAGGGTGGGCGAGACTGTTAGGGTTAGGGTGAGGGTTAAAGTGAAGGTGAGGGTTAGGGTGAGGGTGTGGGTTAGGATTACTGTGAGGATTAGTGTTAGGGTTAGGGTTAGGGTTATGGTGAGGGTAAGTGTTAGCATGAGTTTTAGGGAGAGGGTGAGGTTTAGGGATAGCCTTAGAGTTAGGGTGAGAGTTAGGGTGAGAGTTAGTGTGAGGGTTAGGATTCGGGTTAGGATTAGGGCGACTGTGAGGGTTACAGTTAGTTTTAAGGTTAGGGTTAGGCTGAGCGTAATGTTTAGGGTGAGCGTTAGTTTGAGGGTGAGTGTTAGGGTTAGGTTCAGGGTTAAGGTGAGGATTAGGTTTACAGTTATGTTGAGGTTGAGTGTTAGGTTTAGGATTAGGCTTAGGTGTAGGTTTAGGCTTTGGGTGAGGCTAAGGATGAGGGTTGGGGTGAGGGTGAGGGTTTTGTTTAGGAAAGGCTTAGGGTTAGGTTTAGGGTGAGGATTAGGGTTAGGGTTAGGGTGAGGGTTAGGGTTAGGGCGATTTTTAGGGGGAGGGTGAGTGTTACTGTGAGGGTGATGTTGAGCGTGAGGGTGTAGGTGAGGGTTAGGTTTGGGGTGAGGGTAGGGTGACAGTGAGGGTTAGGGTGAAGTTGAGTGTTAGGGTTATGGTTAGGGTTAGGGTGAGTGGTAGGGTGAAGTGTAGGGTTAGGGTTAGGGTGAGGGTTAGGGTTAGGGTTAGTATGAGGATAAGGGTTAGGGTAAGGGTTAGGGTGAGATTGAGGGTTAGGTTTAGCTTTAGGGTTAGAGTGAGGTTTAGGTTGAGGGTTAAGGTAAGGTTTAGTGTTAGTATGAGGATAAGGGTTAGAGTTAGGTTTAGGGTGAGGGTTAGGTTTAAGGTGAGATTTAAGGTAAGGTTATGGTGAGGGTGAGCTTGAGGGTGAGGATGAGTTTCAGGGTGTGGGTGACGGTTAGGGTTAGAGTGATGGTTAAGCTGACAGTGAGGGTTAGGGTGAGGGTGAGGGTTAGGGTTGCAGTGAGGATTATTGTTAGGGTTAGTGTTAGGGTTATGGTGAGGGCAAGGGTTAGAATGAGCTTGAGGGTGAGGGTGAGGTTTAGGGACAGCGTTAGACTTAGGGTGAGGTTTAGGTTTAGGGTTAGGGTTCTGGTTACGCATAGGGTGAGTTTTAGGGTTAGAGTTAGGGTTAGGGTTAGTGTTAGGGTGAGGGTAAGTTTTAAGATTAGGGTTTGCTTGAGGGTGAGGGTTAGGGTTAGGTTGAGGCTTAGGGTGGACTTTAGGGTGAGTGTTATGTTTAGGTTTAGGGTTATGGTGAGGTTTATTGTTAGTGTTAGTGTTAGGGTTAGGGTGACGGTTAGGGTGAGGGTAAGGGATAGAGTGAGTGTTAGGGTGAGGGTGAGGGTTAGGGATAGCATTAGGGTTAGGGTTAGTGTTAGGGTGAGTGTTAGGGTTAGGGTTAGGGTTAGGCTGAGTATTAGGTTTAGGGTTAGGTGAGGGTTAGGTTTAGGGATAGGGTTGGGGTTAGTGTGAAATTCAGCTTTAGGGTTAGGGTTAGAGTTAGGGTGAGGGTGAGTGTGAGGGTTAGGGTTAGGATTAAGGTTAGGGTTAGGGTTAGGCTGAGAGTGAGGGTGAGGGTGTAGGTGAGGGTTAGGGGGAAGGTGATGGTTAGTGTTAGGGTGAGGGTTAGAGTTAGGGTTAGTGTGAGGGGTAGGGTGAGGCGTAGGGTTAGTGTTAGGGTGAGGGTTAGCCTTAATGTGCGGGTTAGGGTTAGTGTTAGGGTTAGTGTGAGGATAAGGGTTAGGGTGAGGCTTAGGGTGAGAGAGGGGGTTAGGGTTAGCGTTAGGGTTAGGGTGATGGTTAGGGTGAGGTTTAAGGTGAGGGTTAGGGTTAGTATGTGGGTGAGTGATAGAGTTAGAATTAGGGTGAGGTTTAGGGTTAGGATGAAGTTTAGGGTAAGGTTAGGGTGAGTGTGAAGGTTCGGGTGAGGGTGAGTTTTAGGGTGTGGGTGACATTTAGGGTTTGGGTGAGGGTTAAGGTGACGATGAGGGTTAGGGTGAGTGTGAGGGTTAGTGTTGTGGTGAGGATTAGGGTTAGAGTTTGGATTAGGGTTATGGTGAGTGTAAGGGTTAGGAATAGCTTTACGGTGAGGGTGTGGTTTAGGGATAGCGTTGGAGTTAGGGGGAGGGTTAGGCTGAGGGTTAGGGTTCAGGTTATGCTTACGGTGAGGGTGAGGGTTAGAGTTAGGATTAGGGTTAGGGTTAGGGTGAGGGTAAGGTTTAGGGTGAAGGTTAGGGTGAGGGTGAGGTTGAGGGTTAGGGTTAGGTTGAGGGTTAGGTTGAGCGTTAGGGTGAGGGTTAGTTTTAGGTTTAGGGTTAGGGTGAGGGTACGGGTTAGAGTGAGGGTTAGTGTGAGAGGGAGGGCTAGGGATAGCATTAGGGTTAGGTTTAGGGTTAGGGTGAGGGTTATGCTTATGGGAAGTGTAAGGTTTACTGTTAGGTTGAGTGTTAGGGATGTGGTCGAGGTTAGGGTGAGGGTCAGAGTTAGGGTTAGGGTTAGAGTTAGGGTGAGGGTGAGTGTGGGGGTTAGGGTTAGGATTAGGGTGAGGATGAGGGTGAGGGTGAGGGTTAGGTTTAGGGTTAGGGTGAGGGTTAGGTTTAGTGTTAGTGTTACGGTTAGGCTGAGGGTGAGGGTGAGGGTGTAGGTGAGGGTTAGGATGAAGGTGAGGGTTAGGGTTAGGGTTAGGGTGAGATTTAGGGTTAGGGGTAAGGTGAGGTATAGGATGAGGTGTATGGTTAGGGTTAGGGGGAGGGTAAGGGTTAATGTGATGGTTAGGGTTAGGGTTAGAGTTAGGATCAGGGTTAGGGTGAGGTTTAGGGAGAGAGTGAGTGTCACGGTTAGCGTTAGGGTTAGGGTGAGGGTTAAGGTGAGGATTTAGGTGAGGGTTAAGATTAGTATGAGGGTGAGGTTTAGAGTTCGGGTTAAGGGTGAGGGGTAGGGTTAGGGTGAGCTTTAGGGTAAGATTAGGTTGAGTGTGATGGTTCAGGTGAGGGTGAGTTTTAGGGTGTGGGAGACGGTTAGGGTTAGGGTGAGGGTTAAGGTTACGGTGATGGTTAGGGTGAGGGTGATGGTTAGGGTTGTGTTGAGGATTATGGTTAGGGTTAGGATTATGGTTATGGTGAGGGTATGGGTTAGGATGCGGTTTAGGGTGAGGGAGAGGTTTAGGGATAACGTTAGAGTTAGGGTGAGGGTTAGAGTTCATGTTAGGCTTAGGGTGAGGTTAAGGTTAGGGTGAGAGTTAGGGTGAGGGTTAAGTTGAGGTTTAGGGTAAGTATGAGGGTGAGCGTTAGACTTAGGTTTAGGGTGAGGGTAAGGGTTAGGGTGAGGTTTAGGGTAAGTTTAGGGTGAGGGTGAGGGTTTTGGTGAGGTTGAGTTTTAGGATGTGGGTAACGGTTTGGGTAAGGGTGAGGGTTAAGGTGACGGTGAGGATAAGGGTGAGGGTGAGGCTTAGGGTTGTGGTGAGGATTAGGGTTAGGGTTAGTGTTATGGTGAGGGTAAGTGTTAGGATGAGGTTTAGGGTGAGGGTAAGGTTTAGGGATAGCGTTAGATTTAGGGTGAGGGTGAGGGTGAGATTTAGGGTTCAGGTTACACTTAGGGTGATGGGGAGGGTTAGAGTTAGGGTTAGGGTTAGGGTTAGGAAGAGGGTTTGGCTGAGGGTTAGGGTTAGGGTTAGGGTGAGGGATAGGGTTAGTGTGGATTAGGGTGAGGGAAATGTTTAGGGTGTGGGTTAGGGTGACAGTGAGTGTTAGGGTTAAGGTGAGGGTTAGGGTGAGCCTTAGGGTGAGGGTTACGGTTAGGTTTAGGGTTAGGGTGAGGTTTAGTTTTAGGGTTAGTGTTAGGGTGAGGGTGAGGGTAAGGGTTAGAGTGAGATTTATGGCGAGGGTGCGGGTGAAGGATAGCATTAGGTTTAGGGTTAGGGTTAGGGTTATGGTTAGGGTTAGGGATTGGTTTAGGGTGAGATTTAGGTTTAGGGTTAGGTTTAGGTTTAGGGTGAGAATAAGGGTTAGAGTGAGGGTTAGGGTGAGGGTGAAGGTTAGGAATAGCATTAGGGTTAGGGTTAGGGTTAGGGTGAGTGTTAGGGTTACAGTTAGGTTTAGGTTGAGTGTGAGGGTTATGTAGAGGTGTAGGGTTAGTGTTAGGATTAGGGTGAGGGTTAGGGTTAGGGGTAGGGTGAGGGTGAGGGTTAGTGTGAGTGTTAGGGTTAATGTTAGGGTTAGAGTGACGGTGAGGGTATGGGTTAGAGTGAGGTCTAGGATTAGGGTTAGGTTTAGGGTGAGGTTTAGGTTTAGGGTGAGGTTGAGGGCGAGGTTCAGTGTTACGTTTTGGGTGAGGGTCAGGGTTATGGTTAGGGATAGGGTGAGGGTGAGGGTTAGGGTGAGGGGTAGAGTTAGCGTTATTGTTAGGGTGAGGGTTAGGTTTAGTGTGAGGGTTAGGGTTAGGGTTACTCTTAGGGTGAGGGTAAGGTTAGGTTTAGGTATAGGGTGAGGATTAGGGTTACGGTTAGGTTTAGGGTGAAGGTTAGGCTGAGGGGTAGGGTTAGGGTTAGTTTTAGTGTGAAGGTTAGGGTGAGGGTTAGGTTTAGGGTGAGGGTAAACGTTAGGGTCAGGGTGAGGGTAAGGGTTAGAGTGAGGTTTACGGTGAGGGTGAGGGTTAGAAATAGCATTAGGGTTAGGGTTAGGGTTAGGGTGAGGGTTAGGGTGAAATTTAGGGTTAGGGTGAGGGTTAAGGTGAGGGTGAGAGTGAAGGTTAGGGTTAGAGTTAGGGTGAGGGTGACGGTTAGGGTGAGGGTTAGAGTGACGGTAAGGGTAAGGGTTAGGGTGAGGGCTAGGGTTCGGGTTAGGGTTAGGGTGAGATTTAGGTTTAGTGTGAGTGTGAGGTTGAGGTTTATGTTTAGGTTTAGGCTTAGGTTTAGGGTTAATCGTAGGGTGAGCATAAGGGTGAGGGTCAGAGTTACTTTTAGGGTGAGGGTTAGAGTTATGGTTAGGGTTAGGGTGAGTGTGAGGGTGAGTGTTATGGTGAGGTTGATGGTGAGGATGAGGGTGAGGGTCAGAGTTATGTTTAGGGTTAGTTTTATGGTTAGTGTTAGGTTTAGAGTTAGGGTGAGGGTGAGGGTTAGGGTTTGAATTAGTTTTAGGGTTAGGGTTAGTGTTGAGGTTGAGGTTGAGGCTAAGGGTGAGGGTGAGTGTTAGGGTGAGGGTTAGGGTGAGGTTGAGGTTTAAGGTTTGCATTAGGGTTAGTGTTAGGGTTAGGGTGAAGGTAGGGTTAGGGTTAGGTTGAGGGTAGAGTGATGTTGAGGGTGAGGGTTAGGGTTAGGAATAGTTTTAGGGTGAGGGCTAGGGTGAGGGTTAGGGTTAGGGTGAGGGTGAGGGTTTCGGTTAGGAAAGGCTTAGGGTTAGGGTGAGGGTGAGGATTAGGGTGAGGGTGAGTTTTAAGGTGAGGGTTAGGGTTAAGGTGAGGTTAGGGTTAGGATTAGGGTAAGGGTTAGGGTTAGAGTGATGTTTATTGTGAGGGTGTGGGTTAGGGTGAGGGTGAGGGTGAGGGTGAAGGTGAGGATGAGGGTGTAGATGAGGTTTAGGGTTATGGTGAGGCTTAGGGTGACAGTGAGTGTTAGGGTGAAGTTGAGGGTTAGTTTTAGGGTTAGTGTGAGGGTTAGGGTTAGGGTTATGGTGAGGGGTAGGGTGAGGGGTAGGGTTAGGGTTAGGGTGAGTGTTAGTGTTAATGTGAGTGTTAGGGTTAGGGTTAGGGATAGTGGGAGGATAAGGTTTAGGGTTAGGGTTAGGGTAAGAATGAGGGTTAGAGTTAGCGTTAGATTTACGGTGAGAGTTAGGGTGAGGGTTAATGTGAGGGTGAGGGTTAGTATGAGGGTGAGGGTTAGAGTTAGGTTTAGGGTTAGGGTTAGTGTTAGGGTGAGGTTTAGGGAAAGGTAAGGGTGGGGGGTGAGGTTTTAGGTGAGGGTGAGTTTTAGGGTGTAGGTGACGGTTAGCGTTAGGCTGAGGGTTAATGTTACAGTGAGGTTTAGGGTGAGGGTGAGGGTTAGGTTTGCGGTGTGTATTATGTTTAGGGTTAGGGTTAGGGTTATGATGAGGGTAAGGGTTAGGGTGAGGTTTAGGGTGAGGATGAGGTTTAGGGATAGCGTTAGAATTATGATGAGGTTTAGGGTGAGGGTTAGAGTTCATGTTAGGCTTAGGTTGATGGTGAGGTTTAGAGTTAGGGTTAGGGTTAGGGTGAGGATAATGTTTAGGGTGAGGTTTAGGTTGAGGGTGAGGGTTAGGGTTAGGTTGAGTGTTAGGGTGAGAGTTTGGCTGAGTGTTAGGTTTAGGTTCAGGGTTAGGGTGAGGGTTAAGGTGAGATTTAGTGTTAGTGTTAGGGTTAAGGTTAGGATTAGGGTTAGGGTGATGGTTAGGGTGAAGGTAAAGGTTAGAGTGAGGGTTAGGGTGAGGGTGAGTGTTAGGGTTAGTTTGAGAGTGAGGTTTAGGGTTAGCGTTAGGGTGAGGGTTAGGTTTAGTGTCAGGGCTAGGGTGAGGGTGAAATTTAGGCTGAGGGTGATGGTGAGGTTGAGGGTGATGGGTTAGGGTTAGGATGAGGATAAGGTTCAGGGTGAGGCTTAGTTTGAGGGTTAGGGTTTGGGTGAGGGTTAGGGTTAGGGGAAGGGTTAGGGTTAGGGTGATGTTTAGGGTGCGGGTCAGGGTTAGGATGAAGGTGAGGTTTCGGGTGAGGGTGAGGGTTCGGGAGAAGGTGAGGGTTAGGCTGTGTGTGAGGGTTCGGGTTCGGGTGAGTGTTATGGTGACGGTGAGGTTTAGGTTGATGGTGAGCATTAAGGTTAGGGTGAGGGTCACACTGAGGGTTAGGGTTAGTGTTGGGTTTAGGGTGAGACTTAGTTTGAGGGGTAGGGTTAGGGTTATGGTTAAGTTTAGGGTTAGTGTGAGGATAAGTGCTAGTGTGAGGTTTAGGGTGAGGGTGAGGGTTGGGGTTAGCGTTAGGGTTATGGTGAGGGCTACGGTTAAGGTTAGGGTTAGGGTGAGGGTTAGGATTCGGGTAATGTTTAGGGTGAGGTTGAAGGTGAGGGAGAGGGTGAGGGTTAGGGTTAGATTTAGGGTTAGGATTAGGGTGAGGGTGAGTGGAAGGGTTAGGTTTAGGATTAGGTTTAGGGTTAGAGTTAGGGTGAGTGTTAGGGTGAGGGTGAGGGTGAGGGTGAGTGTTAGGGCATGGGTGAGGGTTAGTGTTAGGGTTAGGATTAGGTTTAGGGTTAGGTTTTGGGTTATGGTGAGGGTAAGCGTTAGGCTGAGGTTTAGAGTGTGGGTGAGGGTTAGGGATAGCTTTAGAATTAGGGTGAGGGTTAGGGTGAGCGTTAGGTTTCGGGTTAGGCTTATGGTTAGGTTGAGGGTTAGAGTCAGGGTTAGGGTGAAGGCTAGGTGTAGGGTTAGGGTTAGGGTGAGGGTGAAGTTGTGGGTTAAGGTTAGTATTAGTATTAGGATTAGGGTCAAGCTTATGCTGAGGCTGAGGCTGAGGGTGAGGGTGAGGTTAGTGTTAGGGTGAGTGTTAGTGTTAGTGTTAGATTTAGGGTGAGGGTAATGGTGAGGTTTAGGGTTAGGGTGAGGGTTAGGCTGCGGGTTAGACTGAGGGTAAGAGTTAGGGTGAGGTTTAGGTTGAGGGTGAGGCTTAGGGTTAGGATGAAGGTAAGGGTTAGGGTGAGGTTTAGGGTGAGGGTTAGGTTTAGGGTTAGCATTAGTGTTAGCTTGAGGGTGAGGATTAGGGTGAGGGAGAGGGATAGCATTAGGGATATGTTGAGGGATAGCTTTAGTGTGAGTGTTAGGGTTATTGTGAGGATAAGGGTTACTCTGAGGGTGAGGGTTAGGGTGAGGTTTAGGTATTCTTTTGGATTAGGTTGAGGGTTAGGCTGAGGGTTAGGGTTACGGTGAGTGTTAGGTTTAGGGTTAGAGTGAGGGTTAGGGTTAGGGTGATGTTTAGGGTGAGAGTGAGTGTAAGGATGAGGGTGATGGTGAGGGTGAGTTTTAGGATGAGCGTGAGTGTGAGGGTGAGGGTTATGGTAATGGTTAGGGTTATGGTGAGGGTTAGGGGTAGGGTTAGATTGAGGGTTAGGGTTAGGATGATGTTTAGGGTGAGGGTGAGTGTAAGGGTGAGGGTTAGGGTGTGGTTGAGGTTTAGGGTGAGGGTGAGAGTGAGGGTGAGGGTTACGATTAGGGTTAGGGTTAGGGTGAGGTTTAGGGTAAGAGTTAGGATGAGTGTTAGGGTTAGGGTGATGTTTATGGTGAGGGTGAGGTTTAGGGTGAGGTTCAGGATTTGGGTGAGGGTGTGGTTTAGGGTTAGGTTTAGGGTGAGTGTTAGGTTGAGTGTTCGGGTGAGGGTTAGTCTGAGGGGTAGGGTTAGGGTTAGGGTGAGAATTAGGTTTAGTGTGAGGGTTAGGGTTAGGGATAGGGGTAGGGTTAGTGTCATGATAAGTGTTAGGGTGAGGGTTAGTGTGATGGTGAGGGTTAGGGTTAACGTTAGGTTTAGAGTTAGGTTTAGTGTCAGGGCTAGGGTGATGGTGAAATTTAGGCTGAGGGTGATGTTGAGGGTGAGGGTTTCAATAAGATAAGGGTTAGGATTAGGGTTAGGATGAGGATTAGGTTCAGGGTGAGGCTTAGTTTGAGGGTTAGGGTTCGGGTGAGGGTTAGGGTTAGGGTGATGTTTGGGGTGAGGATCAGGCTTAGGTTGAAGGTGAGGTTTCGGGTTAGGGTGAGGATTCGGGAGAGGGTGAGGGTTAGGGTGTGTTTGAGGGTTCGGGTTCGGGTGAGGGTTAGGGTGACGGTGATGGTTAGGGTGAGGGTGAGGGTTAAGGTTAGGATTAGGGTTACATTGAGGGTTAGTGTTAGTGTTAGGTTTAGGTTGAGGCTTAGTTTTAGGGGTAGGGTTAGGGTTAGGTTTAGGGTTAGTGTTAGGGTGAGGGTAAGGTTTAAGTTTCGGGCTAGGGTTAGGGTGATGGTGAGGGTTAGATTTAGGATTAGGGTCAGGGTTATGCTTAAGATGAGGGTGAGGGTGAGGGTGAGGGTTAGGATTAGGGTGAGGGTTAGGGTTAGCCTTAGCATTATTGTCAGGGCAAGGGTTAGGGTAAGGGTTAGGGTGAGGGTAAGGGTTAGGGCGAGGCTTAGGGTGAGAGTG
The DNA here is from genome assembly GCF_024711535.1 of Dipodomys merriami. Classification (NCBI taxonomy): domain Eukaryota; kingdom Metazoa; phylum Chordata; class Mammalia; order Rodentia; family Heteromyidae; genus Dipodomys; species Dipodomys merriami. The sequence goes on along the minus strand of NW_027205581.1, from coordinate 184,709 downwards.
AGGGTTAGGGTTAGGGTTAGAGTGAGGGTTAGGGTTAGGGTTAGGGTGAGGGTTAGGTTTAGGGTCAGGGCTAGGGTGAGGGTGAGAGTTAGGCTGAGGGGGATTTTGAGGTTGAGGGTGAGGGTTTCAATAAGGTAAGGATTAGGGTTAGGGTTAGGATGAGGATTAGGTTCAGGGTGAGGTTTAGTTTGAGGGTTAGGGTCCGAGTGAGGGATAGGGTTAGGGTAAGGGTTAGGGTTAGGGTGATGTTTAGGGTGCGGGTCAGGGTTTGGATGAAGTTGAGGTTTCGGGTGAGGGTTCGGGTTAGGGAGAGGTTGAGGGTAATGGTGTGTGTGAGGGTTCGGGTTCGGGTCAGTGTTATGGTGACGGTGAGGGTTAGGGTGAGGGTGAGGGTTAAATTTAGGGTTAAGGTTACAGTGAGGGTTAGGGTTAGTGTTAGGTTTAGGGTGAGGCTTAGTTTCAGGGGTAGGATTAGGGTTAGGGTTAGGGTTAGGGTTAATGTGACTATGTGTTAGGGTGAGGTTTAGGGTGAGGGTGAAGTTTAGGGTTAGCGGTAGAGTTTGGGTGAGGGTTAGGGTGTTGGTGAGGTTTAGGTTGAGGGTGAGAGTGAGGGTGAGGGTTACGGTTAGGGTTAGGGTTAGGGAGATTTTTAGGGTTAGAGTTAGGGTGAGTGTTAAAGTTAGTTTGAGGTTTATGGTGCGGGTGAGGTTTAGGTTTCGGGTGTGGCTGAGGTTTAGGTTTAGGTTTAGGGTGAGTGTTAGGGTGAGTGTTAGAATGAGGGTTAGGCTGAGGGGTAGTGTTAGGGTTAGGGTGAGCATTAGGTTTAGTGTGAGGGTTAGGGTTAGGGATAGGGGTAGGGTTAGTGTGATGATAAGTGATAAGGTGAGGGTTAGTGTGATGGTGAGGTTTAGGGTTAGCATTAGGGTTTGGGTGAGGGTTAGGGTGAGGGTTAGGGTTAGGGTTAGGGTGAGGGTGAGGGTGAGATTAGGGTTAGGGTGAGGGTTAGGGTTAGCGTTAGGTTTAGGTTGAGTGTAAGTGTGAGGGTTAGGGTTAGGGTGAGGGTTAGGCTGCGGGTTAGGCTGAGGGTAAGGTTTAGGGTGAGGTTTAGGTTGAGGGTTAGGCTTAGGATTAGGATGACGTAAGTGTTAGGGTGTGGGTTAAGGTGAGGGTTAGGGTTAGGGTTAGCATTAGTGTTAGGGTGAGGGTGAGGGTTACGGTGAGGGAAAGGGTAAGGGTTAGGGATAGGGTGAGGGATAGGGTTAGTATGAGTGTTAGGGTTAATGTGAGGATAAGGATTAGGGTGAGGGTTAGGTTGATGTTGAGGGTTAGGTTATGGTTCGGGATAGGTTGAGGGTTAGGCTGAGGGTTAGATTTAGGGTGAGGATTAGGTTTCGGGTTAGAGTGAGTGTTAGGGTTAGGGTGATGTTGAGGGTGTGGGTGAGTGTAAGGGTGAGGTTGATGATGAGGGTGAGATTTAGGGTGAGGGTGAGAGTGACGGTGAGGGTTACGGTTTTGGTTAGGGTTATGGTGAGGGTTAGGGATAGGGTTAGAGTGAGGGTTTGCGTTAGGGTGATGTTTAGGGTGAGGGTGAGTGTAAGAGTGAGGGTGAGGGTGAGGGTGAGGTTTAGGGTGTGGGTGAGAGTGAGGGTGAGGGTTATGGTTATGGTTAGGGTTAGGGTGAGGTTTAGGGTTAGAGTTAGGGTGAGTGTTAGGGTTAGGTTGATGATTATGGTGAGGGTGAGGTTTAGGGTGGGGTTTAAGTTTCAGTGAGGGTGAAGTTTAGGGTTAGGTTTAGGGTGACGGTTAGGGTGAGTGTTAGTGTGACGGTTTGGCTGAGGGGTAGGTTTACGTTTAGGGTGAGCATTAGGACTAGTGTGAAGGTTAGGGTTAGGGATAGGGGTAGGGTTAGTGTGATGATAAGTGTTAGTGTGAGGGTTAGTGTGATTGTGAGGGTTAAGGTTAGCGTTAGGGTTAGCGTGAGGGTTAGGGTGAGAGTTAGGTTTAGGGTTAGGGTGTGGGTGAGGGTGAGGGTTAGTTTTAGGGTCATGGTGAGGGTTAGATTTAGGATTAGTGTTAGGGTTAGGCTTAGGATGATGGTGAGGGTAAGGGTGAGGGCTAGGATTAGGGTGAGTGTTAGGGTTAGGTTACCATTAGTGTGAGGATAAGGGTTAAGGTAAGGGTTAGGGCGAGGGTAAGGGTTCGTGTGAGGCTTAGGGTGAGGGTGAGGGTTAGGGTGATTGTGAGGGTGAGGGTTATGTATAGGGTTATGGTGAGGGTTAGGTTTAGGGTCAGGGCTAGGGTGACAGTGAGATTTAGGCTGAGGGTGATGGTGAAGTTGAGGGTGAGGGATTCAATTAGGTAAGGGTTAGGGTTAGGATGAGGATTTGGTTGAGGGTGAGGCTTAGTTTGAGGGTTAGGTTTCGGGTGAGGGGTAGTGTTAGGGTAAGGGTTAGGGTTAGGGTGCTGTTTATGGTGAGGGTCAGGGTTAGGGTGAAGGTGAGGTTTCAGGTGAGGGTGAGGGTTCGGGAGAGGATGAGGGTTAGGGTGTGTGTGAGGGTTCGGTTTCGGATGAGTGTTAGGGTGACTGTGAGGTTTAGGGTGAGGATGAGGGTTAAGGTTAGGTTTAGGGATACAGTGAGGGTTAGGGTTAGTGAGAGGTTTAGTGTGAGGCTTAGTTTGAGAGTTAGTGTTAGGGTTAGGTTTAGGGTTGGTGTGAGGATAAGTTAGGATGAGGTTTAGGTTGAGGGTTAGGGTGAGGGTGAGGGTTAGGGTGAGGGTTATGGTTAGGGTTAGGTTGAGGGTTAAGTTTAGGGTTAGGGTGAGGGTTAGGATTAGGGTGATGTTTAGGGTGAGGGTGAGGGTTAGGGTGAGTGTGAGGGTTCGGGTTGGTTTAGGGTTAGGGTTAGGTTGAGGGTGAGCATGAGAGGTTTAGGATTAGGGTTAGGGTTAGAGTTAGGGTGAGGATCAGGGTGAGGGTGAGTGTTAGGGGATGGGTGAGATTTCGGTTTAGGGTAAGGATTAGGTTTAGGGTTTGGTTTATGGTGAGGGTAAGGTTTAGGTTGAGGTTTAGGGTGAGGGTGAGGGTTAGCGATAGCGTTAGAGTTAGGGTGAGGTTTAGGGTGATGGTTAGGTTTCTGGTGAAGCTTACGGTTAGGGTGAGGGTTAGAGTCAGGTTTAGGGTTAGAGTTAGGGTGAGTGTTATGGTTAGGTTGATGTTTACGGTGAGGGTGAAGTTTAAGGTGAGGTTTAAGTTTCAGGTGAGGCTGAGTTTTGGTTTAGGTTTAGAGTGAGGGTTAGGGTGAGTGTTAGAATGAGGGTTAGGCTGAGGGGTATTGTTAGGTTTAGGGTGAGCATTAAGTTTAGTGTCAGGGTTAGTGTTAGGGATAGGGGTAGGTTTAGTGTGATGATAAGAGTTAAGGTGAGGGTTAGTATGATGGTGAGGTTTAGGGTTAGCATTAGGGTTAGGGTGAGTGTTAGGGTTAGGGTTAGCGTGAGGGTGAGGGTGAGGTTAAGCTTAGGGTGAGGGTTAGGGTTAGCGTTAGGTTTAGGTTTAGTGTAAGTGTGAGGGTTAGGTTTAGGGTGAGGGTTAGGCTGTGGGTTAGGCTGAGGGTAAGTGTTAGGGTGAGGTTTAGGTTGAATGTTAGGCTTAGGGTTAGGATGAAGGTAAGGGTTAGGGTGTGAGTTAGGTTGAGGGTTAGGGTTAGGGTTAGCATTTGTGTTACGGTGAGGGTGAGGATTAGGGTGAGGGATAGGGTAAGGGTTAGGGATAGGGTGAGGGATTGTTAGTGTGAGTGTTAGGGTTAGTGTGAGGATAAGGGTTAGGGTTTGGGTTAGGTTGATGGTGAGGTTTAGGTTATCATTCGGGATAGGTTGAGGGTTAGGCTGAGGGTTAGGTTTAGGGTGAGGGTTAGGTTCAGGGTTAGAGTGAGGTTTAGGGTTAGGGTGATGTTTAGGGTGTGGGTGAGTGTAAGGGTGAGGGTGATTGTGAGGGTGAATTTTAGGTTGAGGGTGAGAGTGAGGATGAGGGTTACGGTTATGGTTAGGGTTATGGTGAGGGTTAGGGTAAGGGTTATAGTGAGGGTTATGGTTAGGGTGATGTTTAGGGTGACGGTGAGTGTAAGAGTGAGGGTGAGGTGAGGGTGAGGTTTAGGGTGTGGGTGAGAGTGAGGGTGAGGATTATGGTTAAGTTTAGGGTTAGGGTGAGGGTGAGGTTTATGGTTAGAGTTAGGGTGAGTGTATGGGTTAGGTTGATGATTATGGTGAGGGTAGGGTTTAGGGTGAGGTTTAGGTTTCGGGTGAGGGTGAAGTTTAGGTTTAATTTTAGAGTGAGGGTTAGGGTGAGTTTTAGAATGAGGGTTAGGCTGAGGGGTAGTTTTAGGGTAAGGGTGAGCATTAGGTTTAGTGTGAGGGTTAGGGTTAGGGATAGGGTTAGGTTTAGTGTGATGATAAGGGTTAGGTTGATGGTTAGTGTGATGGTGAGGGTTAGGGTTAGCGTTAGGGTTGGGGTGAAGTTTAGGGTGAGCGTTAGGGTTAGGGTTAGGGTGAGGGTGAGGGTTAGGGTTAGGGTTAGGGTTAGGGTGACGTTGAGGGTTAGATTTAGAATTAGGGTTAGGATTAGTCTTAGTGTGAGAGTGAGCGTGAGGGTTAGGTTTAGTGAGAGTGTTAGGGTTAGGGTAAGGTTTAGGGAGAGGGTAAGTTTCAGGGTGATGTTTAGGGTGAGGGTGAGGGTTAGGGTTAGCATTAGGTTTAGCATTAGGGTTAGGGTTAGGGTGAGGGTTAGAGTTAGGGTTAGGGTAATGGTGAAGGTGAGGTTTAGGGTTAGGGGTGAGGGTGAGTTTTCCGGTGAGGATAAGGGTGAAGTTCAGGGTGAGGGTTAGGGTGTGGGTGAGCATTCAGGTTCTGTTGAGTGTTATGGTGACGGTGAGGGTTAAGGTGAGAATGAGGGTTAGGGTGAGGGTTAGGGTTAGGGTTAGGGTTAGGCTTAGTGTGAGTGTTAGGGTCATGGTAAGGTTTAGGTTGAGGGTGAGGGTTAGGATGATTGTTAGTGTGAGTGTGAGTGTTAGGTGTAACATTAGGGTTAGGGTTATGGTTAGGGTGAGTGTAAGGATTAGGGTTAGTGTTAGCGTGAGGGTGAGGGTGAGGGTTAGGTTTAGGGTTAGGGCTAGGGTAATGGTGAGGTTTAGGTTGAAGGTGAGGGTGAGGGTGAACGTGAGGGTTTCAGTTAGGTAAGGTTTAGGGTTTGGTTTAAGTTGAGGATTAGGGTGAGGGTTAGGGTTAGTTTTAGTGTTAGGGTTAGGGTTAAGGTTAGCATTAGGGTTAGGGTGAGGGTGAGGTTTAGGGTTATGTTTAGGTTGAGGGTTAGCGTTAGGATGAGGGTGAGGTTTCCGGTGAGGATAAGGGTTCGGGTATGGGTGAGGGTTAGGGTGTGGGTGATCGTTCAGGTTCGGTTGAGTGTTAGGTTGATGGTGAGGAAGAAGATGAGGGTGAGGGTTAGGTTTAGGGTTAGGTTCAGGGTTAGGGTTAGGGTTAGGGTTAGAGTGTGGGTTAGGTTGAGGGGTAGTGTTAGGGTTAGGTTGAGCGATAGGGTTAGTGTGAAGGTTAGGGTTAGGATTAGGGTTAGTGTGAGGCTAAGGTTAAGGGTGAAGTTTAGGGTGAGAGTTAGGGATAGCATTAGGTTTAGGGTGAGGGTTAGGGTAAGGGTTATGTTTAGGTTGAGGTTTAGGGTAAGTGTTAGGGTGAGGGTTAGGGTGAGGGTGAGGGTTAGGGTTAGGGTTAGGGTTAGGATTAGTGATAGGTTGAGGATCAGGTTTTGAGAAATGATGAAGTGAGGATTTGGGTGAGGGTTAGGTTTAGGGTTAGGGATAGGGGAAGGATTAGGGTTAGGGTTAGGATTAGGGTGAGGTTTAGGCTGAGATGTAGGTTTAGGGTTAGGTGGAGTTTTAGATTTAGTGTGATTGTTAGGGTTAGGGTAAGGGTTAGGGTGAGAGTAAGGATTAGGGTGTTGGTTAGTCTGAGGGTGAGGGTTAGGTGTAGCATTAGGTTTAGGGTATGGTTAGGGTGAGGGTTAGGGTTAGGTTTAGGGTGAGGGTGATGGTGAGGGTGAATGGTAGGGCTAAGATTTGAGTGAGGGTTAGGGTTAGGGTGAGGGATAGGTTGAGGGTGAGGTTTAGGTTGAGGTTCAGGGTGAGGGTGAGGGTTTCAGCTAGGTAAGTGTTAGGGTTAGGGTTAGGGTTAGGATTACGGTGAGGTTAAGGGTCATTTTAAGGGTTTGGGTTAGGGTGAGGGTTATGCTCAGGGTTAGGGTTAGGTTGAGGGGTAGGGTTAGGGTTAGGGAGAGGGTTAAGGTTAGTGTGAGTTTTAGGGTTAGGTGTAGGGTTAGTGTGAAGATAAGGGTTAGGGTGAGGTTTAGGATGAGACTCAGGGTTAGGGTTAGCCTTAGGGTTAGGGTGAGGGTTAGGGTTAGGGTGAGGGTGAGGGTTAGGGTTAGGGTGATGTTTACATTAAGAGTGAGTGTTAGGGTGAGGGTGAGGGTGAGGGTTAGGATTATGTTTAGGGTTAAAGTGAGGGTGAGGGTTAAGGTTAGTGTGAGGGATAGGTTCAGGGTTAGGTTTAGGATGAGGGTTAGGGTTAGAGTTCGGGAGATGGTAAGGTTATGGTGAGGATTAGGATAAGGGTGAGGCTTAGGGTTAGGCTTAGGGTTAGGGTGAGGGTTAGGGTGAGGGTGATGAATAGGGTTATGGTGAGGGTTAGGGTTAGGGTTATGGTGAGGTTTAGGTATAGTGTGAGGTTTAGGGTTAGGGTTAGGGTTAAGGTTAGGGTGAAGTTGAGAGATAGGGTTAGGGTTAGGGTGAGGGATAAGGTGAGGTTTAGGGTTAGGGTTAGTGTGAGGTTTAGGTTTAATGTGAGGCTTAGGGTTAGGGATAGTGTGAGGATAAAGTTTAGGGTGAGGTTAAGGGTGAGAGTGAGGGTTAGGGTTAGCGTTAGTGTTATGGTCAGTGTTAGGGTGATTTTTAATATGAGGGGTAGGGTTAGTGTGAGGGTGAGGATTAGAGTTAGATTTAGCGTGAATGCTAGGTTTAGGGTGAGGTTTAGGTTAGGGTTAGAGTTAGGTTTCGGGTTAGGGTGGGGGTGAGTTTTAGGGTGTGGGTGAACTTTAAGGTTAGGGTGAGGGTTAAGGTGACAGTGAGGGTTAGTATTTGGGTGAGGGTTGGGGTTACGGTGAGTGGTGAGTGTTAGGGTGAGGGTTAGTGTTAGAGTTAGTGTGAGGGATAGGGTTAGGGTTAGGGTTATGTTGAGGTTAAGTTTGAGGGTGAGGTTTATTGTGAGGGTGGGGGATAGGGATAGCGTTAGGGATAGGGTGAGCGTTAGGGTTACTGTGAGCATAAGGGTTAGGTTTAGGGTTAGGGTTAGGATTAGCGTTATGGTGAGGGTGAGGGTTAAGTTGAGGGTTAGGTATAGGGTTGGGGTTACGGTGAGGGTCAGTGTTAGGCTTAGGGTTAGAGTTAGGGTGAGGTTGAGCTTGAGGATTAGGGTTAGGGTTAGTGTTAGGGTTAGAGTTAGCCTGAGGGTGAGGATGAGGGTGAGGGTTAGGGTTAGTGTTAGGTGTAGGGTTAGGGTTAGGTTGAGGGTTAGTGTTAGGGTTAGGAAGAAACTGTGTCTGAGGGTTAGGGTGAGGGGTAGGGTGAGGGGTAGGCTTAGTGTGAGGGTTAGGATTAGGGTTAGGGTTAGGGTTATGATGAGGTTAAGGTTTAGGGTGAGAGTTAGGGTGAGGGTGAGGGTTAGGGTTAGGGCGAGGATTAGGGTGAGCGTTAGGGTGAGGGTTAGGATTAGCTTTAGGGTTAGGGTGAGGGTTAGGGTGAGGTTTACTGTTAGGAATAGGGTTAGGGTTAGGGTGAGGGTAAGGGTTAGAGTGAGGGTAAGGGTGAGGGTGAGGGTTAGGGTGAGGGTAAGGTTTAGGGTGAGGGTTAGTGTGAGCCTGAAGCGTAGGTTTAGGGTTAGTGTTATGATTAGGATTAGGGTGAGGGTGAGAGTTAGGTTTTGGGTGGGGTTTAGGGTTAAGGTGAGGGTTAGGGTTAGGTTTAGAGTTAGGGTAAGTGTGAGCATGAGGGTTAGGGTTAGGGTTTGATTAGGGTTAGGATGAGGGTGAGGGTGAGGGTGAGTGTTAAGGATAGGTTTAGGGTTATAGTTAGGGTGAGGGTGTGGGTGAGGTTTAGGGTTCTGTTTAGGGTTAAGGTTAGGGTGAGGTTGAGGGTGAGGTTGAGGTTTAGGGTGAGGATGAGAGTTTCGGTTAGGTAAGGGTTACGGATATTGTTAGGGTGAGTATTAGGTTGAGGGTGAAGGTTAGGGTTAAGTTGAGTGTTAGGGTTAGGGATTTGGTGAGCGTTAGGGTTAGGTTGAGGTTTAGGGTGAGGGTGAGGTTTAGGGTGAGGGTTACTGTGAGGGTGAGGTTCAGCGTTAGGCTGTAGGTGAGGGTTAGGTTTAGGGTGAGGTTTCGGGTGATTTTGAGGTTTCGGGTGACTCTTAGGGTTAGGGTTAGTTTTAGGTTGAGTGTTAGAGTTAGGGTTATGGGGAAGGTTAGTGTGAGGGTTAGGATTAAGGTTAGGGTGAGGTTTAGGCTTAGTGTGATGGTTAGGGTTAGGATTAGGGTTAGGTTGAGAGTAAGGGTTAGGGTGAGTGTTCGGGTGATGGTGAGGGTTAGGGTAAATGTGAGGGTTAGGGTTATATTTAGGTTTAGGGTAGGTTTAGGTTTAGGATGAGGGTGAGTGTGAGGGTGAGGGTTAGGTTTAGGAATAGGCTTAGGTGTAGGGTTATGCTTAGGGTGAGGGTGAGGTTGAGGGTCAGAGTTAGGTTTCAGGAGAGGGTTAAGTTTAGGGTTAGGATTAGGGTGAGGTGAGGTTGAGGGTTAGGTTTAGGGTGATGGTGAGGGTGAGGGTGAGGGTTAGGCTTAGGGTGAGGGTTAGGGTTTTGGTTATGGTTAGGGTGATTGTGAGGGTGAGGGTTGGTGTGAGGGTGATGGTGAGGTTTAGGGTGAGGGTGATGGTTAGTTTTTGGGTGAGGGTTGGGGTTAGGGTGAGGGTTAAGGTTAGGGTGAGTGTTAGGGTTAGGGTTAGGATGAAGGTTAGGCTCAGGTTTTGGGTTAGGGTTAGGGTGAGGGTGAGGGTTAGGGATAGGCTTAGGGTTAGGATGAGGGTTTTGTTTAATGTTAGGTTTAGAGTTAGGTTGAGGTTGAGGTTGAGGGTTAGGATTTGGATTAGGCTTAGGGTTAGATTTAGGCTGAGGGTGAGGGTGAGGGTGCGTGTTACGGTGAGGTTGAGGGTGACCATGAGGTTTTCTGTTACGTAAGGGTAAGATTAGGTTTATGGTGAGGATTAGGATGAGGGTTATGGTTAGGATAAGGGTTAGATTTATGGTGAGGGTTAGGGTTAGGATGAGCGTGAGGGTTAGAGTTAGAGTTAGGGTGAATGTTAGGGTTAGGGTGAGGGCTAGCTGGAGGGTGAGGGTTAGGGTGAAGGTGAGGGTGAGGGTGAGGGTGAGGGTGAGGGTGAGGGTTAGGGTTAGAGTGAGGGTCAGGATTAGGTGTAGGGTTAGGGTTAGGGTGAGAGTTAAGGTTACTGTGAGAGTTAGGATTAGGCTTAGGGTTAGGGATAGAGTGAGGATAAGGGTTAGGGTGAGGGTTAGGTTGAGGCTGAGGGTTAGGGTTAACGTTAGGGTTAGTCTGAGAGTTAGGGTGAGGGTTAGGGTTAGGGTGAGGGTAAGTTTGATGTTGAGGGTTTGGGTTAGATTTAGGTTGAGAGTTAGGGTTAGGGGTAGTGATGGGGTGCGGGTTAGGGTGAGGGTGAGGGTTAGGTTTAGGGTGAGGGATAGGGTTAAGATTAGTGTTATGGTGAGTTTTAGGGTTAGGGTTAGTGTTAGGGTGAAGGTCAGGTTTAGGATTATGGTTAGCATTAGGGTTTGGGTGAGGCTGAGGATGAGGGTTGCGTTCAGTTTAGGGTTAGGTTTAGGGTGAAGGTGGGGGTGAAGGTTAGGTTTAGGATTAGGGTTAGGGTTAGGGTTAGGGTGATGGTGGGGGTGAAGGGTAGGTTCAGGATTAGGGTTATGGTTAGGCTGAGGGGGAGGTTAGGGTGATGGTGAGGTTTAGGTTTAGGGTTCGGGTTAGGGTTATGGTGTGGGCTAGGTTGAGGGTGAGTGGTAGGGTGAGTGTTAGGGTGAAGGTGAGGCTTTCAGTTAGTTAAGGGTTAGGGTTATTGTTATGGTGAGGATTAGGTTGAGTGTGAGGCTTAGTGTGAGGGTTAGAGTTTGGGTTGGGTTCGGGTTAGGGTTTTTCGTGACGGTTAGTGTTAACGTGAGGTTTAGGGTGAGGGAGAGGCTTAGGGTGAGGGTTAGTGTGATGGTGAGTTTGAGCGTTAGGGTGTGAGTGAGGGTAAGTTTTAGGGTGAGGGTTAGGGTTAGGGTGAGGTTTAGGTTGAGGGGTAGGGTTAGGGTTAGGGTGAGTGTTGGGGTTAGTATGAGTGTTAGGGTTAAGTATAGGGTCAGGGTTACTTTGAGGGTAAGGGTTAGGGTGAGGGTTAGGGGGAGGGTAAGGTTTAGGGTTAGCATTAGGGTTAGGATGAGTGTTAGCTTGTGGGTTTGAGTTAGGGTTAGGGATAGGGTTAGGGTGAGTGTTAGGTTTAGGGCTAGGGTGAGGGTAAGGGTGAGAGTGAGGGTGAGGTTGAGGGTTTCGTTTCAGTAACGGTTAGGCTTAGGGTTAGGGTGAGGATTAGGGTGAGGGTGAGCGTTAGATGGAGGGTTAGGTTTAGGGTGAGGTTTAGGGTTAGGGTTAGGGTGAGGTTTAGGGTTAGGGTGAGGTTTAGGGGGAGGATGAAGGTTAGGGTGAAGGTTGAGGTTTCGGGTGAGTGTGAGGTTTAGGGTTTGTGTTAGGGTTACGTTTAGGGTGAGGGTTAGGGTTAGAGTTAGGGTTAGGGTGAGGGTTAGGTTGAGGGGTAGGGTTAGGTTTAGGTTGAAGGTTATGTTTAGTGTGAGAGTTAGGGTTAGGGTTAATGTGATGTTAAAGTTTAGGGTGAGGGTGAGGGTTAGGGTTAGGGTTAGGGTTAGGGTGAGGTCTAGGGTGAGGTTGAGTGTTAGTGTGAGCGTGAGGGTGATGATGAGGGTTTCGGTTAGGTAAAGGTTATGGTTATTTAGGATTAAGTTGAGGGTGAGGGTTAATGTGAGGGTTAGGGTTAGGGTGAGTGTTAGGGTTCGGATGATGGTGAGGGTTAGAGTGTGTGTGAAGGTTAGGGTCAGTGTGAGGTTTAGGGTTAGGTTTCAGGTGAGGGTTTGGTTTAGGGTTAGAGTGAGGGTTAGGCTTGGGGTGAGGGTTAAGTTTAGTGTTGGGGTTAGGGTTGGGGTTAGTGTTAGGGTTAGTGTGAGGATACGGGTTAAGGTGAGGGTTAATGGTGAGGGTTAGGTTAAGCGTTAGGGTTAGGGTTAGCGTTAGTGTGAATGTTATTGTTAGGGGTAGTTTTAGGGTGAGGGTAAGTGTTAGCGTTAGTGTTAGGGTAAGGTTTAAGGTTAGGGTGAGGGTTAGGGTAAGGGTTAGGGATAGGGTGAGTATGAGGGTGAGGGTTAGGGGTAGGCTTAGGGTGAGGGTTAGGGTTAGGGTTAGGGTTAGTGTTAGGGTAAGGATTAGGGTTAGTGTGAGGGTGAGGGTTTGGTTTAGGGTGAGTGTTAGGGTTAGGGTTAGGGTGAGGTTGTGGGTAACGATGAAGGTTAGGGTTAGGGTTATTGTTATGGTTAGTTTGAGGGTGAGGTTGAGGGCTAGGGTTTGGATTACGTTTAGTTTTAGGGTTAGGCTGAGGGAGAGGGTGAGGTTGAGGTGAGGTTTAGGTTTAATGTGAGGGTTAGGTTTAGGCTTAGGGTTAGTTTGAGGGTAAGGATTAGGGTGTGGTTTAGGGTGAGGGTGAGGGTTAGGTTTAGCATTAGGGTTGGGGTTAGGGTGAGGTTTAGGATTAGGATTAGGTTTAGGGTGAGGGTGAGGATTAGGGTTAGGTTTAGGGTGAGGGTTAGAGTTAGGGTTTAGGTTAGGGTGAGGGTGAGGGTTAGGTAAGGGTTTCGGTTAGGTAAGTGTTATGGTTAGGTTAGACTGAGTAATAGGTTGAGGATGAGGGTTAAATTGATGGTTAGCGTTAGGGTGAGGGTTAGGGTTAGGCTTAAGGTGAGAGTTACGTTTAGCGTGATGTTTAACGTGAGAGTGTGGGTTAAGGTGAGTGTGAGGGTTAGGGTTAGGGTTATGGTTAGTGTTAGGGTGAGTTTGATGGTGAGTGTTAGGTTTAGGATTAGGGTTAGGGTTAGGGTGAGGCTAAGGGTTTGTGTGAGGGTGAATTTTAGGTTGTGGGTGAGGGTTAGGTTGAGGGCGAGGATTAGGGTTAGGGTTAGGGTTTTGGTGAGGGAAAGTTTTAGGGTTTGAATTAGGGATAGGGTGAGGATTAGTGTTAGTGTGAGGGCTAGGTTTAGGGTTAGGTTGAGGATTAGGTTTAGTGTGTTGTTTATGGTGAGAGTTAGTGTTAGGGTGAGGGTGAGGATGAGGGTTTGGGTTAGGGTTAGGGTTAGGTTTAGGTTTAGGATGAGAGTGAGGGTGAGGTGAGGGTTAGGGTTCAGGTGAGGGTGAGGTTCAGGGTGAGGTTTATGGTGAGGGTCAGGCCTAGCATTACGGTAAGGGTGAGGGTTACATTTAGGGTAAAGGTTAGGGTTAGGGTTAGTTTGAGAGTTAGGGTGACGGTTAGGGTTAGGGTTATGGTGAGGATTAGGGTTAGATTTAGGATTAGGGTTTGTGTGAAGATAAGGGTTAGGGTGAGGGTTAGGTTGAGGGTGAAGGTTAGGGTTAGCGTTAATGTTGGGGTTAGCGTTAGGATTATGGTGAAGGTTAGGGTGAGTGTTAGGTTTAGGGTGAGGTTTAGGTTGAGGGTAAGCATTAAGGTTAGGTTTAGCTTGATGGTTAGGGTTACGGTTAGGTTTATAGTGAGGTTTAGGGTGAGGGTTAGAGTTAGGGTTAGTGTTAGGTTGAGGGTTAGGGTTAGGATTAGGTTTATGGTGAGATTTAGGGTTGGCGTTAAGTTTAGGGTAAGGTTTAGGGTTAGGATTAAGGTTAGATTTAGGGTTAGGGTTATTGTTAGGACTAGGGTTAGGGTTAGGGTGAGGGTGAGGGTGAGGGTTGGCGTTAGGGCTAGGGTTAGCTTTAGGGTGATGGTGGGGGTGAGGGTTAGGTTTAGTATTAGGGTTATAGTTAGGCTGAGTTGGAGGCAGAGTGTGAGGGTGAGGTTTAGGGTTAGGGTTAGGTTTAGAGTTACAGTGAGGGCTAGGGTGAGGGTGAGGGTTAGGTTGAGGGTTAGGGTTAGGTTGAGGGTTAGTGTTAGGGTTAGAGTGAGAGTTAGGATTAGGTTGATGTTTAGTGTGAGGTTGAGTGTTTGGGTTTGGATGAGGGTTCAGGTGAGGGTGAGTGTGAGGGTGAGGGTGAGGTTTAGGTGTGGCTTAAGCATAGGGTTAGGGTGAGGTTTAGGGTTAGGGTTAGTGTTAGGTTGAAGGTGAGGGTGAGGGTTAGGCTTAGGGTTACGTTGAGGGTTAGGTTAGGTTGAGGGCTAGGGTGAGGGTGAGGGTTAGGGTGAGTTATAGGTTTAGAGTTAGGGTTAGGGTGATGGTTAGGGTGAGCGGTACATTTAGGATTAGTGTGAGGGTTAGGGTTAGTGTGTGGATTTGGGTTAGAGTTAGGGTTAGTGTGAGGTTAAAGTTTAGGGTGAGGATTAGGGTGAGGGTGAAGGTTATGTTTATCGTTAGGGTTAGGGTGAGGGTTAGGGTGAGGGTTAGGTTTAGGGTGAGGGTTAGGTTTAGTGTTAGGGTGAGGGTTAGGGTTAGGGTGAAGTTTAAGGTGAGGTGAGAGTTAGGGTGAGGATGAGGGTGAGGGTTAGGATTAGGGTTAGGGTTAGGGTGCGGATGAGGGTTATCTTGAGGGTTAGGTTTAGTATTAGTTTTAGAGTAAGGTGAGTTTTAGGGTGAGGGTAAGGATTCGGGTGAGGGTGAATTTTAGGGTGTGGGTGAGGGTTAGGTTTAGGGTGAGGTTTAGGGTTAGGGTTAGGGTTATGGTGAGGGTAAGGGTTAGGGTGAGGGTCAGGGTGAGTTTGAGTGTTAGGGTTAGCATTAGGGTTAGGGTGAGAGTGACTGTTAGGGTGAGGATTAGGGTTAGGGTTTCGGATAGGGTGAGGTTTAGGGTTAGTGTGCGGGTTAGGATTAGGTTTAGTGTGAGGATAAATGTTAGGTGTAGTGTTAGGGTGAGGGTTAGGGTTAGGGTTAGCATTAGGGTTAAGGTTAGGGGGCGAGTTAACTTTGGGGTGAGTGTTAGGGTTAGGATTAGAGTGAGGGTTAGGGCTAGGGTTAGGGTTAGGGAGAGGGTGAGGGTTAGTGAGAGGGTTAGGGTGAGGGTTAAGGTTAGGTTGAGTGATAAGGTTAGGGTGAGGGCTAGAGTGAGGGTGAGGGTGAAGGTTTCGGTTAGGTAAGGGTTTTGGTTAGGGTTATGGTGAGGATTAGGGAGAGAGTGAGGGTTAGCTTGAGGGATAGGGTTAGGGTGAGGGTTAGGGTGAGGGTTATGTGAGGGGTAGGGTTAGGCTTAGTGTGAGGGTTAGGCTTAGTGTGAGGGTTAGGGTTAGTGTGAGGGGTAGAGTTAGGGTTAGGGTGAGGGTTTGGGTTAGTGTGAGGGTTAGGGTTAGTGTGAGGGTTAGGGTTAGGGTTAGGTTTAGGGTTAGTGTGAGGATAAGGGTTAGGGTGAGTGTTAGGTTGAGGGTGATGGTTAGGTTTAGCGTTAGCTTTACGGTTAGCGTTAGGGTTAGTGTGTGGGTTAGGGTTAGGGTTAGGGTTAGGTTGAGGGTGAGGGTTAGGGTTAGGTTTAGGTTGAGGGTTAGGTTGAGTGTTAGGGTTCCGGTGAGGTTTAGGGTTGGGATTAGGGTTAGGGTGAGGGTTAGTGTGAGGGTTAGGGTTAGGGTTAGGTTTAGGGTGAGGGTGAGTGTTAGTGTTAGTGTTAGGGTGAGGGTTAAGGAAATGGTGAGGGCTATGGTGAGCATGACGATTAGGGTGAATGTGAGGCTGAGTGTTTCCGTTAGGTAAGGTTTAGGGTTAGGGTTATGGTGAGGATTAGGGTGAGGGTGAGGCATAGGTTGCAGGTTAGGTTAATGGTGAGGGTGAGGGTTAGGGTTAGGGTGAGGGTTAGTGTTAAGTGATGTTTAGCGTTAGGTTGAGGGTTAAGGTGAGGGTGAGGGTTCGGGTGACGGTGAGGATTATGTTTAGGTTTAGGTTTAGGGTTAGGATGAGGGTTAGGATGAGGTTTAGGGTTAGGGTTAGAGATAGTGTGAGGGGTAGGGTTAGGGTTAGGGTGAGGTTTAGGGTTAGTGTAAGGGTAAGGGTTAGGTTTAGGATTAGGTTTAGTGTGAGGATAATGGTTAGGGTGAGGGTTAGATTGAGGGTGAAGTTTAGGGTTAGTGTTAGTGTTAGGGTGAGGGTTAGGGTGAGTGTTAGGGTTAGGTTGAGGTTTAGGTTGAGGGTGAGCATTAGGATTAGTTTTAGGTTGATTGTTATGGTTAGGGGTAGGTTTAGGTTGAGGGTTAGGTTGAGGGTTAGAGTGTAGGTTAGTGTTAGGGTGAGGGTTAGGGTTAAGATTAGGGTTACTGTGAGTTTTAGGGTTAGGGTCATGGTTAGGGTAAGGGTTAGGGTTAGGATTAAGGTTAGATTTAGGGTTACAGTTATTGTTAGGGTTAGGGTTTGGGTTAGGGTGAGGGTGAGGGTGAGGGTTGGCATTAGGGTTAGGGTTAGGTTTAGGATGATGGTGGCGGTGAGTGTTAGTTTTAGGATTAGGGTTATGGTTTGGCTGAGGGAGAAGCAGAGGGAGAGGGTGAGGTTTAGGGTTAGGGTTAGGTTTAGAGTGAGGTTAATGTTAGGTTGATGTTTAGGGTGAGGCTGAGTGTTAGGGTTAGGGTGAGGGATCGCGTGTGGGTGAGTGTTAGTGTGAGGGTGATGTTTAGGGTGTGGATTAGGTTTCAGGTTAGGGTGAGGTTTACGTTGAGTGTTAGGGTTATGGTTAGGGTTAAGTTGAAGGTGAGCTAAGGGTTAGGTTCAGGGTTAGGTTTAGGTTTAGGGCTAGGGTGAGGGGTAGAATTAGGGTTTGGGTGAGGGTAAGGGTTAGTGTGAGGTTTTGGGTTAGAGTTAGGGTTAGTGTGAGGTTAAAGTTTAGGGTGAGGGTAAGGGTGAGGGTGAGGGTTAGGGTTTTGGTTAGGGTTAGGGTGAGGGTTAGGGTGAGGGTTAGGTTGAGGGTTAGGATGAGGTTTAGCTTTAGGGTGAGGGTTAGGTTTAGGGTTAGGGTGAGAGTTAGGGTTAGGGTACTGTTTAACGTGAGGGTGAGGGTTAGGGTTAGGGTGATGTTTAGGGTGAGGTGAGGGTTACGGTTAAGGTGTGGGTTAGGGTTAGGTTTAGGTGTAGGTTGAGGGTGAGGGTTAGTGTTAGGGTTAGGGTGGGGGTTAAGGTTAGGGTGTGGTCTAGGGTGAGGCTGAGTGTAAGGGTGAGGGTTAGTGTGAGGGGTAGCGTGAGGATTAGGTTGAGGGTTAGGTTAGTGTGAGGGTTAGGGTTAGAGTTAGTGTGAGGATAAGTGTTAGGGTGAGGGTTAGGTTGAGTGTTAGGTTTAGGGTTAGGGTTAGTGTTAGTGTGAGGGTTAGGTTTAGTATTAGGGTTACGGTTATGGTTAGGTTTATAGTTAGGGTTAGGGTTAGTGTTTGGGTGAGGGTGAGTGTGAGGGTTGGCGTTAGGGTTAGTTTTAGGGTTAGGTTGAGGGTGGGTGTGAGGGTTAGGTTTAGGATTAGGGTTAGGTTTAGGCTGAGGGGGAGGGTGAGTATGAGGGTGAGGTTTTGGGTTATGGTTATGGTTAGGGTTATGGTGAGGGCTAGGATGAGGGTGAGGGTGAGGGTGAGGGTGAAGGAGAGGGTTAGGTTTAGTGTGAGGATTTGGATTAGGGTTAGAGTTAGGGTTAGGATGAGGGTGAGGGTTGGGTTAGGGTTAGTGTGAGGTTTAGGTTAGAGTGAGGGTTAGGGTGACGGTGAGGGTTAGGGTGTGTGTTAGTGTTAGGTTTATGTTTCGGGTGAGGGTTAGGGTTGGGGTTAGAATGAGGTTGAGGCTTAGGGTGAGGGGTAGCATTAGTGTTAGGGTGAGGGTTAGAGTTAGTGTGAGGGTTAGGGATGGAGTTAGGGTTAGGCTTAATGTGAGGATAATAGTTAGGGTGAGGGTTAGGTTAAGTGTTAGCGTTAGGGTAAGTTTTAGGGTAAGGGTGAGGGTTAGCGTAAGGGTTAGGGATAGGGTGAGTGTGAGGGTGAGGGTTAGAATTAGGATTAGGTTGATGGTTAGCGTTAGTGTGAAGGTTATGGTAAGGGTTAGGGTTAGTCTGAGAATTAGGATTTGGTTTAGGGTGAGTGTTAGTGTTAGGTTTAGGGTGAGGGTTAGGGTGAGGGTTAGGGTTAGGGTGAGGGTGAGGGTAAGGGTGAGGGTGAGGGTTAATTTTAGGCTTAGGGTGTGGGTGAGGGTTAGGGTGAGGGTTAGTGTTAGCGTTTGGGTGAGGGTGGGGGTAAGGATGAGGGTTAGGTTTAGGGTTAGGGTTATGGTTAGTGTGAGGGTGAGGTTGAGGGTTAGGGTTAGGATTAGGTTTAGGTTTAGTATTAGGCTGAGTGAGAGGGTGAGGCTTAGGCTGAGGGTGAGGTTTACGTTTAGGGTTTGGGTTAGGGTGAGCGCTAGTGTATGGGTGAGAGTGAGGGTTTCGGTTAGGTAAGTGTTAGGGTTAGGGTGAGGATTAGGGTGAGGGTGACGTTTAGTGTGAGAGTTAGGGTTAGGGTAAGGGTTAGGGTGATTGTCTGGGTTAGGGTTAGGGTTAGGGTTAGGGTGAGTCTAAGGATTAGGGTGAGGGTTAGGGTGCTGGTGAGGGTTAGGGTTAGCATTCGGGTTAGGGTGAGGTTGAGGTTTAGGGTGAGGTTTAGGGTTAGGGATAGGGTTAGTATTACGGTTAGGGTTAGAGTTAGGGTGAAGGTTAGGCTGAGGGGTAGGATAAGGTTTAGGATGAGGGTTAGGTTTAGTGTGAGGATTAGGGTTAGGCTTAGGGTTAGTGTCAGGGTAATGATTAGGGTGTGTGTTAGGGTGAGGGTGAGGGTCAGGTTTAGCATTAGGGTTAGGGTTAGGGTGAAGGTTAGATTACGGTTAGGGTTAGGGTGAGGGTGAGGGTGAGGATTAGGGTTACTGTTAGGTTGAGGGTTAGGTTTAGGGTTTGGGTTAGGGTGAGGGTGAGGTGAAGATTTCGGCTAGGTAAGGGTTATGTGTAGGTTAGGGTGAGGATTAGGTTGAGGGTGAGTGTTAGATTGAGGGTTAGGGTTAGGGTGTGGGTTAGGTTTAGCGTGATGTTTAGGGTGATGGTGAAGGTTAAGGTGAGGGAAAGTAGAAGGATTAGAATTAGGGATAGGGTGAGGATTCGTGTTAGTGTGAGGGTTAGGGTTAGGGTTAGGATTAGTGTGAGGATGAGGGTTAGGTTGAGGATTAGGTTGAGGGTGAGGTTTAGGGTTAGTGTTAGGGTTAGTGTTAGCGATAGGGTGAGGATTAGGGTTAGTGTGAGGGTTAGGGTTAGGGTTAGGTTTAGGGTTACTGTGAGGATAAGGGTTAGGTTGAGGTTTATGTTGAGGGTGAAGGTTAGGTTTAGCCTTAGGGTCACGGTAAGCGTTAGGGTGAGTTTTAGGTTTAGGGTGAGGGTTAGGATTATGGTTAGGTTGAGGATTAGGTTTAGTGTGATGTTTATGGTGAGGGTGAGTGTTAGTGTGAGGGTGAGGATGATGGTTAGGGTTAGGGTTAGGGTTAGGTTTAGGGTGAGAGTGAGGTTTAGGGTGAGGGTTAGGGTTAGTGTTAGGGTGAGGATTAGGGTTAGGGTTAGGGTTATGGTGAGGGTAAGTCTTAGGGTGAGGTTGAGGTTTAGGGTTAGCGTTAGGGTAAGGGTGAGGGTTGGTGTGAGGGTAAGAGTTAGGGTTAGGGTGAGGGTTATTGTTAGGGTTAGGGTGGGGGTTAAATTTAGGGAGAGGTCTAGGGTGAGGTTGAGGGTTAGGGTTAGGGTTAGTGTGAGGGGTAGGGTTAGGGTTACGGTTAGTATGAGGGTTCGGGTTAAGTTTAGGATTAGGGTTAATGTGAGGATAAGGGTTAGGGTGAGGGTTAAGTTGAGGTTGAAGTTTAGGGTTAGCGTTAGGTTTGGGGTTAGCGTTAGTGTTATGGTGAGGGTTAGGGTGAGTGTTAGGGTTCGGGTGAGGTTTCGCTTGAGGGTGAGCCTTAGGGTTAGGTTTACGTTGATGGTTAGCGTTAGGGTTAGGTTTAGGGTGAGGGTTACGGTGAAGTTTAGAGTGAGGGTTAGTGTTAGGGTGAGGGATAAGGTTAGGATTAGTGTTACAGTGAGTTTTAGGGTTAGGGTTATGTTTAGGGTAAGGGTTAATGTTAGGATTAAGTTTAGATTTAGGTTTAGGGTTATTCTTATTGTTAGGGTTAGGGTTAGGGTGAGGGTGAGGGTGAGGGTTGGCGTTAGGGTTAGTTTTAGGGTGATGGTGGGGTTGAAGGTTAGGTTTAGGATTAGGGTTATGGTTAGGCTGAGGGGAAGGCAGAGGATGAGGGTGAGATTTAGGGTTAGGGTTAGGTTTAGAGTGACGGTGAGGGCTAGGGTGAGGGTGAGGTTTAGGTTGAGGGTTAAGGTTAGGGTGAGGGTTAGGGTAAGGGTTAGAGTGCGATTTAGGGTTAGGTGGATGTTTAGGGTGAGGCTGAGTGTTAGGGTTCGGGTTCGGGTGAGGGTGAGGGTGAGTGTGAGGGTGAATGAGAGATTTAGGGTGTGGCTTAGATTTCGGTTTAGGGTGAGGGTTATGGTGAGGTTTAGGGTTAGGGTTAGGATTAGGTTGAAGTTGAGGTTGTGGGTTATGGTTAGGGTTAGGTTGAGGGTTAGGGTTAGGTTGAGGGCTAGTGTGAATGGTAGAGTTAAGGTTAGGGTGAGGGGTACGGTTAGTGTGAGGGTTTGGGTTAGAGTTAGGTTTAGGGTGAGGGTAAGGGTGAGGGTTAGGTTTAGGGTTAGGGTGAGAGTTAGGTTTAGGGTACTCTTTAGCGTGAGGGTGAGAGTTAGGGTGAGGTTTAAAGTTAGGGTTATGTTTAGGGTGAGGTGAGGGTTAGGGTTAAGGTGTGGGTTAGGGTTAAGTTTAGGTTTAGGGTGAGGGTGAGGGTTAGTGTTAGGGGTAGGATGGGGGTTAAGGTTAGGGTGAGGTCTAGGGTGAGGGTGAGGGTTAGGGTGAGGGTTAGTGTGAGGGGTAGCGTTAGGATTAGGGTGAGGGTTAGGGTTAGTGTGAGGGTTAGGGTTAAGTTTAGCGTTAGGGTTAGGATTAGGTTTAGGGTTAGTGTGAGTATAAGGGTTAGGGTGAGGTTTAGGTTGAAGTTGAGGGTTAGGTTTAGGATTAGGGTTTGGGTTATGGTTAGGGTTATTTTTAGGGATAGGTTTAGGGTTTGGGTGAGAGTGAGGGTGATGGTTGATCTTAGGGTTAGGTTTAGGGTGAGGGTGAGGGGGAGGTTTTGGGTTAGGGTGAGGTTTTGGCTTAGGGTTAGATTTAGGGTTACATTGAGCGCTAGGTTGAGGGTGAGGGTTAGGGTGAGGGTGAGGTTGAGGGTGAGGGTGAGGGTGAGGGTTAGGTTTAGGGTGAGGGTTAGGATTAGGGTTAGGGTTAGGTTTAGGGTGAGGGTGAGATTTGGGGTAGGGTTAGAATGAGGGTTACTGTTAGGGTGAGTGTTAGGTTTAGGTTTCGGGTGAGGGATAGGGTTAGGGCTAGAGTGAGGGTGAGGCTTAGGTGAGGGTTAGAGTCACTGTTATGGTGAGGGTTAGAGTTAGTGTGAGGGTTAGGGATGGGGTTAGGGTTAGGGTTTTTGTGAGGATAATGGTTAGGGTGAGGGTTAGGTTAAGCGTTAGGTTTAGGGTGAGGGTTAGGGTGAGTGTTAGGGTTAGGGTTAGTGCTGGTGTTAGGGTGAGGGTAAGGTTTATGGTTATTGTTAAGGTAAGGATTAGAGTTAGGGTGAGGGTTATGATAAGGTTTAGGGATAGGGTGAGTGTGAGGATGTGGGTGAGGGTTAGGGTTAGGGTGATGGTTAGGGTTAGGGTGAGGGTTAGGGTAAGGGTTAGGGTTAGGTTGAGGGTTAGGGTTTGGTTAAGGGTGAGTGTTAGGATTAGGTTTAGGGTTAGTGTAAGGGTTAGGGTTAGGGTTAGTGTGAGTATAAGGGTTAGGGTGAGGTTTAGGTGTCGGCCCCAGGACAAGGTCAGTGGTCGTAGATAAAGAACAGACAGTACGTGTTCCTCAGTTCCCATTTAGAAATTCCCCAGACAGGACCTTGAGATAACGACCACCTGGCAAGACTACAAGCTTAGCCAAATGTCAACCAATCATAGGCCTGTAACCATGTAACCCGCCCTTAAACCAACCATGGGCCATTCATTTTACAAAGAGTGTTACAAAATTTCCCGCGAGGCAAAGTGATTGTTGGCGTATATGATGACCTTTAAATGGACCAATCTTGGGATGCTTTGTTTTATGCATTAATCTTGTGGTTTTTGCCTTTAAAAGAATGCTTGTAACCGCTGCTCGGGGCTTCCTGTCTGCTCGGGACAGAGAGTCCGTTTGCACAAACGTCAAATAAACTCCTCTTGCTTATTGCATCTCCCGGCCTGGAGTCTGAGTTTCTGGGGCGCCCTCCCGTTGACGAAAGTATCCCAGGAGTCTGGGGTCTTTCATTTGGTGCGTTGGCCGGGAACCAGGCTCCCCCAAACCCCAGATTCCAGGAATGGCAGGAGGTAAGATAGAGCTCTTGTCTTTCGTGTTTGTCGTGTTCATTTCATGTTTTGGGGATCCTAAAGTGCCTGTACAGGACATGTGTGGTGGACCAGAGGAAAAAGCAGACGTGCCCACTACCCTGGTCCCGCACTGGGCTTCTACCCCAGGGTGCGTGAATTTGTGGTGGACTGGAGGGAAAAGCAGACGTGCCCACTACCCTAGTCCCGCCCTGGAGTCCTACTCCAGGGTCGCGTGGAGGGGGGACGAGATCCGAGTGTCTCTGTGTTCGGGGGAGTTAAGGCACGGCCGTCCTCTCCCTTCTGAAGTTTCTCTCCTGATTTGTGCTCACTCGGGGACCGCGCGGCGTTTGTCTAGTCTTGTCTGTGTCTGTCTGACGTTAATTGTCTTTGGTGTTTGTTTTGTGACTTTCAAGGAAATGTGTCAACAAGCGAGTCCACTCCTAGGACACCTGAGACCTTGTCCTAGATCGTTTAAAAACAAAAACCGCTGGTTCTGCTTTTGTAACTTGCTTGTTTGTCAATTATTAATCTGCCACTGACCACCTGCGAGTGGCCTCAGTTAGATCTCAGCATTGGGCCTTGGCTCGGGGGGGTCTAAACGTGGGGGAGAACCTGTCAGTCTGAGGGGATGGCCGCTAGGGACTTCTTTCCCTTGCCCCAAGATGACTGGCAATTCTCCTCCGCCTTGGAAGGCCCCTGGGTCAACGTCTGCAGGAATCTAAGAGAAAAATCCTCCGGAGGTGAGTAGGGGTGTTGAGTCCCCTGGTAAGTGAATGGTGGTGAGATGTCGCCCCATTCACTGAGACCTGATTTTGTCTTTGTGGCCACTTATTTGTCTTGTTTACTTTAGTGTGTGTGTTTGTTTTATGTTTTCTGGTGTAGGGAAGTTCTGGGTGAGTGTGGCAGGCTCACCCAGCAGACTCTGGATTCACCTTGCTGAATGAGAACAGCACAGAGTTCCGGTAGGGATAAACTGGGGCCCATTAGTCCCCAACTCAGCCTTCAGTTCTTGTCTAGTTCTGTTTTAGAATTGGTACCAATTTTAAATGTGGATCCTTGGTTTTTGTGTTTATCTGTGTTTTTGTTATTTATTTGAACATCTCTGGGGAAATAAATGTTCCAGCTGGGCTTGGTCACAGACCTGCTATGCCCACCCCCCCCCCCGAGGCATGGAAGGTTACTGGGCTAGTTTGGTTCCCTTCAAGACTCAGCCTGCATTTACTCCTCGTGGAGGCTGCCAGCAGGGAGGGTGTAGAAGGCTGTCTGTCTAGTTTGGACTTTTTCAGCTAGTCCTGACAATGTAACAATTTGTAAAGTGCTCTTGTCTATCTGTGTGAGTGTTTTGTGTGTGTCTGTGAACATGTTCAAAGATAAGAATTGTCAGCATGCTGTAACAATTGGGTGAGTTTAAATTTAAAATTCAAAAGGTTATGAGGTTTGGACATTACCAAAAATTCTAAAAAAATCTTCACATTGTTTTAAATGGCTTTTTAAAGGTTTTTTTTAACTTGCAAATTAGAAAATCTGGTATTTTAAAAAACTAATATTTTAAATGCATAAGACTGTTTATACTGTAATCAAGTTATCTTGCTTAACAAAATGCATTGGCTGTTTGGGATCTGGTTCCCTTGGCTAAAATTTGGGATAAATATTAAAAATTTAAATGTAAAGGTTAGTTTAACACTGTCAAAGATGTTACCTGTTCTGTCTGTCTGAAAACTGTGTATTTCATTCAAGAACCAAGAAAAGAGACGGGGAAAAATTTAGAAGCCAACAGAAGACCTATGTTTAGGGATAAGGGGTGAACAAGCAGAAGTGCAGTTCAGCTAGTCATGCATGGTGGGACAGGTCCTGGGAAGAGTCCATGCATGGTGAAAGAGGGCAAGCTGGCACAAACGCAGTTCATCTAACCCTAAAGAGTCGGATTGGGTGCGTACCCATTCCATAGAAGGGGCTGAGTGGCCCATCTTTGTTCTTTCTTTTCCCTGCAGATAGACACTAAAAACATGATGGTTAAAATGAGTGATGTGATGATCTGATTAGTATTGCTAAAACTTCCCCTTGGATGTGTTAACATTAAAATTAGAAAGGCCTTTAAAAAAAGGGTTAAAAAGTTATTTATATAATGTGACTTGCTTTTAATGTTTTATAATTAGGATGTTTTTAAAAGCCATAAAGACACGAAGTCTAGCTTTTTGGTTCAGTTATGATGATTGTTATTTTCGCATTAAGGAAAAATTGTCATTTGAGTTTAAAAATCTTATTGTGTGTCTGTTTTAAAACAAGCAACTAAGAGACAATGAGTTACACTTGGCCTCAAGATTTCAAGGGATCTTTTCAAAATGCAAATAAGAGGCTTTAAAAAAATTAGGAAAGGATATTTGGATATAAAGTTTAAATGTAAAATTGTTCTTAACATTGGCCTCAATGTACACAAAGGAAAAAATTAGGATTACCAAAATAATTGCGATTCCAGTTTGCTCTTATAGGTTGTTTTTTTTTTTTGTTCGGCCGTGGGGCTTGAACTCTGGGCCTGGGCGCTGTCCCTCAGCTCTTCAGCTCAAGGCGAGTGCTCTACCACTTGAGCTACAGCCCCAGTTCCGGTTTTCTGGTGGTTTAATGGAGATAGGAGTCTCAAGGTCTCTCCTGCCCGGGCTGGCTTTGAACTGCGATCCTCAGATCTCAGCCTCCTGAGTAGCGCCCGGCAGGATGTTTTTTTTTTAAGTTTCCAGCAAGCCCAGAGCAAAGCACAGAGGATTCTTACAAGTTTGTCAGATGTAACTTTGACTCTTAATAAGTTTCAGGTAAGAGCATGCTTAAAAGCTACTTCTATGTTGACCACCTTGTTGCTTTTAATTGGAGTAAAATGGCCTTTTATAAGACTCACTGATCTGCAAACTGGTTCAAAGCCAGCCCGGGCACAAAAAGGTTCCTGTGAGACTGTCACCTCTATTCAGCCAGCAGAGTACTAGCCCTGGACTGAAGAGTCAGGGGACAGTACTCAAGCCCCAAACTGGAGGCTCACAGTGGCAGAGTACTAGCCCTGGACTGAATAGTTAGGGGACAGCATTCAAGCCCTGAGTCTGGGACTCAAAGTGGCAGAGTGCTAGCCTTGAGCTGTAGAGCTGAGGGACAGTGCTCAGGCCCCGAGTTCAAGTCCAGCGACCAGCTAAAGGGAAATGCCAATGAGGCATTTTTCCCAATGTGAAGAAGAGACTCCTGGGACAAAAGCAATGGAGGAGCATCCAGAGGCAGTAAGCCACTGCTTGGATGGCAGAAATGACAGATCCTAGAGTCACTTGTGCGTGGCCCTTCAAAACTGGTCAGAGCCAGGAGGTCATAAAAATAGTTTATAAGCATGCCAAATGTCCATGACTATCTACCTTGTAAGGGACAGGAACTTGCCAGTCCTCTGTGATAGTAAAAGCCAATGTTATAAAATGTGGGGGATAGTTTAAATCTCAACCCCTTTATGTGCCAAAAGCTCTAATTGAGCTGACACTAGTTACATGAAGTTCATCTGCTCAGGAAAAAGTTTGTAAACCTGAGAGTGTGTTTCTATTTGATATCTGTCTAAAGGCCTGCAAAGATAACTTAGGCATTGTTTGGGATCATTAGAGATCACATTCCAAGCCATCTAGAAAGATGCTTTTGCAAACCAGAGTGCTAAACAAGCTGCACTGCTGTAGCCAGAAAAAAGGTCTGTGCAGTTGTCAAAAGTTAAATATTGTTCTAAATGACATCTAACCCTGATGGCCTCTTTGTAAAATAGGCTAAGATTATAGGTTCCTGGCTAGGTAAGATCAACAAGTTACAGAAGATGGACCTTCGCCCTTCTACCCCCATTTTAAGTTCAAGGGTCCAGAGTCAGTTTTGGAGAAATGAGGCAAAATAGATAAAAATAATTTTTAAAAAAGGCATAAAAAATAGTGTTAACAGTTGTCAGTGTACAAGGTGTAAAGACTGCATCTGTCAGAGATGGCTACAAGACTAAGCCTTCTGAGCCTTCTGTGTCTATTTACAAAAATATCTGGTTAGTAAAAAAGTTGTGATTTTGGTAAATTGTCCTGGACTATCGTTTAAAGATCTTAAAAATCAGCAGGATCAAAGCCTGCCAAGCCTATGCAATGTATTTTTAACCAGTCTGTGTAGGAATTTACAGCCGAGCATGAGGTGTGACAGTCCCTTGGAGGCACTGAGAGATCCTGCTGCTGCTGCTGCTGCGGCTGCTGCTGCTGCTGCTGCTGCTGCTGCTGCTGCTGCTGCTGTTGCTGCTGCTGCTGCTGCTGCGGCTGCTGCGGCTGCTGCATACCTTAATGGGTAAAGTTCAAAGACGGCCTGACAGCCACCTGGAGAAATTCCTGCCTGATTCCATCACCTGAGTCTGCTTCCTGGTTGACTGCTGCTAAATCTAAGAACTTGTGGTACATTCTTTTGGGTGATATCCAGAAACCCTCTCTTCCCACAGTGGATATTAAGGACAAGGATATCACTGGCTTGCTTGTCTTAGTCACTTCAATGCATAGTGACTGAAAATCCACTCTATGGTCACAGCCTAGTTTGGCTCTGGTATGGTAATAACCTGAGTGTGTTATCAATGAAAATTGTAAAGGAGAGGGGGGTAGTAAAGAAAGCCTTGGAAAAGGAATTATAAAGGAGAGGGGGGTAGTAAAGAAAGCCTTGGGAAGGGAATTGGGGAAAAATTGGTATCCCCTTTAGATAAGAAAGGATTTAAAAAGTAAGGATTGTCTTTAATTGTTTGGAAAAGGGAAAGAAGACAAACCTCAGAAAGTTTAAGTATGTAGCAATTGGTATGAGTATGTCGCAAATGGTATGAGTATGTCACAAATGGTATGAGTATGTCTTAAAATTGGAGCTTACAAGTACAACTGGTATAAAATTAAGTGAACTGTGATACACGGAGGGAGGACTGGTAAAAAAAATGTAAGGGGCTCTGGTACTCTTACTTTTGTTACAATCGGACCTTGTATACTCAACAGACTGATGTCTTTTCTAAAAGAAAAAAATCAGCGCAGTCCATCTATTAGTTCTGAGGTCTCAATACCAAGCACTGAGAACAACTGACACCCCACAAAATAATGTAGAGACACCCTAAATTTTAAGGTTAAAATTACTCCTGAGAAGAAGTGGGGAATGAAAAATTAGGGCTGCGTCCATTTTACAATTTACGAACTGCTGACTCTCCTTCTGTAAACTTGCTTGATTGAGCTAACACCAACCCCCCCGCCCCCCCGGAAACAAGGAATTGGGTAAAGTCTCAGAGCCCAGGTGTCAGCTCCAGGACAAGGTCAGTGGTCGTAGATGAAGAACAGACAGTAAGTGTTCCTCAGTTCCGATTTAGAAATTCCCCAGACAGGACCTTGAGATAACGACCACCTGGCAAGACCATAAGCTTAGCCAAATGTCAACCAATCAAAGGCCTGTAACCAAGTAAACCCCCCTTAAACCAACCATGGGCCAGTCATTTTACAAAGAGTGTTAAAAAATTTCCCGCGTGGCAAAGTGATTGTTGGAGTATATGATGACCTTTAAATGGACCAATCATGGGATGCTTTGTGTTATGCATTAATCTTGTGGTTTTTGCCTTTAAAAGAAGGCTTGGAACCGCTGCTCGGGGCTCCCTGTCTGCTCGGGACAGAGAGTCCATTTGCACAAACGTCAAATAAACTCCTCTTGCTTATTGCATCTCCCGGACTGGAGTCTGAGTTTCTGGGGCGCCCTCCCGTTGACAAAAGTATCCCAGGAGTCTGGGATCTTTCAATGGTTAGTGTGAGGGTGAGGTTGAGGGTTAGGTTTAGGATTAGGTTTAGGTTTAGGGTTAGGCTGAGGGAGAGGGTGAGGATGAGGCTGAGGGTGAGGTTTACGTTTAGGGTTTGGGTTAGGGTGAGGGCTAGTGTATGGGTGAGGGTGTGGGTTTCGGGTAGGTAAGTGTTACGGTTAGGGTGAGGATTAGGGTGAGGTTGACGGTTAGTGTGTGAGTTAGGGTTAGAGTGAGGGTTAGGGTGACTGTGAGGGTTAGGGTTAGGGTGAGGGTGAGGGTAAGGTTTAGGGTTAGGGTTAGGGTGCTGGTGAGGGTTAGGGTTAGCATTAGGGTTAGGGTCAAGGTGAGGGTTAGGGTGAGGTTTAGGGATAGGTTTAGGATTAGGGTTAGGGTTAGAGTTAGGGTGAGGGTTAGGCCGAGGGGTAGGGTAAGGGTTAGGGTGAGGATTAGGTTTAGTGTGAGGATTAGGGTTAGGTTTAGAGTTAGGTTTAGGGTAAGGATTAGGCTGTGGGTTAGGGTGAGGGTGGGGGTTAGGTTTAGCATTAGGGTTAGTGTTAGGGTGAGTGTTAGGATTAGGGTTAGGGTTAGGGTGAGGGTGAGGGTGAGGAGTAGGGTTACTGTTAGTTTGAGGGTTTGGGTTAGGGATTGGGTTAGGGTAAGGGTGAGGGTGAGGTGAAGGTTTCGGTTATGTAAGGGTTATGTTTAGGTTAGGGTGCGGATTAGGTTGATTGTGAGGGTTAAATTGAGAGTTAGGGTTAGGGTGAGGGTTAGGGTTAGGCATAAGGTGAGGGTTAGGTTTAGCGTGATGTTTAGGGTGAGGGTGAGGGTTAAGGTGAGGGAAAGGATTAGGGTTAGAATTAGGGATAGGGTGAGGATTAGTGTTGGTGTGAGGGTTAGGGTTAGGGTTAGGGTTATTGTGAGGATGAGGGTTAGGTTGAGGTTTAGGGTGAGGGTGAGGGTTAGGGTTAGCGTTAGTGTTAGGATTAGGGATAGGGTGAGGTTTAGGGTTAGTGTGAGGGTTAGGGTGAGGGTTACTGTGAGGATAAGGGTTAGCGTGAGGGTTATGGTGAGTGTGGGGGTTAGGGTTAGCCTTAGTGTTATGGTGAGCGTTAGGGTGAGGGTTAGGGTTAGGGTGAGGTTTAGGGTTATATTTAGGTTGAGTATTAGGTTTCTTGTGATGTTTATGGTGAGGGTGAGTGTTAGTGTGAAGGTGAGGATGAGGGTTAGGGTTAGGGTTAGGTTTAAGTTTAGGGTGAGAGTGAGGGTGAGGGTAAGGTTTAGGGTTAGTGTTAGGGTGAGGATTAGGGTTAGGGTTAGGGTTATGGTGAGGGTAAGTCTTAGGGTGAGGTTTAGGGTGAGGCTGAGGTTTAGGGTTAGCGTTAGGGTAAAGGTGAGTGTTGGTGTGAGGGTTAGAGTTAGGGTTAGGGTGAGGGTTAAGGTTAGGGTTAGGGTGAGTGTAAGAATTAGGGTGAGGGTTAGGGTGAGGTTGAGGGTTAGGGTTATAATTAGTGTTATGGTGAGGTGAGGGTTAGGGTGTGTTTATTGTGAGGGTGAGTGTTAGGCAGAGGGTGAGGTTGAGGTTTAGGTTTAGGTTTAGGGCTAAGGTAAGAGTGAGGGTGAGGGAGAGGGTTAGGGTTCGGATGCGGGTGAGGGTGAGCATTACTGTTAGGGTTATGGTGAGGGTTAAGTTTAGGGTGAGGGTTAAGGTTAGTGTGAGGGCTCACGGGAGGGTAAGGGTTCGGGTGAGGGTGAGTGTGAGGGTTTTGGTTAGGTAAGGGTTAAGGTTAAGGTTATGGTGAGGACTAGCATAATGGTGAGGTTTATGGTGAGGTTAGGGTTATGGTGAGGGTTAGGGTGAGGGTTAGGGTTAGGGTTATGGTTAGGGTTAGGGTGAGGGTTAGTGTGAGTTTCAGGGTTAGGGTTAGGTTTAGTGTGAGGATGAGGGTTAGTGTTAGGGTTAGGGTGAGGGTTAAGTTTAGGGTGTGGCCTAGGGTGATGGTGAGGGTTATGGTGAGGGTGAGGGTGAGGGTTTCGTTTAGGTAAGTTTTAGGGTTAGGGTTATGGTTAGGGTTAGGGTTAGGATGAGGGTGAGGGTTAGGTTGAGGTTTAGTGTAAGGGTGAGGGTCAGCGTAAGGGTTAGGGAGAGGGTTAGGATTAGGGTGATGTTTAGGGTGAGGTTGAGTGTTAGGTTTAGGGTGAGGGTTCAGGTTAGGGTGAGGGTTAGGATGACAGTTAGGCTGAAGGTTAGGGTTAGTGTTAGGGTGAGGGTTAGGGTTAGGATTAGGATTAGGCTTAGGTTTAGGTTGAGGTTTAGGGATGGGTCAGGGTTTGTTTAGGGTTAGGTTTAGAGTTAGGGTGTGGGTGAGGGTGAGGGTTAGGGTTTGGATTAGGGTTAGTGTTAGGGTTAGGCTGAGGGTGAGGTTGAGGGTGTGTGTGAGGTTTAGGGTTAAGGTGAGGGTTAGATTAGGATTAGCGTTAAGGGTTAGGTGAGGGTTAGGTTTAGGATTAAGTTTTATATGAGGATTAAGTTGAGGGTTAGGGTTAGGGTTCGTGGGAGGTTAAGGGTTAGGGTGAGGGTTAGGGTGAGGGTGATGGTTAGGGTTAGGCCTTAGGGTTAGGATGAGGGTTAGGGTGAGGGTTAGTGTTAGGTTTTGGGTTAGGTTTAGTGTGAGGGTAAGGGTTAGGTTGATTTTTAGAATGAGAGTTAGTGTTACTGTTAGGGTTAGCATTAGGGTGAAGGTTAGGGTGAGGATCAGGGTTAGGGAGAGCTTTACGGTGACAGTGAGAGTTAGTGTGAAGGAGAGGGTTAGGGTTAGAGTGAGGGTGAGGATTACGTTTAGGGTGAGGGCTAGTGTGAGGGAGAGGTTTAGGGTGAGGGTGAGGGGTAGGGGTAGGTTTAGGGTTAGTGTTAGGTTTAGGCTGAGGGTTCGTGTTAGTGTGAGGGTGAGGGCTAGTTTTAGCATTAGGGTTAGGATTAGGTATAGGGTTAGGGTGAGGGCGAGGGTGAGATTGAGGTTGCGGTTAGGGTTATGGTTAGTGTTAGGCTGAGGGTGGGGATTAGGGTGAGGGTGAGGGTTAGGGTTACTTTTAGGGTGAGGGCTAGGATGAGGGTTGGGGTTAGGGTGAGGTTGAGGTTGAAGATGAAGGTTAGGTTTAGGGTGAGGATTAGGTTTAGGGTTAGGGTTAGGGTGAGGGTTAGGATTAGGATGATGTTTAGTGTGAAGGTGAGAGTTAGGGTGAGGCCGAGTCTGAGGATTAGGGTGTAGGTGATGGTTAGGTTTAGGGTGAGGGTTAGGGTGACGGTGAGGTTTAGTGTGAAGGTGAGAGTTAGGGTTAGGTTTAGGGTGAGATTGAGGGTTAAGGTTGGGGTGAGGGGTTAAGTGAGGGGTAGGGTAAGGGTTAGGGTGAGATTTAGGTTTAATGTGAGGGTTAGGGTTAGGCTTAAGTTTAGTGTGAGGGTAAGGGTTAGTATGGGGGTGAGGGTTAGAATTAGTTTAAGGGTGAGGGTTAGGGTTCGGGTGAGGTTTAGGGTAGGGTTAGGGTCAGGGTGAGGGTGAGGGTGAGGGTGAGTTTTAGGGTGTGGATGATGGTTAGGGTTAGGGTGAGGGTTATGGTGATGTTGAGGTTTAGGATGAGGGAGAGGTTTAGGGTTACAGTGAGCATTAGGGTGAGGGTTAGGGTTAGGTTTAGTGTGCGGATTAGGTTTAGGGTAAGGGTTAGGGTGAGGGTAAGTGTTAGGGTGACGGTTAGGTTGAGAGTGAGGGTTAGGGTTAGCGTTAGGGTTCGGGTGAGGTTTAGGGTGAGGGATAAGGTGAGGGTTAGGGTTAGTATGAGGGTGAGGTTTAGAATTAGTTTTAGGGAGAGCGGTAGGGTGAGGGTTAGGGTTAGGGTTAGTGTGAGGATTAGGGTTAGGGTTAGGGTTATGTTGAGGGAAAGGGTTAGGGCTAGGTTTAGATTAGGTTGAGGGTTAGGGTTAGTGTGAGGTTTAGGCTGAGGGTTAGGGTGAGTGGTAGGGTTACGGGGAGGGTTAAGGTTAGTGTGAGGGTAGGGAGAGGGTGAGGGTGAGCGTGAGGGTGAGGGTGAGGGTGAGGGTTTTGTTTAGGTTAGGGTTAGGGTTAGGGTTATTCTGAGGATAAGGGTGAGGGTGAGGGTTAGTTTAAGGTTTAGGATTAGGGTGAGTTTTAGGGTTAGGTTTAGGGTGATGGTTATGGTTAGGGTGATGTTTAGGGGGAGAGGGAGCATTAGAGTGAGGGTGCGGGTTTGGGTGAGGGTGAGGGTTAAGGTTAGGATTAAGATGAAGGTTAGGATTAGGGTTAGGGTTAGGGTGAGGTTTAGTGTGAGGGGTAGGGTTCGGGTTAGCGTGAGGGTTAGGGTTAGTGTGAGGATTAGGGTTAGGTTTATGGTTAGTGTGAGGATAAGGGTTAGGGTGAGGGTTAGGTTGAGGCTGACGGTTAGGGTTAGCGTTAGTGTTAGGGTGAGCGTTAGGGTGAGTTTTAGGGTTAGGGTGAGTGTTAGGGTTAGGGATAGGGTTAGAGTTAGGGTGAGGGTGAGAGTAAAAGTGAGGGTTAGGTGTAGGGTTAATGTCGCGACCACCTCGACCAGCAAGGAAGACACGACCTGGGATTCTTATTAATGCGGTTTATTCAGGACCTTGTTACAAGCTTCTCTCCTGCTTCTCTCCTGCCTGCTTCTTCCTGCTTCTCTCCGCCCCCTGCACCCGCACTCTGGCTATAAGCCTCCTGGATGGCCAATCCCTAAGCGCCACGTGGCATATACCGATAGGGTCGCAAACACGGAAGCAAACTAGGAGCCAAGTCATAGCCATATAAGGAGTTGTTTTTACAGAGAGCACTCGTCACCGGGAAGATGGAAAGTGGGAGCCAGCGCCATCTTACCAAGGAGTTACAATGTTGCTGTTGCGGCCGCTCCTTACGGCCGCGCCGTCTTTGGTCGCGGCTCCCGTAGCTCTCCACAGCTCCCCTTTTTTTGTTTTATTAAGCAAAGGTAAGAGTAGAGGTTGGGCCTCTGTCTAAAACATTAATGAGAGGACCTTGCACTGGTCTTCGCCTGAGGAGCGCCTTCCCCAGTGATGACCAGGCCCGTCCGATGCCTTTTTTGCAGAGGTGGGATCTTGGGCATCAACCCACTTGCAACCCAACATGCTCTTCTTGGGCTCACACCAGGGAGTGATTCCCAAGTGCAGTGCGTTTGCCTCGCACCCTGTGCTATTCCTTTAAGGTGGCAAGCCACGCATAGGGGGACTGTCCGGCCTCAATGGCAGTGAAGGCCTGGACCACCGCAGCCATACTCCTGCCCTGCAAGCTCCTAATCCAGCATATGCACCACAGGCACAGCAAGATCACCAATGCCAGGATACCAATAAGGGAGCCCATTCCCGCCCACTCCTTCAAATGATCCACAGCTGTCAAAATCCAGGAGGAAACATCTTGTAACAGGGCATCATCCATCCGGGTAGAGTTTATCGCGACAATGGCCGATCGTAGCTGCAACATCAATTGTTCGAATTCCCCCGTCCAGTTGCCTAAAAGATAACTTGACAGTTGTTTAGACAAATTTGCTGCTTGGGTAGAGTTATAATACTGAATAGCAGTAATACAAAGCCCTTCATATTTTTGAACACATCCCAGCTGAGCCAACTGCCACAGGATATCAACCTGCTCCTGCACAATGTCAACTGCCACAGGATATCAACCTGCTCCTGCACAATGTCAACAATCAGTCCTCCTTTTAATTGTGCATTGGCGGCTTGTTGTAAATCCATAGCTCTAGCTGTAGTAGCCGACAAGTTATTTAAAGTCTGAGCCGCCTGCACAGTATGTGACATGGCAACAGCGGCAGCCGTCGCACCCGCAGCAGCCACAGCTATAGCAGTTACAATGGCCGCAGTGATGCCAAAATCTCTCTTATGCCTAAACAAGGTTACAGCTTGAGAAGCATCTACTGGCACAGGCACCCAACGTGGGATCCGTGCAACTATAGCTAAGGGATACTGAGAACTCCAGCAGGTAGCATAATAGCAGGTTTCATTAGTGCAAGAACATACATCATCTCAGCATACAGAGGTGTTGTTAATTACCAAAAACAACAAAAGGGGAAACCACACACACGGGTGTAGGCTGATAGCTAAATACCGTATAATTCTTACTAAAATGACAATTGGCACCCACAGTACGGGCAGTACTAGTCAAATTGCAAGTCATGTTTGCTATAAAAAAGTGACCTCCTTGCAGCATAACTATAGGTTCGGCCTGCAAGCAACTTCCATTAAGACCACATAACAGCCAATTATTAAAGGGATTAATTCCAGCCCAGAATTGTACACTAGCATTGGACAAAACACTAGGGGAGAATGAAAAACGCTCAGACTCATCAGCCCAAACAGCGCGTTGTGATTGGCAACCTGTCCAAGGCCAAGCCTCCCCCATACGGTCAGGCTAGCAAAAAGGGGCCCATTTAGGTTGCTTTACAATCCACAGGTCAGTACTTAACTTTAAGCTTTCATAATATCTGCCTAAGACAGTACTAACAAATCCAGTAGCATTTGCCCAAACCTCAGTTGATCCCGGATTCCCATACCAATATCTAAAATAAGCGGCGAGGGAACGAGTCAAGGCCATGCAACTACCATTAAGGGTCACATCACTTAAGCAAAAGCATAGCGTGCCCATCAAGCTAATATTTCTAGCTTCACCTATCCCTGCTATTTGTTTATCCTCTGGGGAAAAGGGAAGGTTAAGAGTCTTATTTGTAGTGAAAAATCTAGGGAAAAGAGAGGCGTCATGTCTCACGGGCATGGGCCTCGGGAATGCAGACAGTATCCCCCATCTCGCTACCGTCTAGCCCTGTTGGATCATCAGGAGCTGTATGATTAGCAACGCAATCTTTTGTTTCTTCCGTGTTCCGTTCATCTTGGACTCGCCGCACAAGTCGTTCGGGCACCCACACTGGATCCGAACGATTCTGAGGAAAAAACACAAACAGATCCTCGTGCCCATACCAGCACGGGGTTAGGCCCGTTCCAGAGGCCCGTGAGCACATCCTTCCACAAAGCCGATCCTAAGGCCGAAGGAGTGGAGCAGTTATGCCTATCCGCCGCTGAGCGACCAGCGTTATCCAAATTCAAAAAATTTAGGGTGAAAAGTGTCATGGCTATTCTTTGTCTTGCTGTAGCCATCAGGGTTCCAGCTCCCCCTTTTTGTTTTATTAACATTTTCTTGATAGTACGATGAGTTCTTTCCACAATTCCTTGTCCTTGAGGGTTATAGGGCAGTCCATGCACCAGAGTAACACCCATTTGAGTGCAAAAGGAAACAAAGCACTGCCCAGTATAGGCCAGACCATTATCAGTTTTTAGCTGTTTTGGCATTCCCCAGGCCGCCCACGCTTCCAGGCAGTGAGATATTACATCAGTAGCCTTTTCCCCTGACAGGGGGGTGGCAAGTATAACACCCGAAAAGGTGTCAACAGAAACATGTAGATATTTTAAGCGGCCAAATTCTGGTACATGAGTTACATCCATTTGCCATACTTGTAAGGGTCTTAAACCACGTGGATTAACTCCAAACGTAGGGGGCTTATGGTAAATAATACATCGGGGACACTCCTTTACCACTTGACATGCATCCGCTCTAGAAAGGGAAAAGCGGCTTTGTAAAGTCCTGGCATTTACATGAAATTTGGCATGAAAATCTTTTGCTAAGTCAACAGAAGAAGCATGGAGCGCCCACTCAGCACGAGTGTGTGCATCAGCCAGGGCATTACCCTTTGTCAGTGGTCCTGGGAGGCCCGTATGTGCTCGAATATGCATTGGAAAAAACGGTTCCTTGGGTTGCCATATAAGGGATTGTAGCAAGATAAAACGAGCTAGAACAGAACTGCTAGCCTTTATTGTACCAACCGCTTCCAATATCTTTAAAGCATTTATTACATAGGCTGAATCTGATATTAAATTAAAGGCACAGGGGAAAGCTTTAAATACTTCAATTACAATCATTAACTCAACAATCTGTGGGTTACCAGGGACAAATTGATGCTGCACGGGGTCTTGGTTACCTGCGACATATACCCCGCATCCCGTTTTGGAACCATCCGTAAAAATATTTATAGCCCCTCCAATAGGCTTTTGGGCAGTTACCTTTGGAAAAATCACTGGATGTTCCTTTACAAATCTCAGTAGGGGGTCTTTGGGCAAATGATTATCAATATCTCCTAGAAACATGCATCTCAAAATGGACCAATTGTCAATAGTGGCACATAAAGTCTGAACTTGGTAGGCATTGTAGGGAACAATGATGGAGTGCGGATAAATTGTAAACTCTGTTGAACTCCTTGCAGAGCTAAGCCCGCCACTGCCTCAGGGTAATACTCCAGCACCTTTCGGGGGAAACATGAGAGTGTAACCACATCAACGGCCCCTCTTGCCAAAGTACCCCAGTTGGTTGGATCTCAGTGGGAAGAATGCATAAATCAAAGAGTTGGCCATCATGTAGCCTGTTTAAACAGGCGGCACTTAAAGCCTCCTCCACCCTCTTGAGAGCAAATCGGGCGCTCTCAGTCAGGTCTCGTGGGGCGTTTAAATCTATATCACCTTTTAACATATCAAAAAGGGTTTTAATTCATAATTTGGCAATTTCAAATACCCCCTTATCCAATTAATATCCCCCAACAATTTTTGAAAATCATTTAAAGTCTTTAAGTTATCTTTTCTCAGGGTCAATTTTTGGGGCATGATCGACCTGGGATGTATCTTAGCTCCCAGGTACTCCACCACACTGCCTGTTTGTATTTTTTCTGGTGCTGGATAAAGACCCTGTTCCCTTAAGGCAAAAACCAATTCTGCATAGGCCTTTTGTAACCCAGCTTCTTCCTTATGAGCTATCAAAATGTCATCCATATAATGGACCACCCTGAGTTTAGGATGCCGTTCTTTAACAGGAGCTATAGCCCTGCCAACAAACAGCTGACACATAGTGGGGCTGTTGGCCATACCCTGAGGCAGCACGACCCACTCATATCTTTGGTCAGGTTCTTCATGGTTACAGGAGGGCACAGTAAAGGCAAAACGCTCACAATCCACAGAATGCAAGGGGATAGAAAAGAAACAATCTTTTATATCTATTACCATAATAGGCCAATGGTCAGGGAGGGCGGAAAGCAAAGGTAACCCTCCTTGTACAGGGCCCATAATTTGCACTTGTGCGTTTATGGCACGCAAATCATGAAGTAATCGCCATTTACCCTACTTCTTTTTTATCACAAATATTGGAGTATTCCATGGTGAAACTGAGGGTCTCACATGGCCCAGGGCTACTTGTTCTTCTACCAGTTTATGAGCGGCTAAAAGCTTTTTGGAGGATAGAGGCCACTGAGCTACCCATACCGGTTCCTCCGTCTTCCAGGTAATGGGAACTTGATTCTCAGCGGCCCCTATGAAAAACCCAGCCCATGTCTATCAAGTTTTTGGTGGACATCAATAGGCTCTTTACAGCCTTGCAAGTTTTTTCCCAGTCCATGCCCTGGGCAGTAGCCCATTTGTAACATCATTTCCTTTGAGGTAGGAGAATATTCATTACTAAGGCAAAACCCCATCTCTTTGAGTAAATCTCGACCCCACAGGGAGACAGGCAATTCTAAAACATAAGGCTGGATGTTTCCAGAGTGTCCCTCTCCATCCTTCCAGTTGAGGTGTCTTGCACTTATGTCAGGGGCTTTGGCATAGCCCAACCCTCTCAGGGTTTGTTCTGAGGCCTGTAATGTTCTGAGGCCACCCTCTCGGCCAATCCTTTTTGGCAATAATGCTATGATCGGCCCCTGTGTCTAACAGTCCTATAATCCTTTTTCCTTCAATCTCCAGCTTAAGCGTGGGTCTCTGGTCTAAATCCAGGGCTAGGTACACTGACTCAATTCCGGAGGAGCCAAAACCCTTTTTACCTCTCTCAAACTGTATGGCAGGAAATTTTTCATGTAGGCTAGGCAGGAGTAACAATTGGGCAATTCTGTCTCCAGGGGAAATTGCTACAATATCTTTTGGAGCTTCTACCATGATTTTACCTATACCTGTATAATCTGGGTCAATAACTGCTGGGTGAATTTTAAGCCCTCTAAGAGTAATGGAAGACCGGCCAAGTAGTAACCGCACTGTTCCCCGTTCTAGAGGACCTTAAAAATCTGACTCTATTAACTGAACGCCCATTTGCGGGGTTAGTACGAGTCTGGTGCTGGTGCAGAGGTCCAGTCCCGCCGAGCCTGTAGTGGCTCTCCGCGGTTCTTGGGATGCCTCAGGGTAGGCCATCCTTCTTGGGAAATTTCCTCGTTTGGGCTGTCCATTGCCCCATACATTTGCGGGCCCTGGGGACAGGGGCCCCTGTGCCCATTTTTTGGCTGCATGATGGGTCCCAAGGCCTGGCCGTTAACATCTTTGAGCGATCTACATTCATTGGCCCATTGCTTTCCTTTATTACATCTGGGGCACAGCCCTGGCTGCTTACCCGTTGTAACTCCTCCAGCCTTTCCGGTTCCTTTTCTCTCTGGGCAATCTCTCTTAAAATGACCATCCTTACCACACTTAAAACATACTCCAGATGTCACTCCAGAGCCCCCCCCCCCACCTATTTGAATACTGGAGTACTGCGGCAGCAAGGCCTGCATTAGTTAGAGGTCCTCCCAGCTCCCTGCACACTTTCATCCATGCCTCCAACCCTCTACTTTTATACGGGGTAATGGTGGCTTTGCATTCTTTGGTGCATTGCTCATAGACTAATTGTTTTATAAGAGGCATAGCCATGTCAGGATTCCCAAAAATTCTGCCTGCTGCTTCCACCATTCTGGCCACAAAATCTGAAAAAGGCTCGGTAGCCCCCTGCAGGATCTTGGTGAGATTGCAGCTAACTTCCCCCTTATTTGGTAGTGATTTCCACGCCTTAATGCAAATATCATTTATCTGTTGATACACTTCAGGGGGATATCCTATCTGAGCATTAGCAAAGCGACCTTATCCTAGGAGCATGTCTCTGTCCCAAGCCTGACGTCCGTTCGCTTGATTGATGGCTGCCTGTTTGTTTCAAAATTCCAGTAAAAATGCCCTCCAATCCAAGTATTGGCCTGGACTCAAACATGCCCGTGCTAGGCTTGCCCAATCAGAGG
Organism: Dipodomys merriami; assembly: GCF_024711535.1. Lineage (NCBI taxonomy): Eukaryota > Metazoa > Chordata > Mammalia > Rodentia > Heteromyidae > Dipodomys > Dipodomys merriami. Next base: position 145,872 of record NW_027205581.1, on the reverse strand, counting down.
GGGTCATGCAATATCTGTTTATAGCTTCCACTTGAGCAACAGTAAAAGAGGCTGTGAGCTCATCCGTCCGAACAGATTCAGCCAGGGACTTTATTACTTTAAATTCTAGAGGCTCATGGAATCTCTGTTGATTATTGTCTTGAAAAACTGGGAAGGCGACTTCTGCTCGAGCAGTTCGCCAAGTGTCCGGGCAAAATGTGTGCCCATTGGCTCCATGTTGATATGGAGGAGGAGCTAAAGGGGTCTGACCGGAAGTTCTTTCTATGTCCTCATTAAGTGCAGGTTGGCTTAGCTTACGTTCCCCTTGTTTTATACGGCTCCTTTTCATCTGTTGAATAAGTGCTCTCATTTCTTCCTCCTCTAACTCGCTGGAACTCCCTCTTTCCGATTTTAGCTCAGACAGATCTGGGTATAGTCGCACCCTTTTGCCCTGTTCACTGTGTCCCTTTTCACTGATCGCCTTCTCTGACCTCTCCTCCTGTAACTGCTCCAGTGCTGACTGTCCATTTTCTATAATCTCACAGTAGCTCTGATCCTCCAGGCAGCCACTAATCAATCTCCAAATGGGGCGGACTCCTGCTTTAATGTGCCCTGTTCATAGGCAAAGTCCAAATCTCTGCCTAATTTTTCCCATGAGGCTATTGTAAGGCTCCCGGACACTATGAACCAAGGAGCTACAATGTTGCATTCTTCAAGGAACCTCTGTAAAGTACCCTTCTTTAACTTCAGTCCTTTTGAGCGCAGTAGCTCTTCCAGGGCCAGAAAAATTGGATGTGACATAGCGGTGCCCATCATAGGTATTAAAAATTTTATTTTTTGTTACTTTCACTTTAGGCCTGTATTTTATTTCTTCCCGGGTTTCTGCTCTCTCTTTTATCTACAGAGAAGAGCCCCGTATTATGCCCGGTTTAATCGCGGATTCCCACTTCACCTGGGAACTTACCCCCCCTCTTGTTGCAGATTCTCCCTTTTCCTGGGAATTTACCGGTGCACCACCCTGACCGCAGAGAGTTCTGAATTCCCCGTACGGGCCGCCAGCTGTCGCGACCACCTCGACCAGCAAGGAAGACTCGACCCGGGATTCTTCTCAATGCAGTTTATTCAGGACCTTGTTACAAGCTTCTCTCCTGCTTCTCTCCTGCCCGCTTCTTCCCACTTCTCTCCGCTCCCCCCCCCCCCTGTGCTCCAGTTATAAGCCTCCTGGATGGCCAATCCCGAAGCGCCACGTGGCATATATCAATAGGTTCACAAACACAGAAGCAAACCAGGAGCAAAGTCATAGCCATATAAGGAGTTGTTTTTACAGAGAGCACTCGTCACCGGGAAGACGGAAGGGGAAGCCAGCACCATCTTACCAAGGAGCTACAATGTTGCTTTTGTGGCCGCGCCTTACGGGCACGCCATCTTTGGTCACGGCTTCCGCAGCTCTCCACAGCTTAGGGTTAGGGTTAGGGTTAGTATGAGGATTAGGGTTAGGCTTAGGGTTAGGGTTATAGTGAGCTTTAGTTAGAGTGGGGTTTAGGGTGAGGATGAGGTTGAAGGTTGAAGCAATAGGGTAAGGGTGAGGATTAGGGCAAGGGTTAGGATTGGGGATAGGGTGAGGGTGAGGGTTAGGTTTAGGATTAGGGTTAGGGTTAGAGTTTTGGTGAGGCTGAGGGTGAGGGTTAGGGTTAGGATTAGATTTACAGTTCTTGTTAGGGTTAGGGTTAGGGTTAATTTGAGTGTGGGTGTGAGAGTTAGCATTAGAGTTATGGTTAGTATTAGGGTGAGGGAGGGGGTGAGGGTTAGGTTTAACATTATGGTTAGGGTTTGTGTTAGGCTGAGGGTGAGGGTGAGGGTGAGGGTGAGGGTTAGGGTTAGGATGAGGCTTAGGGTTAGGATGAGGGTTAGGGTGAGGGGTAGGGTTAGGGTGAGGGGTAGGGTTAGGGTTAGGGTGAGGGTTAGGGTTATGGTTAGGGTTAGGGTAAAAGCGAGGTTTAGAGTTAGTGTTGGGTGAGGTTTAGGTTTAGGGTGAGGGCTATGGTGAGGGTGAGGTTTAGGCTGAGTGTGAGGGTGAGGGTGAGGGTAAGGGTTACGATTTCCGTTAGAGTTATGGTAATGCTGAGGGTGCCGGTGAGGGTGAGGGTGAAGGTTAGGGTGAGGGTTAGGCTGAGGATAAGGGTTAGGATTAGGGTTAGGGTTAGGGTTAGGCTGAGGGTGACAGGGAGAATGAGGGTGAAGGTTAGGGTTAGGGTTAGGGTTTGGGTTAAGGTGAAGGCTAGGGTGAGGGTGAGGGTTAGTGTAAGAATAAGGGTGAAGTTGAGGGTTTCGGTTAGGTAAGAGTTAGGGTTATTTTTAGGGTGAGGATTAGGATGAATGTGAGGGTTAGTGTGAGGGTTAGGGTTAGGGTAAGGGTTAGGGTTAGTTTTAGTGTTAGGGTGAGGGTGAGGGTTAGGGTGAGGGGTAGGGTTAGGGTTAGGTTGAGGGTTAGGTTTACTGTGAGGGTTAGGGTTAGGTTTACAGTTAAGGTTAGCGTGAGGTTAAAGGCTACGGTGAGGGTTAGGGTGAGGGTGAGGGTTAGGGTTAGGGTTAGGGTTTGGGGTTGGGTGAGCGTGAGGGTGAGGGTGAGTGTTAGGGTTAGGGTTAGGGTTAGGGTTAAGCTGAGGTCGAGGGTGAGGTTGAGGGTGTTAGGTTTAGGGTTAGGGTTAGGGTGAGGGCTACGTTGAGGGTGAGGGTTAGGGTGATATTGAGGGTGAGCGTGAGGGTTTTGGTTAGATAAGGGTTAGGGTTATTGTTAGGGTGAGGTTTAAGTTGAGGGTGAGGGTTAGTGGGAGGGTTAGGGTCAGGTTGAGGGTTAGGGTTAGGGTTAGAGTTAGGGTGAGGGTTAGGATTAGGGTGATTTTTAGGTCTAGAGTAAGGGTAAGGGTGAGGGTTAGAGTTCGGTTGAGAGTGAGGGTTAGGGTGTGAGTGAGGGTTAGCATTAGGGTGAGGTTTAGGGTGACGGTGAGTGTTAGGGTGAGTGTGCGGGTTAGGGTTAGGTTTGGGGTGAGGGTTAAGGTTAGGGTTAGGGTGAAGGTGAGGTTTAGGGTGAGTGGTAGGTTTAGGGTTAGTGTGAGGTTAGGGTTAATGTGAGGGTTAGGGTTATGGTTATTTTTAGGTTTAGTGTGAGGATAAGTGTTAGGATGAGGGGTAGGGTGAGGGTGAGTGTTAGGGTTAGAATTAGGGTTAGGGTGACACTTAGGTTGAAGGTTAGGGTTAGAGTTAGGGTTATGGTGAGTATTAGGGTGAGTGTTAGGGTTATGTTTAGGGTGAGGGTTAGGGTTAGGGTGATGTTTAGGGTGAGGGGAAAATTTAGGATGAGGGTGAGGGCTTGGGTGAGTGTGAGGGTTAGGGTTAGGGTTAGGGTGAAGGTTTAGAAAAGGGTTAAAGTTAGTGTGAGGGTTAGTTTGAGGGGTAGGGTTCGGGTTAGCGTGAAGGTTAGGGTTAGAGTGGGTGTTAGGGTTAGGTTTAGGGTTAGGGTTAGTGTGAGGATAAGGGTTAGGTTGAGGGTTAGTTTGAGGGTGAGGGTTAGGGTTAGCGTTAGGGTTAGGGTGAGGGTTAGAGTGAGTTTTAGGGTTAGGGTGAGTATTAGGGTTAGGGTTAGGGTGAGGTTTAGAGTTAGGGTGAGGAATAGGGTTAGGATTTTTGTTAGGCTGAGTTTTATGGTTATGTTTAGGGTTAGGGTGAGTGTGAGGTTTAGTGTTAGGTTTAGGGTGAGGTTTAGGGTTAGGGTGAGTGTTAGTGTTAGGGTTAGGGTTAGGGTTAGGGTGAGGGTGGGGTTGAGGGGTAAGTTTAGGATTAGGGTTAGAGTTTGGTATATCCTGAGGGAGAGATGAGGATGAGGGTGAGGTTTAGGGTTAGGGTTAGGATGAGGGCTAGGGTGAGGGTAAAAGTTAGGGTGAGGATGAGGGTGAGGTTGAGTGTTTCGGTTAGATAAGGGTTAGCGTTATGGTTTGGGTGAGGATTAGATTGAGGGTGAGGGTCAGTGTGAGAGATAGGGTTGAGTGAGTGTTAGGGTATGGGTTTTCGTGAAGGTAAGGATTAGTGTGAGGTTTAGGGTGAGGGTGAGATTTTGGGTGATGGTTAGGGTTCCGGTGAGGTTTATCGTTAGGGTGTGGGTGAGTTTGTAGTTTAGGGTGACGGTGAGGGTTAGGGTGAATGTGAGGGTTAGGGATTGGTTTAGGGTGAGGTTTAGGGTTAGGGTGATGTTTAGGGTGAGGGGTAGGGTTAGGGTTAGGTTTAGGGTGAGTGTTAGGGTTAGTGCGAGGGTTAGATTTAGGATTACAGTTAGGGATAGGGTTAGTTTGAGGGTAAGGTTTAGAGTGAGTGTTAGGGTTAGGGTAAACGTTAGGGTTAGCGTTAGTGTTAGGGTGAGGGTTAGGGTGAGGCTTAGGTTTAGGATTAGGGTTAGAGTGAGGGTTAGGGTGAGGGTTAGGTTTAGGGTTAGTGTTAGGATGACGGTGAGGGTCAGGTTTAGGGTCAGGGTTAGGGTGAGAGTGAGGGTGAGGATTTCTGTTATGTAAGGGATAGGGTTAGGGTTCAGGAGAGTATTAGGTTGAGCGTGAGGGTTAGGTGGACAGTTAGATAAGGGTGAGGGTTAGAGTTAGGTATAGAGTGACGGTTAGGGTTAGGGTGAGTTTTAGGGTAGGGTTAGCGCGAGGGTGAGGGATTGGGTGAGTGTGAGTTTTATAGTGTGTGTGACGGTTAGGGTTAGGGTGAGCTTAAGGTGACGGTGAGGGTTAGGGTGAGGGTGAGGGTTAGGTTTACGGTGAGCTTTAGGTTGAGAATTACGATTAGGATTAGTGTGAGGATTAGGGTTAGGGTTAGGGTTATGGTGCAGGTAAGGTTTAGGGTGAGGTTTAAGGTAGGTTGAGTGTTAGGGTTAGCGTTAGGTTTAGGGTGAGGTTTAGGGTGAAGGTTAGGTTTATGGTGAGGGTTAAGTTTAGGTTGAGGCATCGGTGAGGGTGATTGTTAGGGTGAGGGTGAGGGAGAGGTTGAGGGTTTTGGTTAGGTAAGGGTTATGTTTAGGGTGAGGGCTAGTTTGAGGGTGAGGGTTAGGGTGAGAGTGAGGGTGAGGGTGAGGGTTTCGGTTAGGTAAGGGTTAGGTTTATTGTTAGGGTGAGGTTTAAGTTGAGGGTGAGTGCTATTGTTTGGGTTAGGGTTAGGGTGAGGATTAGGGTTAGAGTTAGGGTGAGGGGTAGGGTTAAGGTAATGTTTAGGGTGAGGGTAAGAGTTTGGGTGAGGGTTAGGTTTCAGTTGAGAGTGAGGGTTAGGGTGTGGCAGAGGGTTAGGTTTAGGGTGAGGTTTAGGGTGACGGTGAGGGTTAGGGTCAGTGTGCAGGTTAGGGTTAGGTTTCGGTGAGGGTTAGGGTTAGGGTGAGGGTGAGGTTTAGGGTGAGGGGGAGGTTTAGGATTAGGGTGAGGGTTAGGGTTTATTTGAGGGTTAGGGTTAGGGTTATGGTTAGTTTTAGTGTAAGGATAAGTGTTAGGATGAGGGTTAGGGTGAGGTTGAGGCTTAGGGTTAGGTTTAGGGTAAAGTTTATGGTTAGGATGAGGGTTAGGGTTAGGATTAGGTTTAGAGTGAAGTGAGGGTTAGGGTTAGCGTTAGGGATAGGGTGACGGTTAGGTTGAGAGTTAGGGATAGGTTTAGGGTTAGGGTGAGGGTTAGTTTTAGGGTTACGTTTAGGGGAAGGATTAGAGTTTACGTGAGGGTTAGGGTTAGGGTTAGGGTTAGGGTTGGGGCGAAGTGAGTGTTACGGTTAGCTTTAGGGTTAAGGCGAGGGTTAGGGTGAGGGTTAGGGTTAGCGTGAAGGTTAGAGTTAGGATTAGGGTCAGGGTATGGTTTAGGGTTATGGTGTGGGTTAAGGTTAGTGTGAGGATTAGCGTGAGGGTGAGGGTTCAGGTGAGGGTGAGGGTTCAGGTGGGTGTTAGGGTTAGGGTAAATGTGAGGGTTAGGGTTAGGGTGAGGGTTAGGGTTAGGGGTGAGTGTTAGGGTGAGGGTTAGGGTTAGGTGACGGTTAGGGTTAGGATTAGAGTTAGGGGTAGTTTTAGGATGAAGGTGAAAGTGAGGGTGAGGTTGAGAGTGAGGGTTAGGGTTAGGGTGAGGGTTAGGGTTAGTGTGAGGGTTATGGTGAGGTTTAGGGTGAGTGTTAGTTTTAGGGGAAGGGTGAGGGTTGGGGTAAGGTTTAGAGTTAGGGTGAAGGTTAAATTGAGGGTGCGGGTGAGGGTTAGGTTTAGGGTTAGGGTGAGGGTGAGGTTTTGGTTTAGGATTATGGTTAGTGTTAAGGTTAGGCTTAGGGTGAGGTGAGGGTGAGGTTGAGGGTTAGGGTTAGGGTGAGGGGTAGGGTGAGGTTGAGGTTTACGTTGAGGGTTAGGGTTAGGGTTAGGGTTAGGGTCCGGGTGATGTTTAGGTTGAGGGTGAGGGTTAGGGTGAAGCTGAGGGTTCGTGTACAGGTTCAGGTTCACTGAGGATGAGGGTTAGGGTGTGTGTGAGGGTTAGTGTTCGGGTGAGTTTTAGGGTGACGGTGAGTATTCGGGTTTGGAAGAGTGTTAGGGTTAATGTTATGGTTAGGGTGAGGGGTAGTGTTAGGCTTAGGGTGAGGGTTAGCATTAGTGTGAAAGTTAGGGTTATGTATAGAGTTAATGTTAGTGTGAGGATAAGGGGTAGGGTGAGGGTGAGGGTTAGGGTTAGAAGTAGGGTGAGGGTGAGGGTGAGGATTAGGGTTAGGGTTAGGGTTAGATCGAGTGTGAGGGTGAGTGTTAGTGGTAGGGTTAGAGTGAGTGTTACTTTTGGGATTAGGGTTATGGTTAGGGTTAGTGTTATTATTAGGGTTAGGGATAGGGTTAGAATTAGGGTTAGTATGAGGATAAAGATTAGGGTGAAGGTTAGGGTTAGTGTTAGGGTTAAGGTTAGGGTTAGGGTGAGGGTTAGGGTTAGGGTGATGTTTAGGGCGAGGGTGAGAGTTAGGGTGAGGGTGAGGTTGAGGGTGAGGGTGACGGTGAGGGTTAGGTTTAGGGTGAATGTGAGGGTTAGGGTTAGGATTAGGGTTAGGTTTTGGGTTAGGCTGAAGTTGAGGGTGATGGTGAGGGTTAGGGTTAGGGTGAGGTTTAGGGTGAGGCTTAGTGTTAGGGTTAGGTTTAGGCTTAGGGTGAGGGTTAGGGTGAGTGATAGGGTTAGAATTAGGATGATTGTTAGTGTTAGTTTGAGGGTAAGGGTTAGGGTTAGACTTAGGGTTAGTGTATGGTTAAAGGTTAGGGTGAGGGTGAGTGTTAGGGTTTTCGTTAGGGTTAGGGTGAGCGTTAGGTTGAGGGTTAGGTGTAGGGTGAGGGTTAGGGTGAGGGTAATGTTTAGCGTGAGGGTGAGAGTTAGGGTGAGGGAGACGGTTAGGGTTAGATTTAGGGTTAGGGTTAGGGTTACGGTGAGGTTTAGGGTTAGGGTTAGGTTTAGGGTGAGGGTGAGGTTGAGGGTTAGGATTAGGGTTAGGTAAGGGTTAAGGTTAGGTTTAGGGTGAGGATTAGGTTGAGGGTGAGGGTTAGGTTGAGCGTTAGGATTAGGGTGAGGTTTAGGGTAGGGGTTAGGGTGAAGGTTAGGGTTAGGGTGATGTTTAGGGTGAGAGTGAGGGTTCGGGTGAGGATGAGGGTTAGGGTGTGGGTGAGGGTTAGGTTTCAGCTGAATGTTAGGGTGATGTTGAGTGTTAGCGTGAGGGTGAGCGTTAGGATTATGGTTAGTGTTAGGGTGAGGGTTAGGGTTAGGGTTAGTGTTAGGATGAGGGTTATGGTAGGTATAGGGTCAAGTTAGTGTTAGTGTGAGGGTTAGGGTTAGGGTTAGGGTTAGGGTTAGTGTTAGGATAAAGGTGAGGGTGTGGTTTAGGGTGAGGGTGAGGGTTAGGGTGAGGGTTAGGATGAGGATTAGGGTTAGGATTAGGGTGAGGTGTAGGGATAGGTTTAGGGTTAGGGTGAGGGTTTGTTTAGGGTTAGGTTTTGAGTTAGGGTGAGGGTGAGGGTGAGGGTTAGGGTTTGGATTAGGGTTATTGTTAGGGTTAGACTTAGGATAAGGTTGAAGTTGAGTGTGAGTGTTAGGGTTAGGGTGAGTGTTAGGTTTAGGCTTAGGGTTAAGGGTAAGGTGAGGGTTAGGTTTAGGGTTAAGTTTAATATGAGGGTTAATCTGAGTGTTAGGTTTAGTGTTCATGTATGGGTAAGGGTTACGGTGAGGGTTAGGGTGAGGGTGAGGGTTACGGTTAGGCTTAGGGTTAGGGTGAGTGTTAGGGTGAGGGTTAATGTTAGGGTTAGAGTTAGGGTTAGGGCGAGGGTAAGGGTTAGGGTGAGGGTTAGCGTGAGGGTTAATGTTACTGTTAGGGTTAGGGTTAGGGTTAGGGTAAAGTTTAGGGCTAGTTTAGGTTGAAAGTGAGGGTTAGGGTGAAGGAGAGGGTTAGGGTTACGGTTAGTTTGAGGGTTAGGTTTAGGGTGAGGGCTAGTGTGAGGGAGAGGGTTAGGGTGAGGGTGAGGTGTAGGGGTAGGGTTAGGGTTAGGGTTAGGTTTAAGCTGTAGGTTAGGGTTAGTGTGAAAGTGATGGCTAGTTTTGCATTAGGGTTAGGATTAGGGTTAGGGTTAGTGTGATGGGGAGAGGGAGGTTGAGGTTGAGGTTAGGGTTAGGGTTAGGGTTAGGCTTAGGGTGGGGGTGAGGGTGAGGGTGAGAGTTAGGGTTAGTTTTTGGGTGAGGGCTTGGGTGAAGGTGAGGGTGAGGGTGACGGTTAGGGTGAGGGTGAGGGTTCCGGTTAGGAAAGTCTTAGGGTTAGGTTTATGATGAGGATCAGGGTGAGGGTGAGGTTGAAGGTGATGGTTAGGGTTACGGTGAGGATTAGGGTTAGGTTTCGGTTAGGTAAGAGTTAGGGTTATTGTTAGGGTGAGGTTTAAATAGAGGGTGAGGTTTAGTGTGACAGATAGGGTTTGGGTAAGGGTAAGGTTTATAGTTAGGTTGAGGGGTAGGGTTGGGGTGATGTTTAGGGTGAGGGTGAGGGTTAGGGTGAGGGTTAGGGTTCGGGTGAGTGTGAGGGTTAGGGTGTGCGTGATGGTTAGGGTTACGGTGAGGGTTAGTGGGATGGTGAGAGTTAGGTTGAGTGTTAGGGTGACTGTTAGCTTTTTTTGGGGTGAGGGTTAGGGTTATTTTTATGGTGATGGTGAGGATTCGGGTGAGGTGTAGTGTTAGTGTTAGGGTGAGGGTTAGGGTTAGTGTAAGGGTTAGGGTTAGGGTTAGGTTTAGGGTAAGGTTTAGGCTTAGGGTGAGGGTTAGGGGTAGGGTTAAGGTTAGGGTGAGGGTGAGGTTTAGGGTTAGCGTTAGGCTTAGGATGAGGGTTAGGGTGAGGGTTAGGGTTAGGGTTAGGGTTAGGGTGAGGGATAGAGTTAGAGTTAGGGTTAGTGTAAGGTTTAGGATTAGGGTTAGGTTTAACGTTAGGGTGAGGATTAGGGTGAGGGTTCGGGTTCGGGTGAGGGTTCAGGTGAGTGTGAGGGTTAGGGTGTGGTTTAGGGTTAGTGTCAGGGTCAGGTTAGGGTGACGGTGAGGGTTAGGGTGAGGGTAAGGTTTAGGGTTAGGGTTAGTGTATTTGTTAGGTTGAGGGTTAGGTTGAGGTGTAGGGTTAGGGTTAGGGTGAGCCTTATGGTCAGTGTGAGGGTTAGGGTGAGGGTTAGGTTTAGTGTGAGGTTAAAGTTTAGAGTGAGGGTTAGTGTGAGGGTTAGGGTTAGGTTGAGGGTTAGGGTTAAGGTAGGGATGAGGTTAGGTTTCCAGTGAGGGTTATGGTTAGGGTGATGTTTAGGGTGAGGGTGAGGGTTAGGATGAGTGTGAGATTTCGGGTGAGGGTGAGGGTTCCGGTAAGTGTGAGGGTTAGGGTGTGGTTTAGTTTTAGGTTTAGGGTCGGGTAAGGGTGACATTGAGGGTTAGGGTGTCGTGAGGGTTAGGGTTAGTGTTAGGGTCATTGTTAGGGTGAGGGTTAGGTTGAGCGGTAGGGTTAAAGTTAGGGTGAGGGTTAAGGTGAGGGCTAGGGTGAGGGTGAGGGTTTCGTTTTGGTAAGGCTTAGGGTTATTGTTAGGGTGACGTTTAGGTTGAGTGTGGGGGTTAGTGTGAGGTTTAGGGTTATTGAGAGGGTTAGGATTAGAGTTAGGGTGAAGGTTAGGTTTAGGGTGATGTTTAGGGTGAGGGTGAGGGTTAGGGTTTGGGTTAGAGTTCAGGTTCAGGGGAGTGTTAGGTTATGGGTGACGGTTAGGGTGAAGGTTAGGGTGACGGTGAGGGTTAAGGTGAGGGTGTGGGTTAGCATTATGTTTAAGGTAATGGTTAGCGTAAAGGTTAGGGTTAGGGTGAGGGTTAGGGTGAGGGTTAGGATTAGGTTTAGTGTGAGAGTTAGGGTTAGTGTGAGGGTTAGGGTTAGGTTTAGTGTGAGCATAAGGGTTATGGTGAGGGTTAGGGAGAGAGTGAGGGTTAGGGTAAGCGTTAGGGTTATTTTGAGTTTAGGGAGAGTTTTAGGGTTAGGGTGAGGGTTACGGTTAGGGTGATATTTAGGGTGAGGTTGAGGTTTAGGGTGAGGGTTGAGGGTGATGGTGAGTGTTAGGGTGAGTGTGAGGGTGAGGGTGACGGTGAGGGTTAGTGTTAGGGTTAAGGTTAGGGTGAGGGTGAGTTTTATTGTTAGGATTACGGTTAGGGTTAGGATTAGGCTGAGGGAGAGGCTGAGGGTTAGTGTTAGGGTTAGGATTAGGGTTAGGGTTAGGGTGAGGGCTAGGGTGAGTGTTAGGGTAAGGGTGAGGTTGAGGGTGAGTGATAGGTTTAGGGTTAGGGTTAGCCTGAGGGCGAGGGAAGGGTTGAGGGTAAGGGTTAGGTTTAGGGTTAGGGTTAGGATGAGGATTAGGTTAAGGTTGAGGTTTAGTGTGAGGGTTAGGGTGAGGATTAGGGTTAATGTGATGTTTAGGGTGAGGGTGAGGTTTAGGGTGAGGGTTAGGGTTCGGTTTCACGTGAGGGTTAGTGTGTGTGTGAAGGTTAGTGTTAGGGTGAAGGTTAGGGTGACGGTGAGGGTTAGGATGAGGGTCAGGGATAGGGTTATGTTTAGGGTGAGAGTTAGAGTTAATGTTAGGGTTAGGGTGAGGGGTAAGGTGAGGGGTAGTGTTTGGGTTTGGGTGAGGTTTATGGTTAGTGTTAGGGTTAGGTTTAGGGTTAGGGTTAGTGTGAGGATAAGGGTTATGGTGATGGTTAGGATTAGGGTGAGGGTTAGGGTTGGCGTTAGGTTTAGTGTGAGGTTTTGTGTGAGGGTTAAGCTGAGGGCTAGGGTAAGGGTTAGGGTTAGGCTGAGGGCGAGGGTGAGGGTTAGTGTGTGGGTTAGGGTGAGGGCTGGTTTTAGTTTGAGGATTAGGTTTAGGGATAGAGTTAGGTTAGTTTGAGGTTAAAGTTTAGGGTGAGTTTTAGGGTTAGGGTGAGGGTTAGTGTTAGGATTAGGGTTAGGGTTAGGGTTAGGGTCATTGTTAGGGCTAGCGTTAGGGTTAGGGTTAGTTTGAGGGTGAGGGTTACCATTAGGATTAGGGTTAAGGTGATGATGAGGGTGAGATTTAGGGTTAGGGTTAGGGTTAGGCTGAGGGCGAGGGTGGGAGTGAGGGTAAGGGTTAGAGTTAGGGTGAGGGTGAGGGCTAGGGTGAGCCTGTGTGTTAGTGTGAGAGTGAGGGTGAGGGTGAGGGTTTCAGTCAGGTAAGATTTAGGATTATTGTTAGGGTGAGGTTTAAGTTGAGGGTGAGTTTTAGGGTGAGGATTAGGTTTCGGATAAGTGTGAGGGTTAGGGTGTGTGTGAGAGTTAGGGTTACAGTGAGGTTTAGTGTGACCGTGAGTTTTAGGTTGAGTGTGAGGGTTAGGGTTAGCTTTTTTTGGGGTGAGGTTTAGGGTTAGTTTTAGGGTGATGGTGAGGTTTTGGGTGAGGTGTAGGTTTAGAGTAAGGGTGAGGGTTAGGGTTAGTGATAGGGTTACATTTAGGGTTAGGGTTAGTGTGAGGATAAGGGTTATGGTGAGGGTTAGGATTAGGGTGAGGGTTACGGTTGGCGTTAGGTTTGAGGGGGAGTGTTAGGGTGAGGGTTAGGGTTCTGTTTCAGGTGAGGGTTAGGGTGTTGGTGAGGTTTAGTGTTAGGTTGAAGGTTAGGGTGACGGGGAGGTTTAGGGTGAGGGTGAGGTTTAGGGTTATGTTTAGGGTGAGAGTTAGAGTTAGTTAGGGTTAGGGTGAGGGATAGGGTGAGGCATAGGGTTAGGGTTAGTGTGAGGGTTAGGGTTAGTGGTAGGGTTACGTTTAGGGTTAGGGTTAGTGTGAGGATAAGGGGTATGGTGAGGGTTAGGATTATGGTGAGGGTTAGGGCTGGCGTTAGGGTGAGGTTTAGGGTGAGGGCTAGGGTTAGGCTTAGGGTGAGGGCTAGGGTTAGGCTTAGGGTGAGGGGGAGGGTGAATTTGAGGGTTAGTGTGACGGTTAGGGTTAGGGTTAGGGTGAGGGTTAGGTTTAGGTTGAGGTTTAGGTTTAGGGTGAGGGCTAGGGTTAGGGTTCAGTTTATGATTAGGGTTAGGGTTAGCGTTAGGGTTAGGGTTAGGGTGAGGGTTAGGGTGAGGGGTAGGTTTAGGGTTAGTGTGAGGGTTAGGGTTAGTGTGAGGGTTAGGGTTAAGTATAGGGTTAGTGTTAGTGTGAGGATAAGGGTAAGGGTGAGGGTTAGGTTGAGGGTGAGGTTTAGTGTTAGGGTAAGGGTAAGGGGTACGGTGATGATTAGGGTGAGGGTCAGGGTTAGGGTTAGCATTTAGGTTAGGGTTAGTGTGAGGGTGAGGGTGAGGTTGAGGGTTTCGGTTTGGTAAGGCATAGGGTTAGGCTGAGGATTAGTGTGAGGATGAGGGTTAGATTGAGGGTGAGGTTTAGGGTTAGGGTGAGGGTTAGGGTTGGGGTTACAGTGAGGGTTAGATTTACGGTGATGTTTAGGTTGAGGGTGAGTTTTTGGGTGAGAGTGACGGTTGGGGTGAGGGTGATGTTGAGGGTGGGGGTGAGGTTTAGTGTGTGGGTAAGGTTTGGGTTTCGGGTGAGTTTTAGGGTGATGGTGAGTGTTAGGGTGAGGGTGAGGGTTAGGGTTTGGTTTAGGATTAGGGTGAGGGTTAGCATTAGTGTTAGGGTAAGCGTGAGGTTTAGGGTGAGTGGTAGGATTAGGGTTAGGATGAGGCTTAGGTTTAGTGTGAGGGTTAGGGTTAGGTATAAGGTTAGGGTTAGTGTGAGGATGAGGGTTAGGGTGAGGGTGAGGGTTAGGGTTAGTGTTAGGGATAGGGTGAGGGTTACGGTGAGGGTTAGGGTTAGTGTTAGTGTTAGGGTTAGGGTGATATTTAGGGTGAGGGTGAGGGTTAGGGTTAGGTTTAGGGTGAGGGTGAGGGTGAGGGTGAGGGTGAGGGTTAGGTGTAGGGTTAGGTTTAGGTTTAGGGTTACAGTGAGTGTGAACGTGAGTGTGAGGGTTCGGGTGAGGTTGAGTGTTAGGGTGTGGTTGAGGTTTAGGCTCAGTGTGAGGATTAGGGTTAGGGTTAGGGTTAGGGTTATAGTGAGCTTTAGAGTTAGAATGAGGTTTAGGGTGAGGGTGAGATTTTGGGTTAGCAATAGGTTTAGTTTGAGGATTAGTGTAAGGTTTAGGTTTAGGGATAGGGTGAGGGTGAGTGTTACGTTTAGGATAAGGCTTAGGGTTAGAGTTTTGGTGAGGCTGAGGGTTAGGGTTAGGGTTAGGATTAGGGTTAGGGTTAAGGTTAAATTATTGTTAGGGTTAGGGTTAGGGTTAAGTTGAGTGTGAGTGTGAGGGTTAGCATTAGCGTTATGGTTAGGATTATGGTGAGGGAGGGGGTGAAGGTTTGGTTTAAGATTAGGGTTAAGGTTTGGGTTAGGCTGAGGGTGAGGGTGACAGTGAGGGTGAGGATTTGTGTGAGGGTGAGGGTGAGGGTTACTGTTATGATGAGGGTTAGGTTGAGGGGCAGGGTTAGTGTTAGGGTGAGGGTTAGGTTGAGGGTTAGGGTGAGAGTTAGGTTTAGGGTTAGGGTGAGGGTTATGATTAGGGTGAATTTTAGTGTGATGGTTAGGGGTAGGCTTAGGGTGAGGTTTAGTGTTAGGGTGAGGGTTAGGGTTAGGGCTAGCGTGAGTTATAGGGTTAGGTTTATGGTTAGTGTGAGGGTTAGGGTTAGGATTAGGTTTAGGGTTAGGGTTTCAGTTATTGTTAGGTTTAGGTTTAGGGTTAGGTTGAGGTGAGGGTGAGTGTTAGCATTAGGGTTAGGGTTAGTGTTAGGGTGAGTGTGGGGGTGAGGGTTAGGTTTAGGATTTGGGTTAAGGTTAGGGTTAAGCTGAGGCTGAGGGTGAGGGTGACGGTGAGTGTTAGCGTTAGGGTGATGATTAGGATTAGGGTTAGGTTGAGCATTAGGGTGAGGGGTAGGGTTAGGGTTAGTGTGAGGGTTAGGGGTATGTATAGGGTTAGTGTTAGTTTGAGGATAAGGGTTAGGGTGAGGGTGAGGGTTAGTGTTAGGGTAAGGGTAAGGGTTACTTTGATGGTTAGGGTGAAGGTCAAGGTTAGAGTTAGCATTAATGTTAGGGTTAGTGTGAGGGTGAGGGTGAGGGTGAGGTTGAGGTTTTTGGTTAGGTAAGGGATAGGGTTAGGGTGAGGATTAGTGTGAGGATGAGGGTTAGATTGAGGGTGAGGGTTAGGGTTAGGGTGAGGGTTAGGGTTGGGGTTAGGTTGAGGGTTAGGTTTACGGTGATGTTTAGGTTGAGGGTGAGGTTTAGGGTGAGGTTGACGGTTTGGGTGAGGGTGAGGGTGAGGGTGGGGCTGAGGGTTAGTGTGTGGGTAAGAGTTGGGTTCGGGTGAGTTTTAGGGTGATGGTGAGTGTTAGGGTGAGGTTGCGGGTTAAGGATAGGTTTAGGATTACGGTGAGGGTTAGCGTTAGTCTTAGGGTAAACGTGAAGTTTAGGGTGAGTGGTAGGGTTAGGGTTAGGGTGAGGGTTAGGGTTAGTGTGAGGGTTAGGGTTATGTATAAGGTTAGGCTTAGTGTGAGGATGAGGGTTAGGGTGAGGGTGAGGGTTAGGTTTAGCGTTAGTGTTAGGGTGAGGGTTATGGTGAGTGTTAGGGTTAAGGTTAGTGTTAGGGTTAGGGTTAGGGTGATATTTAGGGTGAGAGAGAGGGTTAGCGTTAGAGTTAGGTTTAGAGTGAGGGTGAGGTTGAGGGTTAAGTGTAGGGTTAGGGTTAGTTTAGGTTTAGAGTGAGTGTGAACGTGAGGGTTAGGGTTCGGGTGAGGTTGAGTGTTAAGTTGTGGTTGAGGTTTAGGGTTAGGGTGAGGATTAGGGTTAGGGTTAGGGTTATTGTGAGCTTTAGAGTTAGAATGAGGTTTAGGGTGAGGGTGAGATTTTGGGTTAGCAATAGGGTTAGCTTGAGAATTAGAGTAATGGTTAGGTTGAAGGATAGGTTGAGGGTGAGTGTTACGTTTAGGATTAGGGTTAGGGTTAGAATTTGGTGAGGCTGAGGGTGAGGGTTAGGGTTTGGATTAGGGTTAGGATTAAGATTACAGTTATTGTTAGGGTTAGGGTTAAGTTGAGTGTGAGTGTGAGGGTTAGCATTAGAGTTATGGTTAGGATTAGGGTAAGGGAGGGGGTGAAGGTTAGGTTTAAGATTAGGGTTAGGGCTTGGGTTAGGCTGAGGGTGAGCGTGAGGGTGAGGGTTAGCCTTAGGGTGAAGGTTAGGGTTACTATTAGGATGAGGGTTTGGTTGAGGGGTAGGGTTGGGGTTAGGGTGAGGGTTTGGGTGAGGTTTATGGTGAGTGTTAGGTTTAGGATTAGGGTGAGGGTTATTATTAGGGTGAAGTTTATGGTGAGGGTTAGGAGTAGGCTTAGGGTGAGGGTTAGTGTGAGGGTGTGGGTTAGGGTTCGGGCTAGGGTGAGTTATAGGGATAGGTTTAGGGTTAGTGTGAGGTTTAGGGTTAGGATTAGGTTTAGGGTTTGGGTTACGGTAAGTGTGAGGGTGAGGGTGATTTTGAGCGTTATTGTTAGGGTTAGGGTTAGGGTGAGTGTGAGGTTTAGGGTTAGGATTAGGGTTTGGTTTAGGGTTTGGCTGAGTGTGAGGGTGAGTGTGAGGGTTAGGGTTTGGGATAGGGTGAGGGTTAGGGTTAGTGTGAGGGTTAGGGTGAGGGTGAGTTTGAGGGTCAGGTTTAGGGTGACTGTGACAGTGAGGGTGAGGGTTAGGTTTAGGATTAGGTTTAGCGTGAATTTTAGGGTTAGGGTTAGGCTTAGGGTGAGGGTTAGGGTTAGGATTAGGGTTAGGGTTAGGGTTATTGTTAGAGTTAGGGTTAGGGTTAGTGTAAGAGTGAGGTTTAGGGTTAGGGTTAGGGGGAGGTTTAGGTTTAGGGTGAGGGCTACGGTGAGGTTGAGGTTTAGGGTGAGTGTGAGTTTGAGGGTGAGGGTAAGGGTTATGATTTGGGTTAGGGTTCTGGTAAGGCTGAGGGTGACAGTGAAGGTGACGGTGAAGGTTATGGTTAGGGTTAGGGTTAGGGTTAAGGTTAGGTCTAGGGTGAGGGTGAGGGTTAGGTTGAGAATGAGGGTGAAGGTGAGGGTTTCGGTTAGGTAAGAGTTAGGGTTATTGTCAGGGTGAGGATTAGGTTAAATGTGAGGTTTAGGGTAAGTGTTCGGGTTAGGGTTAGGGTAAGTGTTAGGTTAAGGATGAGGGTTAGGCTTAGGATTAGGGTTAGGTTAAGATTTAGGGTTAGGGTGAGGGTTATTGTTAGGGTTAGGGTGAGGGTTAGGGTTAGGGTTAGCTTTAGAGTGAGGTTTAGGGTTAGGGTTAGGGTGAGGGTGAGGGGTAGGGTGAGGGGTAATTGTGAGTGTTTAGGTGAGTGTGAGTGGGAGTATGAGGATTAGGGTTAGTGTTAGGGTGAGAGTTAGGCTGAGGGTGTGGGTGAGTGTTAGGTTTAGGATTAGGGTTAGGGTTTGTGTTAGGCTTAGGGTGAGGCTTCAGGTTCGGGTTCGGGTTAGGGTTAGGTTTAGGTTGAGGATTCGGGGTTGGGTTAGTGTTAAGGTTAGGATCAGTGTTAGGCTGAGGTTTAGTATTAGGGTTAGGGTTCGGGTTAGGGTTAGTGTGAGGATTAGGGTTCGGGTTAGGGTTAGTGTGAGGGTTAGGTTGAGGGTGAGGGTGTGTGTTTAGTTTAGGTAAGGTTTTGGGTTAGGTTAGGGTGAGGATTAGGTTGAGGGTGAGGATTAAGGTGAGGGTTTGGGTTAGTGTGATGTTTAGGATTTGTGTGAAAGTTCGAGTGAGGGGGAGGGTTAGGGTTAGTGTTAGCGTGAGAGTTAGGGTTAGGGTGAGGGTTATGATGAGGTTGAGGGTGAGGGTGAGGTTGAGTGTTAGGGTGAGGGTTTGGTTTAGGATTAGGGTTAGTGAGAGGTTTAGGGTGAGGGTGAGTGTTAGGTTTAAGGTTAGGGTTAGGGTGATATTGAGTGTTAGGGTTAGGGTTAGGGATGGGCTTAGGGTGAGAATTATGGTTAGTGTGAGGGTTAGGGTTTGGGTTCGTGTTAGGCTGAGGGTCAGGGTTTGGGTGAGGGTTAGGGTGAGTGTGAGGGTGAGGGTGAGGGTGAGGGTGTGTGTGAAGGTTAGGTTTAGCGTGAGTGTCAGGGTGACAATGAGGGTTAGAGTGAGGATGAGGGTTAGGCTTAGGGTTAGGTCGAAGTTGAGGTTTAGGGTTAGTATTAGGGTAAGGGTGAGTGTTAGGGTGAGGGATAGCATTAGGTTTAGGGTGAGGGTTAGGGTTAGGGTGAGGGTTAGGGTTAGTGTGAGGGTTACGGTTAGGATTAGAGTTAGGTTTAGTGTGAGGATAACAGGGTGATGGTTAGTGTGAGTGTGAGGATTAGGGTGAGGTTTAGGGTGAGGGTGATAGTTCAGGTAAGGGTGCGGGTGAGGATTAGTGTTAGGGTTAGGGTTATAGTCAGGGTGAGGGTGTGGATGAACGTTAAGTTTAGGATTAGGTTTAGGGTTTGGCTGAGTGTGAGGTGAGAGTGAGGGTTAGGGTTGGGTGAGGGTTAGGTTTAAGGTTAGGGTTAGAGTTAGGGTGAGGGTTATGTTTAGGGTTTGGTTTAGGATGAGGTTCAAGCTGTGGGGTAGGGTCAGGTTTAGCTTGAGGGTTAGGGTTCGTGTGAGGTTTAGGGTTAGGGTTAGGGTAAGGGTTAGTTTTAGGGTTAGGGTGAGGTGAATGTGAGGGCGAGGGTGTGTGTGAGGGTTAGGGTTAGGGTTAGGGATAGGGTGAGGATTAGGTTTAATGTGAGGTTTAGGTTTCCGGTTTGGGTTAGGGTTAGGGTGAAGGTTATTGTGAGGGTGAGGGTTAGGGTGATGTTGAAGCTTCAGGTGACTATGTGGGTTAGGGTTTGTGTGAGGGTTAGTGTTAGTGTGAGGGTTAGGTTTATGGTTAGGGTTACGGTGAGGCTAAGGGTTAGGATTAGGTTGAGGCTAGGCTGAGGGTTGGGATTAGGGTTAGGTTTAGGGTGAAGGTTATGGTTCGTGTGAGAGTTAGGATTAGGGTTAGGGTTAGGGTTAGGGTGAGGATAAGGATAGGGGAAGGGGAGGGGGAGGGGGAGGTTTTATGTTAGTGTTAGGGTTAGGTTTAGGGTGAGGGTGAGGCTGAAGTTTAGGTTTAGGGTGAGGGTTAGGATTAGAGTGAGGGTTAGTGTTAGACTTAGCGTTAGGGTGAGGGTTATGGTGAGGGTGAGGGTTACTGTTGGTGTTAGGGTTAGTATTAGGGTGAGGGTGAGGGCGAAGGTTAGGGTTAGGGTGAGGGTTAGGATTAGGGTGGGTGTTAGGGTTAGGGTTAAGGTGAGGGTGAGGGTGAGGGTGAGGGTTACGTTTAGGGTTAGGGTTAGGGTAAGGTCTAGGGTGAGGTTGAGTTTTAGGGTGAGGGTGAGGGTTAAGGTGAGTGGGATAGGGTGATGTTTAGGGTAAGGGTGGAGGTTCGAGTGAGGGGGAAGGTTAGGGTTAGGGTTAGCGTGAGGGTTAGTTTAGGGTTAGGGTGATGGTGAGGGTGAAGGTGAAGGTTAGGGTGAGTGTGATGGTGAGGGTGAGTGTGAGGATTAGGGTTAGGGTGAGGGTTAGGGTTAGGGTTAGGGATAGGGTGAGTGTGAGCGTTAGGGTGAGGGTGAGGGTTTGGTTGAGGGTGAGGGGGCGTGTGAGGGTTAGGGTGAGTGTGTGGGTGAGGGGTAGGTTTAGGATTAGGGTTAGGTTTAGGGTTAGGCTAAGGGTGAGTGTGAAGGTGAGGGTGAGGGTTAGCGTTAGGTTGAGGGTGAGGGTGAGGGTAACGGTTAGGGTTAGGGTTAGGGTTAGGATGAGGGTTAGGCTGTGGAGTAGGTTTAGGGTTAGTGTGAGGGTTAGGGTAGTGTGAGTTTTAGGGTTAGGGTTAGGGTTAGGATTAAGTAAGGGTTATGGTGAGGGATAAGTTGAGGGTGAGATTTAGGGTGAGGATTGGTGAAGTTTTGGGTTAGGGTGAGTGTGAGTCTTAGGGTTAGGGTTACGGATAGGGTGAGGATTAGGTTTAGGGTTAGTGTGAGGTTGAGGGATAGGGTGAGGGTTTGGGTTAAGGTTAAGGATAGGGGGACAATTTGGCTTAGGTTTAGGTTAAGGGTGAGGGTTAGGCTGAGGGGTAGGGTTAGGGTTAGGGTGAGGGTTAGGTTTAGTGTGAGTGTTAGTGTTAGGGTTATGGTGACAGTAAGGTTTAGCGTGAGGTTTAGGGTGAGTGTGAGTTTTAGGGTTAGCATTAGGTTTAGGTTTAGGGTTAGGATGAGTGCTGGGTTAGGTGTAGGGTTAGGGTTAGGGTGAGGGTGAGGGTTAGAGTTAGGGTTAGATGAGGGTTAATGTTAGGGTGAGGGCTAGGATGAGGATGAGGGTTAGGGTGAAGGTGAGGTTTGTGTTTAGGTAAGTGTTAGGTTTAGGCTTAGGGTGAGGATTAGGGTGAGGGTGAGCTGTAGGGTTAGCATTTGGGATAGGGAAAGCGTTAGGTTGAGGGTTAGGTTTAGGGTAAGTGTGAGGGTTAGGTTTAGGATTAGGGTTAGGTTTAGGCTTATGGTGAGGGTGAGGGTGAGGGTTAGGTTTAGGATATGGGTTAGCGTTAGAGTTAGTGTGAGTGTTAGGGTGAGGACGAGGGTTCGGGTGATGTTGAAGGTTAGGTTGTGGGCGAGGGTCAGGGTTAGGGTGAGGATTAGGGTTAGTGTTACGGTTAGGTTTATGGTGCGGGTAAGGTTTAGGGTGAGGTTTAGGGTGAAGTTGAGGGTTAGGGTTAGCATTAGGTTTAGGATGAGGGTTAAAGTGAGAGTTAGGGTTAGGGTGAGGGTGAAGATGAGGGTGAGGATTAGTGCTAGGATTAGGGTTAGGTTTAGGGGTATTGTGAGGGTGAGGGTTAAGGTTAGTGTTAGTGTGAGGGTTAGGTTTAGGGTGAGGGCTAGTTTTAGGGTGAGGGATAGGGTTAGGGTAAATTTTCGGGTGAGGGTTATGGTTAGGGTTAGGGTTACGGTGAGGGTCAGGATGAGCTTTGGGATTAGGTAGAGGGATAGGTTTAGGCTGAGGGGTAGGGTTAGGGTGATGTTTATTGTGAGGGTGAAGGTTAGTGTGAGGGTGAGTGTTAGGGTGAGGGTTCAGGTTCGGGTGAGGTTTAGAGTTAGGGTGATATTTATGGTGAGGTTTAGGGTTAGGTTAAGGTTTAGGCTTCGGGTGAGTGTGAGAGTTAGGGTGAGGGTGAGTTTGAGGGTCAGGGTGAATGTTAGGGTTAGGTTTAGTGTGAGGGATAATGTTAGGGTGAGGATTAGGTTTAGGGTGAGGTTTAGGGTTATGGTAAGTGTTAGGGTGAGAGTTAGGGTTGCTGTTGGGTGAGGGTCAGGGTGAGGGTTAGGGTTAGGATGAAGGTTAGGTTTAGGTTGAGGGTTAGGGATAGTGTTAGGGTGAGAGTTACGGTTAGTGGGATGTTTATTGTGAGGGTGAGGGTTAGGGTGAGGGTGAGTGCTCGTGTTAGGGTGAGGTTTCGGGTTCGGGTGAAGGTTAGGGTGTGGTTGAGCGTTAGGCTTAGGGTGAGTTTTAGGGTGTGGGTGAGGTTTAGTTTTAGGTTTAGGGTTAGGGTTAGTGTTAGGGTTAGGTTTAGGGGTAGTGTGAGAGTTAGCTTGAGGTGTCGGGATTGGGTTAGGGTGAGGGTTAGGGTAAGGGTTAGGGTTAGGGTGAGGGTTAGGGTGAGGGTGAGTTTTAGGTTTAGCATTAGGTTTACTGTTATGGTTAGGGTGAGGGTTAGGGTTAGTGTGAGGGTGAGGGTGAGGGTGAGGCTTAGTGTTAGGGTTAGTGTGATGGTTACTGTTATGCAGAGGGTTAGGTTTAGGGTGAGGTTTAGGTTTAGTATAAGGGTTTGGTTTAGGGTTAGGGTTAGGGTGAGAGTCAGGTTTAGGTTGAGGTTTAAGGTTACGGTGAGGGTTAGGGATAGGGTTAGGTTGAGGGTAAGTGTTAGCATGAAGGTTAGGGTGAGTGTGAGGTTTAGGTTTTGGGTTAGGGTTAGGGTTAGGGTGAGGTATAGGGTTAGGATTAGTTTTAATGTGAGGGTTAGTGTTAGTGTTCGGGTGAGGGTTAGGGTGAGGATAAGGGTTAGGGTGAGGGTTAGGGTGAGGTTGAAGGGTAGGTTTAGCATTAGGGATAGGGTGAGCATTAGGGTGAGGGTTAGGTTAATTTGAGGGTGAGGGTTAGGTTAATTTGAGGGTGAGGGTTAGGTTAAGGGTTAGGTTTAGGATTAGGCTTAGGGTGAGGGTTAAGTTTATGATAAGGATTAGGGTTAGAGTTAGTGTGAGTGTTATGTTAAGGATGAGGGTTCGGGTGATTGTGATGGTTAGGTTGTGGGCAAGGGTTAGGTTTACGGTGAGGATTAGGGTTGGGTTACGGTTAGGGTTATGGTGAGGGTAAGGGTCAGTGTGAGGATTAGGGTGAAGGTGACAGTTAGGGTTAGCGTTAGGGTTAGGGTTAGGTTTAGGGTTATGGTGAGGGTAAGGGTTAAGGTTAGGTTTAGTGTGAGGGTTAGGGTTAGGGTAAGGGTTAGGGTGAGTGTTAGGGTTAGGGTTACGGTGAGGGTGAGGGTCTGGGTGAGGGTTAGGTTTAGGTAGAGGGTTAGGGTTAGGCTGAGGGGTAGGGTTAGGGTCATGTTTATTGTGAGGGTGAAGTTTAGGGTGAGGGTGACTCTTAGGGTGAGGATGAGGGTTCGGTTGAGGGTTAGGGTTGGGGTGATGTTTAGGGTGAGGTTTAGGGTTAGGGTAAGTTTTAGGCTTCAGGTGAGTGTGAGGGTTAGGGTGTGGGTGAGGGTTTGGGTTAGGTTGAGTGTTAGGGTGACTGTGAGGTTTGGGGTGAGGGTGAGGGTTATGGTTAGGTTTAGGGTGAGGGATAATGTGAGGGTGAGGGTTAGCTTGAGGGTGAGGGGGAGGGTTAGCTTGAGGGTGAGGGTGAGGGTCAGGTCTTCGTTCAGGTAAGGGTTAGCGTTATAGTTAGGGTGAGGATTAGGGGAGGGTAAGGTTTAGGTTGAGGGGTAGGGTTATGGTGAGGGTTAGCGTTAGGGTTAGGGTGAGGATTTGCGTTAGTTTGATGTTTAGTATGAGGGTGAGGGTTACTATTAGGGTTAGCATTAGGGAAAGGGTTAGGGTTAGGGTTAGGTTTAGGGTGAGGGTTAGGGAGCGTGGTAGGTTTAGGGTAAGGGTGAGGTTTAGGGTTAGTGTGAGGGTAAGGGTTAGGGTTAGATTTATTGTTAGTGTGAGGATAAGTGTTAGGGTGAGGGTTAGGTTGAGTGTGAGTGTTAGGTTTATTGTTGGGATTAAGGTGAGAATTAGGGTGAGGGTTAGGGTTAGGGTTAGGGTTTGGGTTAGGGTGAGGGTGAGGGTGAGGGTGAGGGTGAGGGTGAGTGTTATGGTTAGGTTTAGTGTTGGAGTTAGGGTTAGCCTGAGGGTGATAGGGATGGTGAGGGTGAGGGTTAGGGTTAGGATACTGGTTAGGGTTAGGTTTAGTGTGAGGGTTAGTGTTAGAGTTATGCTTAGGATAATGGTTAGGCTGACGGTTAGGGTTAGGATTAGTGTGAGAGTTAGGGTTAGGGTCAGGGTTAAGGTCAGGTTTAGGGTTAGGATAAGTGTTAGGCTGAGGGTTATGTTTAGGATTAGTGTGAGGGTTAGGTTTAGTGTTAGTTTATGGGGTAGGGTGAGGGTTAAGGTTAGGGTGAGGGTTAGGGTGAGGGTGAGTGTTAGGGTTGGGCTGAGGATTAGGGTGAATGATGGGTTAGGGTTAAGGTAAGTGTCAGGGTTAGGGTGTGGGTAAGTGTTAGGGTGAGGTATTGGTTGAGGGTGAGGGTTAAGGGTAGGTTGTGAGTGTAAGGGTTATGGTGAGGATTAGGGTGAGGGTGAGGTTTCGGTTTAGCATTAGGGTTAGGGTGAGTGTGAGGGTTAGGGTGAGTGTTTGTGTTAAGTTTAAGGACAGGGTGAGGATTAGGGTTATGGTTTGGTTTAGCATGAGGGTTAGGCTGAGGGGTAAGGTTAGAGTTAGTGTTTGGGTTAGGTTTAGTGTGAGGGTTAGGGTTAGTGTTAAGGTGACAGTAAGGATTAGGGTGAGGGTTAGGGTGAGTGTAAGGTTTAGGGTTAGAATTACGGTTAGGGTTAGTGAGGATGAGGGTTGGGGTTAGCGTGATGTTAAGTTTGAGGGTAAGTGTTAGGGTGAGGTTGAGGGTGAGGGTTAGGCATAGGGTGAGGGTGAGTGTGAGGGCGAGGTTTAGGATTAGGGTTAAGTTTACGGTTAGAGTTAGGGTGAGGGTTAGGTTTCGTGTGAGGGTTAGGATTAAGTTTGGGTGAGGGTTAATATTAGGGTGAAGGTGAGGGTTAGATAGAGGGTTATGATTTGCATGAGTGTTAGTGTGAGGGTTAGGGTGAAGGTTAGGATTAGAGTTAGGGTTAGGGTGAGGATGAGTGTTAGGGTTATGGTTATGGTGGGGGATTAGGGTTAGATTGAGGGTTAGGGTGAGGGAGAGGGTGAGGGTGAGGGTTAGGTTTAGTGTTAGTGTGAGGATAAGGGTTAGGGTTAGGGTTAGGGTGAGGGTGGGGTTTAGGTATAGCGTTAGGGTTAGGGTTAGGGTTAGGGTGAGGGTTAAGGTTAGGGTTAGGGTGAGGGTTAGGGTTAGGGTGATGTTTAAAGTGAGGTTGCGGGTTAGGGTAAGGGTGAGTGTGAGTGTGAGTGTTAGGTTGAGGGTGCAGCTGAGAGTGAGGTTGAGGGTGATGGTTTGGGTTAGCGTTAGCGTTAGGTTTAGGTTTAGGGTTAGGATTAGGGTCAGGGTTAGTGTTTGGCTTAGAGTGAGGGTGTAAGTGAGGGTGAGGGTTAGGATTAAGGTGATGGTTATGGTTAGGTTGAGGGTTAGGTTTAGTGTGTGGGTTAGGGGAGGGTGAGGGTTAGGTTGAGGTGTAGGATTAGGGTGAGGGTTAGGGTTAGGGTGATATTTAGGGTGAGGTTGAAGGTTAGGGTGAGGGTGAGGGCGAGGGTGAGGGTGAGGTTTAGGGTTAGGGTTGGTTTTAGGGTGAGGGTGAGGGTGAAGGTTATGGTTAGGGTTAGGGTTAGGGTAACGTTTACGGCTAGTGTGAGGGTTATGTTTAGTGTTAGAGTTAGTGTTAGGGTGAGGATAAGGGTTAGGGTGAGGGTTAGGGTGAGGGTGAGGGTTAGGGTTAGGTTAGGGTGACGGTTAGGGTTTGGGTGATGTTTAGGTTGAAGTTTAGTGTGAGGATGACGGTTCGGGTGAGATTGAGGCTTCAGGTGAGGTTGAGGGTTATGGTGTGGGTGAGGATTAGGGGTAGGGTGAGGGTTTACTTTAGGTTTAGGGTTAGTGTGAGGGTGAGGGTTAGGGGTAGGGTTAGGTTTGGGGTTAGGGTTAGGCTTATGGTTAGGGTGAGGGTTAGGGAGAGGGGTAGGGGTAGGAGTAGGGTGAGATTTAGGTTGAGTTTGAGGGTTAGGGTGAGAGTGATGGTAAGGTTTAGGGTTATGGTTAGGGTTAGGTTGATGGTGAGGGTGAGGGTCAGTGTTAGGATTAGGGTTAGGGTTA
The DNA here is from genome assembly GCF_024711535.1 of Dipodomys merriami. Lineage (NCBI taxonomy): Eukaryota > Metazoa > Chordata > Mammalia > Rodentia > Heteromyidae > Dipodomys > Dipodomys merriami. Next base: position 120,741 of record NW_027205581.1, on the reverse strand, counting down.
GGGGTATTTTGAGGGTGAGGGTGAGGTAGAGGATTAGGGTTAGGGTCAGTGAGAGGGTTAGAGTTATGGTCAGGGTTAGGTTTAATTTGAGGGTTAGGGTTAGGGTGAGTGTTAGGGTGACCGTGAGGGTTAGGGTGAGGGTGAGGGTTAGGTTTAGGGTTAGGGTTAGGTTTAGGTTGAGGGTTAGGGTTAGGGCCAGGGTGAGAGTTAGGTTGAGGTGTCGGTTAGGGTTAGGGTGAAGGTTAGGGTTAGTGTTAGTGTTAGTGTGAGGATAAGGGTTCGGGTTAGGGTTAGGGTGAGGGTGAGGTTTAGGTTTAGCCTTAGGGTTAGGGTTAGGTTTATGGTGAGGGTGAGGGTTAGGGTTAGGGTGAGGTTAGGGTTAGTGTGATGTTTAAGGTGAGGTTGAGGTTTAGGGTAAGGGTGAGTGTGAGGGTGAGGGTTATGTTGAGAGTGCGGGTGAGGGTGAGGTTGAGGGTGATGGTTTGGTTTAGGGTTAGGGTGAGGTTTAGGGTTAGGGTTAGGATTAGGGTTAGGGTTAGGTTTAGGCTTAGAGTGAGGGTGAAAGTGAGGGTGAGGGTTAGGATTAGGGTGAGGGTGAGTGTTAGTGTGAGGGTTAGGGGAGGTTGAGGGTTAGGTTGAGGTATAGGGTTGTGGTGAGAATTAGGGTTAGGGTGATATTAAGGGTGTCGGTGTAGGTTAGGTTGAGGGTGAGGGCGAGGGTGAGGGTGAGGGTGAGGGTTAGGGTTAGTTTTAGTGTGAGGGTGAGGGTGAAGGTTATGGTTAGGGTTAGGGTAAGGTTTACCGCTAGTGTGAGGGTTATGGCTAGTGTTAGGGTTAGGGTTAGGGTGAGGATAAGGGTTAAGGTGAGGGTTAGGGTGAGTGTTAGGATTAGGGATATTGTGAGGGCTAGGGTTGGGTGAGGTTTAGGGTGAGGTTTAGAGTGAGGCTGAAGGTTCGTGTGAGGGTGAGGCTTCAGGTGAGTTTGAGGGTTAGGGTGTGTGTAAGGATTAGGGTTTGGGTAAGGGTTAGGTTTAGGGTTAGGATGATTTTTAGGGAGAGGGGTAGGGGTAGGTTTAGGGTGAGGTTTGGGGTGAGAGTGAGGGTTAGGGTGAGACTGAGCGTAAGGTTTAGGTTTAGGGTTAGGGTTAGGGTGAGGATGAGGGTGAAGTTCAGTGTTAGTATTAGGGTTAGGGTTAGGGTTATTGTGAGGGTGAGGGTGAGGTTTAGGTTGAGGGTTAGTTTTAGGGTAAGGGTTAGGGTGAGGGTTAGGGTTAGAGTGAGGGTCAGGGTGAGGTTTGGGGTTAGGTAGGGGGTTAGGGTTAGGCTGAGGGGTAGGGTTAGTGTGATATTTATTGTGAGGGTGAGGGTTCGGTTGAAGGTTAGGGTTAGGGTGATGTTTAGGGTGAGGTTTAGGGTTACCATACGGTTTAGGGTTCGGGTGAGAGTTTCGGTTAGGTTAAGTGTTAGGGTGACGGTGAGGGTTAGGGTGAGTTTGACGGTTAGGGTTAGGTTTAGGGTGAGGGTTAGGATGAGGGTTAGGGTGAGGGTTAGGTTTAGGGTTAGGGTGAGGTTTAGGTTTAGGCTGAGGGTTAGAGTTAGGTTTAGGGTGAGGGTAAGGTTTATGGTGAGGGTTAAGTTGAGGGTGAGGGTGAGGGTGAGGGTTTCATTGAGGTAAGGGTTAGGGTTAGAGTTTGGGTGAGGATTAGGTGAGGGTGAGGGTTAGGTTGAGGGATAGGGTTAGGGTGAAGGTTATGGTTAGGGTTAGGGTGACGGTTACCGTTAGAGTGATGTTTAATATAAGGGTGAGTGTTAATGTTAGGGTTAGCGTTAGGGAAAGGGTTAGGGTTAGGGTTAGGGTGAGGGCTAGGGTTAGAGTTAGGTTTAGGGTTAGGGTGAGGGTTAGGGTTAGTGTGAGGGTAAGGGTTAGGGTTAGAGTTAGGGTTAGTGTGAGGATAAATGTTAGGGTGAGGGTTAGGTTGAGTGTGAGGGTTCGGTTTATCGTTAGGGTTAGGGTGAGGGTTAGGATTTGGGTTAATGTGAGGGTTAGGTTTAGGTTGATGTTTAGGGTGAGGGTGAGGGTTAGGGTGAGGGTGAGGTTGATGTTAGATTGAGAGTGACGGTGAGGGTGAGGGTTACGGTTAAGGTTTGGGTTTGGGTGAGGGTGAGGGTTAGGGTTAGGGTGAAGGTTAGGGTTAGTGTTTGGGGTAGGGTTAGGTTGAGGGTGAGGGATAGGGTTAGGGAACGGATGAGGGTAAGGGTTATGATGAGGGTTAGGGTGAGTATAAGGTTTAGGGTTAAGGTTAGGGTGAGTGTTAGAGTGAGGGTTAGGATTAGGGTTGGGTTAGGGTGAGGGTCAGAGTGAGGGTTACGGTTAGGTTGAGGTTTAGTTTTATGGTGAGGGTTAGGGATAGTGTTAAGGTGAGAGTTAGGGTTAGGGTGATGTTTATTGTGAGTGTGAGGGTTAGGGTGAGGGCGAGTCCTCAGATGAGGGTGAGGGTTTGGGTGAGGGTGAGGGTTAGGGTATGGTTGAGGGTTAGGGTTAGGGTGAGGGTAAGCATGACGTTGAGGTTTAGGGTGAGGCTGAGGGTTAGGTTTAGGGTTAGGGTTAGGGTGAGGTTTAGGGTTAGGGATTGTTTAGGGTGAGAGTTAGGGTGAGGTGTCGGGATAGGGTTAGAGTGAGGTTTAGGGTTAGTGTGAGGGTTAGGGTTGGTTTAGGGTGAGGGTAAGTGTGAGGATAAGGTTTAGGGTGTAGGTTAGGGTGAGCGTGAGGGTTAGGGTTAGCGTTAGGGTTATGGTGAAGGTTTGGTTTACGGTGATGTTTAGGGTGAGGTTGAGGGTTAGTTTCAGGGTGAGGGTGAGGGTATGGTTTAGGGTGAGGGTGAGGGGGAAGGTGAGGTTAAGGGTTAGGGTTAGGGTTAGGATTAGGATGAGGGTGAGGATTAGGGTTAGGAATAGGGTTAGGATTAGGTTTAGTCTGAGGGTGAGGGTCAGGGTGACGGTGAAGGTTATGGTTAGGGTTAGGGTGAGGATAAGTTTTAGGGTGAGGGTTTTGTGAGGGTTAGAGATATGTTTAGGGTTAGGGTGAGGATTAGGGTTTGGGTGATGTTTAGGGTGAGGGTTAGCATTAGGTTTAGGGTTATTGTGAGGGTGAGGGTTACGGGTAGGGTTATGGTTAGGTTTAGGGGTAGGTAGGGTGAGGGTTAGGGAGAGGGATAGGGGTAGTGTTAGGGTGAGGTTTAGGGTGAATGTGAGGGTTAGGGTTAGGGTTAGGTTTAGGGTGAGGGTAAGTGTTAGGGTGAGGGTTAGGGTGAGGTTGAGGTTTAGGTTTAGGGTAAGGGTTAGGGTGAGTGTTAGGGTTTGGGTGATGTTTAGGGTGAGGTTTAGTGTAAGGATGATGGTTCAGTTGAGGGTGAGGGTTCAGATGAGGGTGAGGGTTAGTGTTAAGGTTAGTTTATGGTGAGGATTAGTGTTAGAGTTAGGTTTAGTGATAGGGTAAGGGTTAGAGGGAGGTTTAGGGTGAAGGTTAGGTTGAGCGTGATAGTTATGGTTAGCATTAGGATTAGGGTGAGGGTGAGAGTTAGTTTTAGGGTGAGGGATAGGGTGATTGTGAGGGTGAGGGTGAGGGTTAGGGTTAGGGTTAGGATTCGTGTTAGGGTTAGGCTGAAGTTGAGGGTGAAAGTGAGGTTGAGGTTTAGTGTTAGGGTTAGGGTTAGTGTAAGGGTAAGTGTGATTTTGAGGATCAGGATGAGAGTGAGGGTTAGAATGAGGGTGAGGGTGAGAGTGAGGGTCATGGTTAGGATTAGTTTTAGGGTTATGGTTAGGCTGAGGGTGAGGGTGAAGGTTAGGGTTAGGCTATGGTTAGGGTTAGGGTTATGGTGAGGGTTATGTTTAGTGTGAGCGTTATGGTTATGTTTAGTGTTTGGGTTAGTGTTAAGTTTAGGGTTAGGTTTATGGTTAGGATTAGGATTAGGCTGATGGTTACGGTTTGGGTGATGTTTAGGGTGAGGGTGAGGGTCAGTGAGAGGATGAGGTTTCCGGTGAGGGTTCGGGTTCGGGTGAATGTGAGGGTTAGGATGTGGGTGAGGATTAGGGTTAGGGTGAGGGTTAACTTTAGATTTAGGGTTAGTGTGAGGGTGAGGGTTAGAGGTAGGATTAAGGTTAAGTTGAGGGTTAGGGTTAGGGTTGGGGTTTGGGAGACGGGTAGGGAGAGGGGTACGGGTACGGTTAGTGTGAGGTTTAGGGTGAGTGTGAGGGTGAGGTTGAGGGTGATGGGGAGGGTTAGGTTTAGGGTTAGGTTTAGGGTGAGTTTGAGGGTTAGGGATAGGTTTAGGATTAGTGTTAGTGTTAGGGTGAGTGTCAGTGTAAGTGTTCGGGTTCGGGTTCAGATTCAAGTTAGGGTGTGGATGAGGATTAAGGTTAGGGTAAGGATTAGGGTTAGGGTTAGGGTTAGGGTTATGGTGAGGGTAAGGGTTAGTTTGAGGTTTAGTGTGAGGATGAGTGTTAGGGTTAGGATTAGGGTGAAGGTGAGGTACAGGGTGAGGTTTAGAGTTAGGGTCAGGGTTAGGGATACGTTTAGGGTTAGGGTGAGAGTGAGGGTGACTGTTATGGTTAGATTTAGGGTTAGAGTTAGGGTGAGGGTGAGGGTTAGGATTGGGGTTAGGATTATGGTTAGGCTGAGGGTGATGGAGAGGGTGAGGGTGAGGGTTAGGGTTAGGATGAGGGTAAGGGTTCGTGTTAGGGTTAGCGTAAGTGTTAGGGTGAGGGTAAATATTTGGGTGAGGGTTAGGGTGAGGGTGAGGCTGAGGGTTAGATTGAGGGTAAGGTGAAAGTTAGGTTTATAGTTAGGTTTATGGTGAGTGTTAGGTTGTGGGTAAGTGTTAGGATGAGGGTTAGGGTGAGGGTGAGTGTTAGGGTTCGGGTGAGGGTAAGGGTAAGGGTGAGGGTTACGGTGAGAGTGAGGGACAGGGTGAGGTTTTGGGTTAAGGTTAAGGATAGGGTGAGGATTTGGGTTAGGGTTAGGTTTAGGGTGAGGGTTAGAGTGAGTGTGAGGTTTAGGGTTAGAATTGGGTTTAGGGTTAGGGTTAGGATGAGTGTTAGGGTTCGTTTTATGGTTAGGTTAGGGTGAGGGTGAGGGTTAGTGCTAGGGTTAGGGTGAAGGTTATTGTTAGGGTGAGTGCTACGGTGAGGGTGAGGGATAGCGTGAGGGTAACGGTGAGGGTGAAGTTTTTGGTTAGGTAAGGGTTAGGGCTAGGTTTAGGGTGAATATTAGTGTAAGGGTGTGGGTTAGGGTAAGGTTAGTGTTAGGGTTCGTTTGTGGGTGATGGTGAGTGTGAGGGTTAGTGTTAGGAAGAGGGTTAGGGTGAGGGTGAGGGTGAGGGTGAGCGTTAGGGTTAGGGTTATTGTGAGGGTTAGGGTTACGGTGATTTTTAGGGTTAGGGTGGGGGTTAGGATTAGGGTAAGTTTTAGTGTGAGGGTTAGTGATAGGATGATGTTTAGTGTGAGGGTTAGGGTGAGCGTGAGTGTTCAGGTCAGAGTTAAGGTTAGGGATAGGGTTAGGGTGAGGGTGAGGGTGAGTTTTAGGGTTAGGGTTAGGGTGCGGGATAGGGTGAGCGTTAGGGTTAGGTATAGGGTTATTTTAAGGGTTAGGCTGAGGGTAAGGTTTAGGGTGAGGTTTAGGGTGAGGGTTAGGTTTAGGGAGAGGGTGAGGGTTAGCATGACTGGTAGGGTGAGGGTGAGAGTTAGGGTGATGATTAGGAATAGGGTGAGGATTAGGCTTAGTGTGAGGGTTAGGGTTAGGCTTAGTGTGAGGAAAAGGGTTAGAGTGAGAGTTAGGTTGAGGGTGAGGTGTAGGGTTAGCGTTACGGATAGGGTGAGCGTGAGGTTGAGGGTTAGGTTTAGGGTTAGGGTTAGGTTTAGGGTTAGTGTGAGTGTTAGAGTGAGGGTAGGGTTCAGCTTATGGTGAGGGTTAGGGTGTGGGCGAGGGTTATGTTTAAGGTGAGGATTAGGGTTAGAGTTAGGGTTAGGGTTATGGTGAGGGTAAAGGTTCGGGTGAGGTTTAGGGTGAGAGTTAGGGTGAGGGTGAGAGGTAGGGTTAGCATTAGAGTTAGGGTGAGGATGAGAGTTAGGATGAGGGTTCGGGTGAGGGTTAGGTTTAGGGTTAGGGTGAGGGTGAGGGTGAGGGTGAGGGTGAGGTTTAGTGTTAAGTTTTGGGTTAGGGTTAGGGTGAGGGTTAGGGTTAGGCTGAGGGTTAGGGTTAGGGTGATGTATATTGTGAGGGTGAGGGTGAATGTTAGGGTGAGGGTGAGGGTCCGGGTGAGTGTGAGGGTTAGGGTGTGGTTGAGGGTTAGGTTTAGGGTGAGGGTTAGGGTGATGGTGAGGGTTAGGGTGACGGTGAGGGTGAGGGTTAGATTTAGGTTTACGGTTATGGTGAGGTTTAGGGTTAGGGTTAGGTTTGGGGTGAGAGTTACGGTGAGGTGTATGGATAGGGTTGGGGGAGGGTTAGTGTGAGGGTGAGGGTTAGGGTTAGCGTTAGGGATAGGGGGAGGGTTATGGTTAGGGTGAGTGTGAGGGTTAGGGTTAGGATTTGGGTGAGGGTTAGGTTTAGTGTGATGTTTAGGGTGAGGTTTTGGGTTAGGGTGAGGGTTAGCTTTCGGGTGAGGGTGAGGTTTAGGTTGTGGGTCAGGGTTAGGGTTAGATTGACTGTTAGGGTGACTGTTATGGTTAGGGTGAGGGTGAGGATTATGGTTAGGTTTAGGGTGAGGGTGAGGGTTAGGGTGAGAGTTAGGGTGAGAGTTAGGGTGAGGGGTAGGGTTAGGGTTAGGATGAGCGTTAGGGTTAGTGTGAGGGTTAGGGTTAAGGTGAGGGTGAGTGTTAGAGTTAGGGTGATGTGTAGGGTGAGTGGTAGGTTTAGTGTTAGGGTGAGGGCTAGGATGAGGGTGAGGGTTAGGATGAGGTTGAGGGTGAGGGTGAGGTTTTCGGTTAAGTAAGGGTTAGGGTTAGGGTTAGGGTGAGGGTTAGAGTGATGGGTAGGTTTAGCATTAGGGTGAGGGTGAGGGTTAGGGTTAGGGTGAGGGCTAGGGTGAGGTTTAGTTTGAGGTTGCGGGTGAGGGTGAGGATGAGGTTTTTGGTTAGATAAGCTTTAGGGTCAGGTTCAGGGTGAGAATTAGGGTTAGGATGAGGGTTAGGATTAGGGCAAGGATTAGGGTGAGGGTTAGGGATAGGGTGATGTTTAGTGTGAGGGTTAGGGTGAGCGTGAGTGTTCAGGTCAGAGTTAGGGTTAGGTTTAGGGTTAGGCATAGGGTTAGGGTGAGGTTTAGGGTGAGTGTGAGGGTGAGGGTTAGGGTTAGGGTTAGTGGGAAGGAAAGGGTGAGCGTTAGGGTTATGTTTAGGGTTATTTTAAGGGTTAGGGTGAGGGTAAGGTTTAGGGTGAGGGTTAGGGGGACGGTGAGAGGCAGGATTAGCATGAGTGTTAGCGTGAGGGTGAGGGTTAGGAATAGGGTCAGGATTAGGTTAAGTGTGAGGGTTAGTGTTAGGGTGAGGGTTAGTGTGAGGATAAGGGTTAGAGTTAGGGTTAGGTTGAGGGTGAGGTGTAAGGTTAGCGTTAGAGATAGGGTGAGCGTTAGGGATAGGGTGAGCATTAGGGTGAGGGTTAGGTTTAGGGTGAGGGTTAGGGTTAGTTTTAGGGTGAGGGTTAGTGTTAGGGTGATGTTTATGGTGAGGGTGAGTGTTAGGGTGAGGGTCAGGTTGAGGTTGAGGGTTAGGTTTAGGGTTAGGGTTATGGTTAGGGTTAGGTTGAGTGTGAGGTTGAGGGAGAGGGTTAGGTTTCAGATTAGGGTTTGGGTTAGGGTTAGTGTGAGTGTTAGGGTTAGGATGAGGATTCAGCTTATGGTTAGGGTTAGGGTATGGGCGACGGTTAGGGTTAGGATGAGGATTAGGGTTACAGTTAGGTTTAGGGTTATGGTGAGGGTAAGGTTTAGAGTGAGGTTTACGGTGAGGGTTAGGGTTAGGGTGAGAGGTAGGGTTAGCATTAGAGTTAGGGTGAGGGTGAGGGTTAGGATGAGGGTTCGGGTGAGGGTAAGGGTTAGGTTTAGGGTTAGGTTGAGGGTGAGGTTTAGTGTTAAGTTTAGTGTTAGGGTTAGGGTGAGGGTTAGGGTTAGGGTTAGTTTGAGGGCTAGGGTGAGGGTGAGGTTTATGTTGAGGGTGAGGGTGAGGGTGAGGTTTTTGTTTAGGTAAGCTTTAGGGTCAGGTTCAGGGTGATAATTAGGTTGAGGTTGTGTGTTAGGGTTAGGGTTAGAGTTAGGGTGTGGGTGTGGGTGAGGGTGAGTGTTAGGATGAGGGTTAGGATTAGGGTGAGGGTGTGGGTGAGGGTGAGTGTGAGGATTAAGTTTAGGTTTAGGTTTAGGGTTAGGGTTAGGGTTAAGTTGTGGATATGTGTTAGGGTGAGGGTGAGGGTTAGGGTTAGGGTGAGGGTAAGTGTTAGGGTGAGGTTTAGGGTGAGGGGGAGCGTTAGTGTGAGGGTTTGGGTAAGGATAGGGTGAGAATTAAAGTTAGGGTTAAGTTTGGGGTGAGGGTTACGCTGAAGGGTAGGGTTAGGTTTAGACTTAGGGTTAGGTTTAGTTTGGGGGTTAGGGTTAGGGTTAGGGTGATTGTAAGGGTTAGGGTGAGGGTTAGTGTGAGTGTGAGGTTTATAATTAGATTTAGGTTTAGGATTAGGATGAGTCTTATTGTTATGTTTAGGGTTAGGGTTACGGTGAGGGTGAGGGGTAGGGTTAGGGTTAGGGTGAGGGTTAGTGTTAGGGTGAGTGCTAGGGTGAGGTTGAGTTTTATGGTGACAGTGAGGGTGAGGGTGAGGTTTTTGGTTAGGTAAGGTTTAGGGTCAGGTTCAGGGTGAGAATTAGGGTGAGGGTATGGGTTAGGGTGAGGGTTAGGTTTAAGGTGTTTAGAGTGAGAGTGAGGTTTAGGGTGAGGGTGAGTGTTCTTGTGAGAGTTAGGGTTAGGGACAGGCATAGGGTTAGTGTGAGGTAAGGGTTAGGGTGAAGGTTAGAATGAGGGTGAGGGTTAGGGTTAGGGTGAGGGTTAGGGTTAGGTTTAGGGTTAGGTTTAGGGTCAGTTTGCGGGTTAGGGTGAGAGTAAGGGTTAGGGTGAGTTTTAGGGTGTGGTTGAGGGTTAGGGTTAGGATGAGGCTAAAGTTTAGGGTGAGGGTTAGGGTGAGATTGAGAGTGAGGGTTAGCATTAGACTTAGGGTGAGGTTGAGGGTTAGGGTGAGGGTTCGGGTTAGGGTTGGGAATAGGGTGAGGATTAGGGTTAGTGTGAGGGTTAGTGTTAGGTATAGTGTTTGGGTGAGTGTGAGGATAAGGGTTACCGTGAGGGTTAGGGTGAGGGTGAGGTGTAGGGTGAGCGTAAGTGATAGGGTGAGTGTTAGGGTGAGGGTTAAGTTTAGGGTGAGGGTTAGGGTTAGGTTTAGGGTTAATGTTAGTGTTAGGGTTAGAGTGAGGGATAAGGTGAGGATTAGGGTTAGTGTGAGGTTTAGCGTTAGGATTGGGGTTAGGGTTAGTGTGAGGATAAAGGTTAGGGTGAGGGTTAGGGTGAGGGTGAGGTGTAGGGTTAGCGTTAGGGATAGGGTGAGCATTAGGGTGAGGGTCAGGTTTAGGGTGAGGATGAGGTTTAGGTTTACGTTTAGGTCTTGTTTTAGGCTTAGGGTGAGGGTGAGGTTGAGGGTTAGGTTTAGGATTAGGGTTAGGATTAGTGTGATTGTTAGGGTGAGGATGAGAGTTAGGGTAATTGTGAGGTTTAGGATGTGGGCAAAATTTAGGGTTAGGGTGAGGATTAGGGTTAGGGTTAGGGATAGGGTTATGGTGAGGGTAAGGGTTAGGGTGAGGTTTGGGTGAAGGTGAGGGTTAGGGTTAGCGTTAGTGTTAGGATGGGAATTAGTGTGAGGGTTTGGGTTAGGGTTAGGGTGAGAATTAAGGTGAGAATGTGGGTTATGGTTAGGGTTAGGGTGAGGGTGAGTGTGGGGGTGACGGTGAGTGCTAGGATGAGGGTTAGGGATAGGGTAATGGTGTGGGTGAGGGTGAGTGTGAGGGTTAGTGTTAGGGTGAGGGGTAGGTTTACGGCGAGGTTTAGGGTTAGGGTGAGGTTTAGGGTTAGGCTTAGGGTGAGTGTTAGGTTTAGGGTGATATTTAGAGTGAGAGTGAGTGTTATAGTGAGGGTGAGTGTTCTGGTGAGAGTTAGGGTTAGGGTTAGGGACAGGGATAGGCTTAGTGTGAGAGTAAGTGTTAGGGTGAGTGTGCGGCTTAGGGTTATGGTGAGGGTTACAGTTATGGTTAGGGTTAGGGTGAGGGTTAGGGTGAGCGTTAGGTTTAGGGTTAGGGTTAGTTTGCGGGTTAGGATGAGATTTAGGGTGAGGGTGAGGGTTAGGTTTAGGATGTTGGTAAGGTTTCAAGTGAGGTTTAGGGTGAGGGTGAGAGTTAGGGTTAGCATTAGACTTTGGGTGAGGGTGAGGGTTAGGGTTAGGGTTATGGATAGGGGGAAGATTACTCTTAGTGTGAGGGTTAGGGTTAGGATTTGTGTTTTGGTTAGTGTGAGGATAAGGGTTAGCGTGAGGGTTAGGGTGAGGGTCAGGTGTAGGGTTAGAGTTAGGGTTAGGGTGAGTGTTAGGGTGAGGGTTAAGTTTAGGGTGAGGGTTAGGGTTAGGTTTAGGGTGAGGATTAGGGTTAGGGTGATGTTTATGGTGAGGATGAGTGTTAGGGTGAGGGTGAGGATGAGGTTTAGGTTTAGCATTAGGTTTACCTTTAGGTTTAGGATGAATGTTAGGTTTAGGGTGAGGGTGAGGGTTAGGGTTAAGGTTAGTGTGAGGGTTAGTTTTAGGGTGAGGGTTAGGTTTAGGGTTAGGGTTAGGTAAGGGTTAGGGTTAGGGTTAGGGTGAGAGTTAGGGTTAGGGTGATGTTTATTATAAGGTTGATGGTTAGGGTGAGGGTGAGTGTTCGTGTGAGTGTTAGGGTGAGGGTGAGGGTGAGGGTTTGGGTGTGGTTGAGAGTTAGTGTTAGGGTGAGGGTTAGGGTGACGGTGGGGTTTAGGGTGAGGGTGAGGGTTAAGTCTAGAGTCAGGGTTAGGTTGAGGTTTAGGGTTAGGGTTATTGTTAGTTTGAGAGTTAGGATGAGGTGTTGGGATAGGGTTAGGGTGAGTGTTAGGGTTAGTGTGAGTGTTAGGCTTAGGGTTAGGTTTATTGTGAGGATAAGGTTAAGGGTGAGGTTTAGGGTGAGGGTGAGGGTTAGGGTTAGCGTTAGGGTTAGAGTGGGTTAGGGTGAGGTTTAACGTTAGGGTGAGGGTTAGGGTGAGGGTTAGGGTGAGGTTTAGGGTTAGGCTGATGTTTAGGGTGAGGTTGATGGTTAATGTGAGGGTGAGGGTGAGGGATAGGGTGAGGGTCAGGGTGAGGGTGAGGGTTAGGGTGATGTTTAGGGTGAGGGTGAGGCTGACAGTTAGAATTAAGAATAGTGTTAGAGTTAGGGTTAGGCTGAGGGTGAGGGTCAGGGTGAGTTTGAAAGTTAGGGTTAGGGTTAGGATTAGGGTTAGAGTGAGGGTTACGGTTAGTGTGAGGGTTATGTTTAGGGTTATGATTAGGGATAGGGTGAGGGTAAGTGTTAAGGTGAGGGTTAGGGTGCGGGTTAGGGATAGGGTTAGGATTAGTGTGAGGGTTAGTGTTTGGGTGATGTTTAATGTGAGGTTGAGGGGTAGGGAGAGGATGCTGGTTCGGGTGTGGGTGAGGGTGAGCATGTGGGTGAGGATTAGGTTTAGGGAGAGGGTTAGCATTAGGTTTAGGTTTCTTGTGAGGGTGAGGGTTAGAGGTAGGGTTAGGGTTATGTTGTGTGTTAGGGTTAGGGAGAGGGGTAGGTTTAGGGTTAGGGTGAGAATTAGAGTGAGTGTGACGGTTAGGGTGATGGAGAGGGTGAGGGTTAGTGTTATGGTTATTGTTATGCTTAGGGTTAGGGTGAGTTTCAGGGTGAGGATTAGGTTCAGGATTAGGGTTAGGGTTAGGTTTAGGGAGAGTGTTAGGGTGAGGGTGAGTGTGAGGGTGAGGTTGAGGGTTAGGGTGTGGGAGAGGGTTAGGTTTAGGGTAAGGATTAGGGTTAGGATTAGGGTTAGGGTTATGGTGAGAAAAAGGGTTAGGGTGAGGTTTAGTGTGAGGATGAGGGTACGGTTAGTGTTAGGGTTAGGGTGAGGTTTATGGTGAGGATTAGGGTAGAGTGAGGGTTATGTTCAGGGATAGGGTTAGGGTGAGTCTTAGCGTTAGGGTGATGTTTAGTATGAGCGTGAAGGTTACTGTTAAGGTTCAGGTTAAGGAAAGGGTTAGGGTTATGTTTAGGGTTAGTGTGAGGGTTACGTTGAGGGGTATTGTTAAAGTTAAGGTGAGGGTTATAGTTAATGTGAGGGTTAGGGTTAGGGTCAGTGTTAGTGTGAGGATAAGGTTTAGCGTGAGGTTTAGGATGAGTGTTGAGGATTAGGATTATCATTAGGGTTAGGGTGAGGTTAGGTTGAGTGTTAGGGTTAGGGTTAGGTTTAGTGTGAGTGTGAGGTTTAGGGTTTGGGTGATGTTTAGGGTGAGGGTGAGGGTTAGGGTGAGGGTTAGGGTGAGGATGAGGGTGATGGTTAGGTTGAGGGTGATGGTTAGGTTGAGGGTGAGGGTGAGGGTGAGGGTTATAGTTAGTGTTAGGGTTAGGGAGAGCGTGAGGTTTAGGATTAGCGTGAGGGTTAGGTTTACTGTGAGGGTTAGGGTTCTTTTTAGGGTTAGGGTAAGGGTCAGGGTTATTGTTAGGATTAGGATGAGGGAAAGGTTTAGGGTGAATGTTAGGGGGAGGGTTAGGCTTAGCGTTAGGCTTAGGGTGAGGGTGAGAGTGAGGGTTAGGTTTAAATTTAGGGTTAGGGTGAGGGTGAGTGTTAGGGTTATGGTTAGGGGGTGAGATTTAGGGTAAGGGTTAGGGTTATTGTTAGGATTATGGTTACGATGAGGGCTAAGGTGAAGGTGAGGGTTAGGTTTAGGGTTAGGATGAGGTTTAGGGTTAGGTGAGGGTTAGGGATAGGTTTAGGTTGACGGTTAAGTTTAGTGTGATGTTTAGGTTGAGGTTTAGTTTTAGGGTGAGGGCGAGGGTTCGGGTTAAGCTTAGGTTGAGGGTGAGTGTGAGGTTTTGGTTTAGGATTAGGGTTAGGTTTAGGCTTAGATTTGGAGTGAGGGTTAGGTTTAGTGTGAGGGTTAGGGTTAGGGTTAAGGTGAGGGTAAGTATTAGGGTGAGGGTTGGGGTGAGAGTGAGGGTTAGGATTAGCGTGAGTGTTAGTATGAGGGTTAGGGTGAAGGTTAGGGTTATAGTTAGGGTTAGGGTGAGGGTGAGGGTTATGGTTAGGGTTAGGGTGAGGGTTAGGGTTAAGGTGATGTTTATGGTGAGGGTGAAAGTTAGGGTTTGGGTTAGAGCGAGTGTGAACGTGAGGGTTCGGGTTCGGGTTAGGGTTAGGGTAAGGGTGAAGTTGAGGGTGAGTGTTAGGGTTATTTTTAGTGTTAGGGTTAGTTTGAGGGTGAGGGTTCTTGTGAGGGTGATGGTTAGGGTGAGAGTTAGGGTGTCTGTGAGGGTTCGGGTAAGTGTGTTGGATCGGGATGGGGGTAACATTAGCGTGAGGGTTAGAGTTAGAGTTAGGATTAGGGTGAGGGTTAGGGTGAAGGATGGGGATAGGGTTAATGTTATGGTTAGTGTTATGGTTAGAGGATTAGGGTTAGCATTAGGGTTAGGGTGAGGGTTAGCGTTAGGGTAAAGTTTAGGGTTAGGGTGAGAGGTAGGGTTAGGTTTAGGATGAATGTTAGGCTTAGTGTGAGGGTTAGGGTTAGGGTTAAGGTTAGGGTTAGTGTGAGGATAAGGGTTAGGGTGAGGGTTACGGTTAGAGTGAGGGTTAGGGTTAGCCTGAGGGTTAGGGTGAAGGTTAGGGTGGGGGTAAGGGTGAGGTTTAGGGTTAGGGTTAAGTTTAGGGTTAGGCTGAGGATTAGGGTGAGCATAGGGTTTAGGGTGAGGGTTAGGGTGAGGGTGAGGGATAGTGTTATGGTCAGGGTAAGTGTTAGGGCGAGGTTTAGGGTGAGGTTGAGGGTTAGGGTTAGCATTATAGTTAGGGTGAGGGTGACGGTTAGGGTGAGGATTAGGGTTAGTGTAAGGGTTAGGGTGAGGGTTAGGCTGAGGTGTAGGGGTAGGGTTAGGGTTAGTGTGAGAGTTAGGGTGAGGATTATGGTTAGGGTTAGGGGTAGGATGAGGATGTGGGTGAGGGTGAGGTTAAGTGTGAGGTGATGTTTTGGGTGAGGGTTAGGGTTAGGGTTAGGCCTAGGGTGAAGGTTCGGGTGAGGGTTAGGGTGTGGAATGGGTTTAGGGTTAGAATTAGGGTTAGGGTTAGGGTTAGGGTTAGGTTGATTGATAGGGTTATGGTTGGGGTTAGGGTGATGGTGAGGTTTACAGATAGCATTAGGGTTAGTGTTAGGGTTAGGCTGAGGATGTGGGTGAGGGTGAGGTTAAGTGTGAGGTGATGGTTTGGGTGAGGGTGAGGGTTAGGGTTAGGCTTAGCGTGAAGGTTCGGGTGAGGGTTAGGGTGTGGAAAGGGGTTAGGGTTAGAATTAGGGTTAGGGTTAGGGTTAGGGTTAGGTTGAGTGTTAGGGTTATGGTTGGGGTTAGGGTGATGGTGAGGTTTATGGATAGCATTAGGGTTAGTGTTAGGGTTAGGGTGAGGATTACGGTTGGTGTTAGATTGAGGGTGAGGGAGAGGGATAGGGTTAGGTTTAGGGTTAGCGTTAGGGTTAGGCTGAGGTTGCGGGTGAGGGTGAGGATGACGGTTAGGGTAAGGGTTAGGTTTAGAGTGAAGGCTAGGGTCAGTGTGAGGGGTAGGGTGAGGGTTAGGGTGAGGGTGAGGGTTTTGGTTAGGAAAGGATTATGGTTAGGGTTAGGGTGAGGATGAGGGTGATGGTGATTTTTAAGGTGATGGTTTGGGTGAGGGTTAGAGTTAGGGTTAGGCTTAGGGTGAAGGTTCGGGTGAGGGTTAGGTATAGGGTGAGGATTACTGTTAGGGTTATATTAGGGTGAGGGTTAGGCAGAGGGGTAGGTTTAGGGTTAGGGTTAGGGTGAGGGTTAGGTTTAGGGTTAGGATTAGGGTGAGGGTGAAGGTGAGGGTAAGGGTTAGGATGAGTTTTAGGGTGAGGTTGAGGTTTAAGGTTAGCATTCGGATTAGGGTTAGGGTGAGGGTTAGGGTTAGGGTTAGGCTTAGAGTGAGGGTGAAGGTTAGTGTTAGCATTAGGGTTAGGATAAGGTATAGTGTAAGGGTTAGGGTTAGGGTTAGGATTAGGGTTATGTTTAGGGTTAGGCTGAGGGTGGGGGTGAGGGTGAGGGTGAGGGTTAGGGTTAGGGTTAGGTTTAGAGTGAGGTCTTGAGTGAGGGTGGGGTTAGGATGAGGGCATGGGTGAGGGTGAGGGTTTCGGTTAGGAAAGGCTTACTGTTAGGGTTAGGGTGAGGATTAGAGTGAGGGTGAGCTATAAGGTGAGGATTAGGGTTAGGGTGAGCATTAGGGTTAGGGTTATTGTTAGATTGATGTTTAGGGTGAGGGTTAGGTTTAGGATGAAGGTGAGGCTGAGGGTGAGGGTGAGGGTGTCGGTGAGGTTTAGGGTGAGGGTGAGGGTTAGGGTGACTGTGAGGGTTAGGGTGAAGGTGAGGGTTAGGGTTAGGTTTAGGGTGAGGGTTATGATTAGGTTTAAGGTGAGGGGTAGGGTGAGGGTTAGGGTTAGGTTTAGGGTGAGGGTGAGGGTTAATGTGAGGTTTAGGGTTAGGGTTAGGGTTAGTGTGATGATAAGGTTTAGGGTGTCAGTTATTGTGAGAGTGCGGTTAAGGGTTAGCTTTAGGGTTAGGGTGGGAGTTAACCTTAGGGTTTGGTTTAGGGTTAGGATAAGGGTTAGTCTGAGGTTTAAGGTTAGGGTTAGTGTGAGTGTTAGGTTTAGAGTTAGGGTTTGGGTTACATTGAGGGTAAAGTTTAGGGTGAGGCCTAGGGTGAGGGTGAGGGTTAGGCTTAAGGTAATGGTTAGGATTAGGGTGAAGTTTAGGGTGAGGGTTAAGTTTAGGGTTAGTTTAGGGTGAGGGTTAGGGTGTGGGTTAATGTTAGGGTGAGGGTGAGGGTGAGGGTGAGGGTTAGGTTTAGTATTAGGGTTAGGGTGAGAGTGAGGGTTATGGTGAGGGTTAAGGTTAAGGTTAGGGATAGGGTGAGTATTAGGGTTAGGGTTTGGTTTAGGGTGAGGGTTAGGCTGAGGGTTAGGGTTGGGGTTAGGGTGAGGCTTAGGTTTAGTGTGAGGGTTAGGGTTAGGGTTAGGGTGAGGGTAAGGTTTAGGGTGAGGGTGAGGTTTACTGATAGCATTAGGTTTAGGGTTAGGGTTAGGATGAGGGTTAGTGTTAGGGTGAGGGTGAGGTTGAGGGTGAGGGTGTTAGGGTTAAGTTTAGTGTGAGGGTTAGTGTTAGGGTGAGGGTTAGGTTTAGAATAAGGGTGAGGGTGATGGTTATGGTTATGGTTATGGTTAGGGTTAGGGTGAGGGTAAGGTTTAGGGTGAGGGTGAGGTTTAGTGTTAGCATTAGGTTTAGGGTAAGGGTTAGGATGAGGGTTAGGGTTAGGGTGAGGGTGAGGTTGAGGGTGAGGGTGAGTGATAGGGTTAAGTTTAGTGTTAGGGTGAGGGTTAGGTTTCGGGTGAGGGTTAGGTTTAGAATAAGGGTTAGGGTGAGGGTTATGGTTATGGTTATGGTTAGGGAACCCAAAACCTCACCCTCACACTAACCCTCACCCTAACCATTACCCTAATCCTAACTTTCACCCTAAACCTAACCCTAACCCTTACCGTCACTATAACCCTAAACCTAACGCAACCCTAATCCTCACCGTAACCCTAACCCTCACCCACACCCTAACCCTCATCATCACCCGAACCCTCATCCACACCCTAACACTCACACTAAGTCTAAACCTAACCCTTATCATAAACCTAACCCTCACACTCACCCTAAGCCTAACACTAACCCTAACCCTAAACCTAACCCTCACACTCACCCTAAACCTAACCCTCACCCTCAGCCTAAACCTAACCCTCACCCTAACCCTACACATCACCCTCACCCTAACCCTCACCATAACCCTTATCCTCACACTAACCCTAACCATAACCCTAACCCTCACACTAACCCTAATCCTCACCCTATCCCTAACCCTAACCCTAAACCTCACCCTATCCCTCACCCTCACCATAACTCTAATGCTAACCCTAACTCTCACCATCACCCTAACCATCAACCTATCCCTTAACCTCACCCTAAGGCTAACTCTCACCCTCACCCTAAATCTCACCCTAAACCTTACACTCACTCTATCCTGCAAACTAACCCTAACCCTAACCCTAATGATCACCCTAATCCTCACCCTCACCCGAACCCTAAACCTAACCCTAACCCTGACCCTAACCCTAATCCTCACACTCAACCTAACCCTCACCCTAACCCTTAACCTCACACTAGCCCTCTCCCTAACCGTAACCCTAACCCTAACTCTCAGCAGAACACTCACCCTCACCCTAACACTCACACTCACACTAAACATCACCCTAAACCTAACACTCACCCTAAACCTAACCCTAACCCTCGCCCTAACCCTAACCCTCACCGTAACCCTAACACTGACACTAACGCTAACCCTATCCCTCACCATCCCCCTCAACCTCACCCTAAACTAACCATAACCCTCATCCTAACACTCACCCTCACCCTCACCCTAACCCTAACCCTAAACCTAAGCCACACCCTCACCCTAATCCTCAACCTAACCCTAACCCTAAACTTTACCTAACCAAAAACCTCACCCTCACCCTCACCCTAACCCTCAGGCTCACCATAGCCCACACCGTAACACTAACCCTCAACCTAACCCTAAACCTAACCCTCACCCTCACCCTAACCCTAACCCTAAACCTAACCCTAATACTCATCCTAACCCTAACCCTAAACCTAATGCTAACCCTAAAACTCACACTCACCCAAACCCTCACCATAACCCTTACAGTCACTCTAACCCTAACCCTAACCCTCACACTAAACCTAACCCTCACCATAACCCTAAACCTACCCCTCAGCCTAACCCTCACCCTAAACCTAACCCTAACCCAAGTCCTCATCCTATCCTTAAACTTAACCCAAACTCTCACCCTCACCGTAATCCTCACCCTTATCCTTACCCTCACCCAAACCCTAACCCTCACCCTCAACCTAACCCTCACCGTAACATTTTCCCACACCCTAACACTCACCCTAACACGAACCATAAACCAAAACTTCACCCTAACCCTCAACTTAACCCTAACCTTCCCCCTCATCATAATATTCACCCTAAACTTTACCCTCACCCTAACACTTACCCTAACCTTAAACCTAACCCTCAGACTAACCCTAACCTCAACACTAACCCTCAGCCTAACCCTTATCCTAACCCTAAACCTAAACCTAACCCTCACCCTAAACCTAACCCTAACCCTAACCCTAACCCTCACACCAACCATAACCTTAACACTCATAACCCTCACCCCAACCCTAACCCTCATTTTAAACCTAACCCTCACCCTCACCCTCCACATCACCCTCAGCCTAACCCTAATCCTGACCCTAATCCTAACCCTTATTGTAAACCCAACCCTCACCCTCACACTAAATCTAATCCTAAACCTAACCCTAACACTCACCCTCACCCTAACCCTAACCCTAACCCTCAGCCGAACCCGAACCCAAACCCAAACCCTAACAGTCAACCTAACCGTAACATTATCCCTACTCCTAAACCTAACCCTCACCTTAAAACTCACCCTAACTCTAACCCTAAACCTAACCCTAACCCTCACACTCACCCTCACCCTAATCCTCACACTCACCCTAAACCTCACCCTAACCCTACCCCTCTCCGTAATTCTCACCCTAAACCTAACACTAACCCTAACCTTCACCATCACCCTGACCCTCAACCTCAGCCTAACCCTAACCCTAACGCTATTCCTAATCCTAACTCTTACCCTCACATTCACCCTAAACCTAACCCTAACCCTCACCCACACCCTCACCCTCACCCTAACCCTCATCCTCACCCTCACCCTCACACTCACCCTCACCCTAAACAACACCCTAACCCTAAACCTTTGCCTAACCCTAACACTAACCATCACCCTAAACCTAACCTCAGCTTAATCCTCAACCTCACCCTAATCCTCAACCTAACCATAACCCTCACCTAAACGATACCTTCACCCTCACCCTCACCCTAACCCTAATTCTAACCTTAACAATAACCCTAACTCTCACCCTAACACTAACCCTAAAAATCACCCTAAACCTAATAAGAACCCTAACCCTCACCCTCACCCTCATTCTAACCCTCACTCTCACCCTGACTGTCACCATCACACTAACACTCACACTAACCCTAACCATCACCCTAACACTAACCCTCACCCTCACTTTCACCCTCACCCACAGCCTAACCCTAACCTTAACACTAATCCTAAATCTAATCCTCACCCTCACCCTAAGCCTAACCCTAAACCTCATCCTCAACCTTAACCTCATGCGCACTCTCACCCTAACCCTCACACTCACCCTCACCCTCACACAAACCCACAACCTCACCCTAAACATCACCCTAAAGCTAACCCTCACCCTCACCCTAATCCTCACCGTAACCCTCACCAACACCCTAACCCTCACCCTCACGCTCACCCTAAACATCACCCTAACCCTAAACCTCAGCCTAACCCTAACCCTAACCATCACCCTAAACCAAACCTCAGCTTAACCCTCAACCTCTCCCTAATCCTGACCCTAAACCTAACCCTTACCTAAACGAAACCCTCACCCTCACCTAAACCCTAACTCTAACCCTAACAATAACCCTAACTCTAACCCTAACACTAACCCTAAAAATCACTTTAAACCTAATCCTAACCCTAACCCTCACCCTCACCCTCACCCACATTCTAACCCTCACTCTCACTCTGACCATAACCGTCACACTAACCCTCACACTAACCATAACCACCACCCTAAACCTAACCCTCACCCTCACTTTCACCCTCACCCTCAGCCTAACCCTAACCCTCACCCTCACCCTCACCCTCACACAAACCCTTAACCCTAACCCTAACCCTCACCCTCACCCTAACCCTTATCCTCACACTAACCCTAACCATAACCCTAACCCTCACACTAACCCTATCCCTCACCATAACCCTATCCCGACACCTCACCCTAACCCTCAGTCTAACACTTATCCTCACACTAACCCTCACTCTAACTCTAACCATAAACGTAACCCTCACCATCACCCTAACCCTCACCGTCACCCTAACCCTCATCCTAAACCTAAGCCTCAACCATACCCTAACCCTCACCTGAAACCGAACCTGAACCCTCACCCGAACACTAACCCTTACCCTAACCCTCACCCTCACAATAAACATCACCCTAACCATAGCTCTCACCCTAACACTAACCCTAAACCTCACCCTAAACCTAAGCCTCAACCTAACCCTAACCCACACCCTGACACTCACACTAACCCAACCCAAACACTAACACTCACCCTAACCCCTACCCTAACCTTAACACTCACGTGAAACCTAACCCTCACTCTAACAATAACCCTCACCCTCAGCCTAAACCTAACACTCATCCTCACCCTCTGCCTCACCCTCACCCTAACCCTAACTCTCACCCTAACTCTAACCCTAAACCTAATGCTCACCCTAAATCTCAACCTCAGCCTAACCTTCACGCTATCCCTTACCCTCACCCTAATCCTAACCCTAACAATCAGACTAAACCTAACCCTCACCCTAACTCTAACCTTAAACCTCACACTAAACCTAACCCTCACCCTAATCCTAACCCTACCCCTCATCCTAACACTCACCCTAAACCTAACCCTAACCCTAACCCTAACCCTATCCCTAAACTTAACACTAACCCTAACACTAACCCTCACCCTAAACCTAATTCTAACCCTAAACTTTACCCTCACCCTAACCCTTATTCTAAACCTAAACCTAAACCTAACCATAACCCTCACCCTAACCCGAAACCGAAACCTCAAACTAATCCTAACCCTAACCCTAAACCTAATGCTAACCCTAAATCTCACCCTCAGCCTAACCCTCACCCTAACCCTAACCCTCACCCTTACCCTTTCCCTCACCCTCACCCTAACACTCACCCTCACCCTAACCCTCACCCTAAAACTTACCCACACCCTAAAGCTCACCCTAACACTAACCCTAAACCGAAACCTCACCCTAAAACTCACCATAACCCTAAACATAACCCTAAACCTAACCCTCACCCTAACCCTCACCCTAACCCTCACTCTAACCCTAACCCTCACCCTCACCCTAACTGTCACCCTAAACTTTACCCTCATCCTAAACCTTATCCTAACCCTAAACCTAAATCTCACACTAACCCTAACTCTAACCCTCAGCCTAACCCTTATCCTATGCCTAAACCTAACCCTAACCCTTACCCTCACCATAACCCTAACACTAACACTAACCCTAATAATCACCCTAACCATAACTTTCACAGACAACCTAACCCTCACCCTCACCCTCACACTCACCCTCACCCTAACAATCTCCCTAACCATAACTCTAACACTAACCCTAACCTTCACCCTCACCCTGACCCTCAACTTTAGGCTAACCCTAAAACTAACCCTAGTCCTAATCCTAACCCGCATACACACCCTCACCCTAAACCTAACCCTAAACCTCACCCTGACCCTCAAAATCAGCCTAAACCTCACCCTCACCCTAACCCAACCCTCAACCTAAACCTAAACTCAGCTTAACCCTCACCATCACCCTAATCCTCACCTTAACCCTAACCCTTTCCTAACTGAAACCCTCACCCTGACACTCAACCTCACCCTAACCCTCACCTAAATCTAACCCTAACTCTAACCCTAACCTTCAACCCCACCCTCACTCTAACCCTAATGCTAACCCTATCGCTAAGTTTCACCCTCACCCTAACCTTAAACCTAAACTAACAATAACCCTAACCCTAACGCCAACCCTAACCTTAACCCTAAAACTCACCCTAACCCTAATCCTAACCCTAACCCTCATCCTCACCCTCACCCTCATTCTAACACTACCCCTCCCCCTGACCCTCACCATCACAGTAACCCTCACACTAAACCTAACCTTCTCCCTAACCCTAACCCTAACCTTCATCCTTCAATTTCACCCTCAACCTCAGCCTAACCCTAAACCTAACCCTAATCCAAACCTAACACTCACCCTCAGCTTCACCCTAACCCTAAACGTAACCCTAACCCTCAACCTAACCCTCAACCTCAACCTCACCTAAAACCTAACCCTCACCCTCACCCTCACACTAACACTCAACCTCACACTAAACCGCACCCTAACCTTAACACTCACCCTAACAATTACCCTAACACTCACCCTAACGCAAAACCTCACCCAAAACCTTACCCTAAACCTAACGCTAACCCTAAACCTCACCATCACCCTAAACCTCACCGTAACCCTTTTCCTCACACTAACCCTAACTCTCACCCTAACCCTATCCCGACACCTCACCCTAACTCTCACCCTAACCCTAACCATAACCGTAACGTTCACCCTAACCCTAACTCTAAACCTAACCCTAACCCTCACCATAACCCTCACCGTCACACTATTCCTCACCCCAACCCTAATCCTCAACCACAACCTAACCTTCATCCTCACCCTAACCCTCACCCTCACCTGAACACTCAGCCTCACCCTAACCCTTACCCTCACAATAAACATCACCCTAAACCTAACTCTCACCCTAACCCTAACCCTAACCCTCACCCTAACCCTAACCCTCAACCTAAACCTAACCCTCAACCTGACCCTCACCCTAACACTAAACCTAACCCAAACCCTTACCCTAAACCTAATCTTCACCCTAAACCTAACCCTCACCATAACAGTAACCGTCAAACTAACCCTAACACTAAACCTCACCCTCACCCTCACCCTCACCCTAAACCTCATCCTAACCCTAACGGTAAAACTAATGCTAACCCTAAAACTCACCCTCACCCTAACCCTTACCCTCACCCTAACCCTAACCCTAATCCTCACACTAAACCTAACACTCAAACTAACCCTAAACCTACCCTTCAGCCTAACCCTCACGCTAAACCCAACCCTAAACATAATCCTCACCCTATCCCTAAACTTAACCCTAACCCTCACCGTCACCCTAACCCTCATGGTAACCCTAAATCTAACCCTCACCCTAACCCTCACGCTAACCCTTACCCCCACCCTAAAACTAAACCTCACTCTTATCCTAACCCTCACCCTAAACCTTACCTACACCCTATCCCTCACCCTTAACTTAACCCTAAACTAATCCTTACCCTAACCCACACCCTAACCCTAAACATAACCCTATCTAATCCTCAACCTAACCCTAAACCTCACCCTCATCCTAAACTTCACCCAAACCTTTACCCTCATAGTAACCCAAACCCTAACCCTAAACCTAACAGTCACACTAACCCTAACATTAACCCTCATCCTAAACCTTATTCTAACACTAAAACTAACCCTAACCCTCACGCTAACCCAAACCCTAACCCTAAACCTAACCCTCAAACTAGACCTAACCCTAACCCTCAGCCTAACCCTCACCCTACCCCTAACTCTAACCCTAACACTCACCCTCACTCTAACCATAACCCTAAACCTAACCCTCACCCTAAACCTAACCCACACACTTACTGTCACCCTCACCCTCAGGGTAACCCTAATCCTTACCGTAATCCTAACCCTCACCCTCACCTCTCCCTAACTCTAAACCTAACACTCACCCTCTCCCTCACCCTAACCCTAGCCCTAACCCTCACCATAGCACTAACCCTCACCCTATACCTCAACCTCACCCTAAACCTAAACATAACCCTAAGCATAACCCTCACCCTAAGCCTAACACTAACCTTAACCCTCCTCCTCACACTATACATCACCCTAACCCTTACCTTCACCATAACCCTAATCCCAACCTTAATTCTCACCCTAACCCTAACATTCACCCACCCCCAAACCCTCACCCGAACCCGAACACAAACCCTCATCCTTACACTCAACATAACCCTAACCCTAACCCTAATCCTAAACCTAACCCTCACCAGCAAACTCACCCTAACACTAACCCTAACCCTCACCCTCACCCTCACAATAACCCTCACGCTCACCCTAACCCTCACCCTAACACTAACCCTAACCCTAACCCTCAACCTAATGCTAACCCTATCCCTAACCGTCACCCTACCACAAAAACTAACCCTAACACTAACCCTCACCCTAACCCTATTCCTCACAAACAACCTAAACCTCTCAATCACCTGAACCCTCACCCTTCCCGGAACACTCATCCTCCCTAAACCTCACCCTCACCCTAAACATCACCCAAACCCTAACCCTTACCTTCAACCGTACCCTAACCCTCACCATAACCATAACCCTCAACCTAACACTCAGCCTCACGCTAATTCTCTCCATAGCCCTAAACCTTACTAAAATAATCCCTCACCCTAACCCTCACACTAACCCTCTCCCTCACCCTAGCCCTCATCCTAAACCTATCCCTAACCCTAACACTCTCCCTCACCCTTAACCTCACCCTAACCCTTCCCCTCACCCTAAACCTAACCTTAACACTAATCATAATCCTCACACTAACCTTAACCCTCACCCTCACTCTAACCCTAACCCTAACACTAAACTTCACCCTCATGCTGACCCCTACCCTCAGCCTAACCCTAACCCTAAATGTATTTGTAATCCTAAACCTCACAACCACGCTCACCCTAAACCTAACCCTAACACTAACCCACACCCTCACCCTCACCGAACGCTCAACCTCACCCTAAACATCACCCTAAACCAAACCTCAGCTTAACCCAAAACCTCACCCTAACACTACCCCTAACCGTCTCCTTCACTCTAACCCTCACTGTCACCCTAAACCTCCCCCTAACCCTTACCCTAACCCTATCCCTAACAGTAACACTAACCCTCACCCTAACAATCACCCTAACCCTTACCCTAAACCTCACCCTAACCCTAATGCTAACCCTAACCCTAACACTAACCCTCACCCTAACCCTCACCCTAACCCTAAGGCCTAACCCTAACCCTCACCCTCACCCTAACCCTCACACTAACCCTTACCCACCATCGAACCTAAACCTAACCTTCAGCCTAAACCTCATATTAAACTTAATCCTAACCCTAACGCTCACCTTACCCTTAACCCTAAACCTAATCCTAAACCTCACGTTAACACTACCCCTCACACTCACCTTCTAACTCACCCTCAGCCTAACCCTAACACTATTGCTAATCCAAACCGTAACCCTCACCCTCACCCTAACTCTAAACCTAACCCTAAACAAACCCACACCCTAACCCTAAACCTATCCCTAAACTTCACCCTAACCCTAACCCTAATCCTAAATCTAAACCTCACCCTCACCCTAAACTTAACACTAACCCTCAGCCTAACCATCATCTTAAAACTAACCCTAACCCTAACACTCACCCTAAACTTAACCCTAGCCCTAACCTTAACCCTCACCCAAACCCTAACCCTCACCCTCACCCTCAACCTCACCATCACCCTCACCCTACCCCTCACCCTCACACTCACTCTAACCCTAACCATAACCCTAAACCTAACCCTAAACCTAACCCTCAAGGTCACCATCACCCTCACCATCACCCTCAACCTAACCCTCACCCTCACCCTCAGCCTAACCCTAACCCTAACTCTAACCCTCACCCTAATCTTTTTTTCAAATTTAATTTAATTTTATTTGTGAACATACTGTACAGAGGGGTTACAATTACATGGGCAGGATAATGCGTACATTTCTTACCAAGCATTGCAGCCTCCTCCTTCGGTTTACCCTTCTTACCAAACACCTAAGCCTAATCCTAAAATTAACCCTCATCTTTACCCTCACCCTAAACCTAAACCCTAACCCTAACCATAACCCTAACCCTCACATTCACCCTAACCCTCACCGTCACCCTAACACTCAGCCAAATCCTAACTCTCACCCTTAACCTACCCCTAATCCTAACCCTAAAACCCACCCTAAACATAATCCTAACCCTAACACACACCATCACCCTCACCCTCACACTAACCCTCACCCTCACCCTCACCCTCAGCCTAAACCTAACCCTAAACCCAATCCTAACCCTAACCCTCACCCTCACCCTAACACTAACCCTAAACCTAACCCTCACCCTCACCGTCACCTTAACACTAACGCTCAACCTCACCCTCACCCTAACCCTCACACTCACCCTAAGCAGTACTCTCACCCTAAGTCTCACCCTAACCCTAACCAAAACCCTCATACTAACCCTAACCCTCACCCTAAACCTCACCCTAACCTAACCCAAAGCCCCACTATAACCCTCACACTAACCCTAATGCTAACCCTAACCCTAACCCTCACCATAAACCTCACCCTAACCCTTAAACTCACCAAAACCCTGACTCTAACCCAAACCCTAATATGCACTCTAACACTAACCCTCACACAAAACCTAACACTCAATTTCACCCGAATCATCAACCTAAACCTTACAATCACCCTAACCCTAACACTAACCCTAATCCTATCCCTATCCCTCACCCTAACCTTATCCCTAACCCTAAACCTAACCATCACCCTCACCCTAAAGTTCACCCTCAACCTAAATAACAACTTAAACCTAACCATCACCCTAAGCCTAACCCTAACACTCACCCTAACTCTAACACCCATGGTAAACATCACCCTAACCCTAACACTAACCATAGCCTTCACCCTCATCTTCACCCTAACCCTCACCCTCACCCTTTCCTAACACTAATCCTAACCCTAACCATCACACTAACCCTAACACTGACCCTAACCCTAAACCTAATCCTCACCCTAACACTAACCATAACCCTAACGCTCACCATCACCCTCAACCTCACCCTCAACCTCACTCTCACACTAAACATCAACATGATCCTAAACTTCACACTAACCCCTACCCTAACCCTCACACTAACCCTAACCCTCACCCACACTCTAAACCTCACCCTAAACCTAACACTAACCCTCACCCTCAACGTCACCCTCAACCTAACACTAAACATAACCCTAACCCTCACCCTAAACCTAACACTAACACTCACCCTAAACCTAAACCTAATCCTAAACCTCAACCAAAACCTAAACCTCACCCTCACCCTAAACCTAATCCTTTCCCTAACCGTAACCCCAACACTCACCCTAACGCTAACCCTAACACTAACCCTCACCCTCACCCTCAACCTAACCCTAACCCTAACCCTAACCCTAAACCTAATCCTAACCCTCACCCTCACCATCACCCTCACCCTCAACCTCTCCCTGACCCTAACACTCACTCTCAACCTAACCCTAACCCTAAAGCTAAACCTCACCTTCACACTCACCCTAACCCTAACCCTAACAATAACAATAACCCTAACCATAACCGTAAGCCTAACAATAACACTCACCCTAACCCTAACCCTAACACCCACCCTAACCCTAACCCTCACCATAAACCTCACTCTAACCCTAATGCTAACCCTAAACTTCAGCCTCACCCTAACCCTTATCCTCACACTAACACTAACCCTATACATAACCCTGACCCTCACACAAACCTACCCCTCACATTAACCATAACACTAACCCTTCTCCTAACACTCCCCCTAACCCTAACCCTAACGCTAACCCTCACCCAACCCATAATATTAACCCTAACGCTCAAACTCACCCTAATCCTCACCGTCACCCTAAAACTCACCCGAACCCTAACCATCACCCACACCCTAACCCTCATCCTCACCGAACCCAAACCCGAACCCGAACCCTAACCCTCAGCCTCAATCTAAATATCGCCCTAACCCTAACCCTCACCCTAATCCCCACACTAACCCTCACCCTAACCCTAAACCTCAACCTAAACCTCACCCTCAGCTTACCCCTCACCCTAACCCTATACCTCAACCTCACCCTCACCCTCACCCTAAGCCTAACCCTAACTCTAACCCTAATTCTAAACCAAACCTCACCCTCATCCTCACCCTAACCCTAAAACTAACCCTCACCCTCACCCTCAACCTAACCCTAAACCTAAACCTAACCCTCACCCCAACTATAACCCTTACCCAAACCCTCACCCAACCCCTAAACCTAACACTCAGCCTAAACCTCATCCTAACCATCATATTAACACTAACCCTCACCCTAACCCTAACCTAACAGTTCACGCTCACCCTCACCCTCAACCTCACTGTCAGCCTAAACCTAACCCTAAACCTAATCCTAACCCTAACCCTCACCCTCACCCTAACCCTCACCCTAACCTTTAACCTCACACCAACTCTAACCCTAACACTAAACCTAACCCTCACACTAACCTTAACTTTCAGCCTAACCCAAACCCTACCTCTCAACCTAACCCTAACCCTCACCCTAACACTCACCCTGACCCTAACGCCAAACCTCACCCTTACCCTAACCCTCACAGTTGCCCTAACCCAACCTAACCCTAACCCTAACCCACACCCTTACCCGAACCCTCACCCGAACCCTCAGACTCACCCTCAACCTCACCATAAACCTAACCCTCACCCTAATCCTCAGCCTAAGCCTAACCCTCACCCTAACCCTAAACCTTACCCTAACCCTAACCCTAACCCTAACTCTAACCCTACCCCTAACCCTCACCCTAAACATCGCCCTAATCCTAATGCTAACCCTAACCCTCATTTCACACTAACCCTAACCCTAACCCTAAGCCTAACCCTCACCTTAACCCTAAACCTTACCCTAAACCTAACACTAACCCTCACCCTAAGCCTCAACCCAACCGTCACCCTATCCCTAACCCTAACCCTAACCCTAACCCACACGTTAACCCGAACCCTCACCCGAACCCTCATCCTCACCCAAAACCTCACCCTCACCATAAACCTCACCCTAACCTTTATACTCATTCTAACCCTAACTCTAACCCTAACCCTAACCCTCACCCTAACCCTAACCCTAACCCTAACCCTCACCTTAAACCTAACCCTAACCCTCACCCTCACCCTAACCCTCACCGTCACCTAAACCCTCACAATAAACCTAAAACTAACCCACACCCTAACCCTCCCCGTCACCCGAACCCTCATCCTCACCCTTACCCTCACCCTCACCCTAACCCTCAGCCTCACCCTAAACATCACCCTAATCCTAACCCTCAAACTAACCCTCACCCCCACCCTAATTGTCACCCTAACCCTAACCCTAATCCTTACCTAACCGAAAACCTCACCCTCACACT
The DNA here is from genome assembly GCF_024711535.1 of Dipodomys merriami. NCBI lineage: Eukaryota > Metazoa > Chordata > Mammalia > Rodentia > Heteromyidae > Dipodomys > Dipodomys merriami. The sequence continues at coordinate 91,250 of NW_027205581.1, read as the reverse complement.
CACCCAAAACCTCACCCTCACCATAGCCCTCATCCTATATCTAAACCTCACCCTAACCCTAACCCTAAACCTGACCCTCACCCTCACACTAAACCTAACGATAACCCTAAACCTCAGCCTAAACCTAACCCTTACGCTTACCCTAAACCTAACCCTCACACTCACCATAAACGTCACCCTAAATCTAAACATAATCCTAACCCTAAACTTCACCCTTACCCTCACCATCATCCTCACCCTAACCCTAACCATAACTCTAACACTAACACTAAACTTTACTCTCACCCTAACCCTAACAATATCCCTAAATCTAACCCTAACCCTAATCCTAACACTAACCCTCAACCAATTCTCAACCTAACCCTAAAAGTCACCCTAACCCTAATCCTAACCCTATCACTCACCATCACCCTCACCCTCACCCTAACCCTCTCCCTCACCCTCACCCTCACCCTCAGCCTAAAATTAGCCCTAACACTAATCCTAAACAAAACTCTCAACCTCACCCTAACCCTAACCCTAAACCCAACCCACAAGTCACTGTCACCCTCACTGTCACCTTAACACTAACCTTCAACCTCACCCTCACCCTAAAACTCACCCTCAACCTAAGCAGTACACTCACCCTAACCCTCACCCTAAACCTAACCAGAACACTCATCTTAACACTAAACCTCACCTTAAACCTCACCCTAACCATAACCATAAAAATTAACCTCACCCTCACCCTAAGCCACACCCTAACCTGCAACTTTACACTAACCCTAACTCTAACCCTAACCCTACCCCTAACCCTAACCCTTAGCCTAAACCTAATCCTAACTCTAAACCTCACCCTCACCCTAACCCTAACCGTCACACTTACCCTACACCTAACCCTCAACCTCAAGCTAACCCTGACCCTCACCCTCACCCTAACCCACACTCTCATCCTAAACCTCACCCTAACTCTAACCCTAACCCACAAACTAACAGTCACCCTCACCCAAAACCTCTCATCACCCGAAACCTCAATCTCACTCCAACCCTCAGCCTCACCCTAAACATAACCCTAACACTAACCCTCACTCTAACCCTAACCCTAACCCTCACCCTAAACCTAACACTCAACCTAAAGCTCACACTCACCCTAATCTTCACCATAACCCTAACCCTAACCCTTACTTAACTGAAACCCTCACCCTCCCCCTCCCCCTCACCCTCACCCTAACCCTCACCCTAACCCTAACCCTCACCCTCACCCTCACCCTCACAGTAAACCTAACCCAAACCCTAACCCTAACCATAACCCTAATGCTAAACTAACCCTCACCCTAACCCTGACCCTAACCCTCAGCCTAACCCTAACCCTTACCCGTACCCTAAACCTAACCCTCACACTCACCCTAACCCTCACCCTAAACCTAAACCTAATCCTAACCCTAAACTTCACCCTCACCCTCACTGGCACCCTCCGCCTAACCCTAACCCTAATCCTAACCCTAACCCTAATCCTAACCCTAATCCTAACCCTAACCCTCAATCTAAAGCTAAACCTAACGCTAAAATTCACTCTAACCATAATCCTAACCCTAACACTCATCATCATCCACACCCTCACCGTAACCCTCATGCTCACCCTCACCATCACCCTCAGCCTAAACCTAATGCTAACCCTAATCCTAACCCTAACCCTCAATCTCACCCTAACCCTAACCCTAATCCTAAACCTCACTGTCACCGTCACCCAGACCGTCACCTTAACACTCACCCTCAACCTCACCCTCATCCTAAGCAGTACTCTCACCCTAACCCTCACCCAAACCCTAACCATAACCCTCATCCTAAATCTAACCCTCACCCTAACCATAACCATAACACTTAACCTCACCCTCACCCTAACCCCCACCCTAACATTCAACCTCAAACTAACCCTAACTCTAACCCTAACCCTAACCCTCACACTAACACTAACCCTCAACCTAACCCTAAACCTACCCCTCAACCTAACCCTCAGCCTAAACCTAACCCTAACCCTAAACCTCACCCTCACCCTAACTCTAACCCTCAACCTCACCCTAACCCTAACCCTTACCCTCAACCTAACCCTAAACCTACCCCTCAACCTAACCCTCATCCTAACCCTTACTTTCACCCTAACCCTCACCCTAACCCTAACCCTAACCCACAAACTAACCATCACCCTCACCTGAACTCTCACCCTCAACCGAACACTCAATCTCACCCCAACTCACAGCCTCACCCTAAACATCACCCTAACCCTAACCCTAACTCTAACCCTAACCCTAACCCTCAAACTAAACCTCAACCTCACCCTAATCCTCACACTAAACCTAACCCTATACCTTACCTAAACGAAACCCTCACCCTCACCCTCACTATCACCCTAACCCTCACCCTAACCCTAACCCTAACCCTCACCCTCACCCTCACAGTAACCCTAACCATAACCCTAACTCTCACCCTAACCGTAATGCTAACCTAACCCTCACCCTAACCCTCTCCCTAACGCTAATGCTAAACCTAACCCTTACCCACCCCCTAACCCTCACCCTAACCCTTACCATCAACCTAACCCTAACCCAAACCCTAACCCTCACAGTCACCCTAACCCTCACCGTCACCCTAACCCTCATCCTAACCCTAAACCTCAGCCACACCCAATCGCTCAACATCACCCGAACCCTACACTCACCCTAAACCCCACCCATACTCTAAACCTCAGTCTAAACCTAACCCTCATCAAAACCATAATGATAACCCTCACCCTAACACTAAACCTCACACAAACCCTCACCTTCAACCTATTCCTCACCCTAAAAATATCCCTAAACCTTACCTAACCGAAACACTTACTCTCACCCTCACCCCAAACAAACCCTCATCCTAGCACTCACATTCAACCTCACCCTCACCCTCAGGCTAACCCTAAACCTAACCCTAAACCTAAACCTAAACCTCAAACTCACCCTCACCCTAACTCTAACCCTCACCCTAACCCTGACCCTCACCCTAACTCCAACCCTATCCCTAACCTTCAACCTAATACTAACCCTTACCCTTACCCTAACCCTAACCCTCACCCTAACCCTAACCCTATCCCTAATGCTATCCCTAACCCTCACCTTCACCCTAACCCTAACACTAACACTAAACCTAACTCTAATCCTCACCCTAACCCTTAACCTAAACCTCACCCTCACCCTAATGCTCACCCTAACACTCAATTTAACCCTAACTCTCACCCTAAACCTAACCCTTACCCTAAACCTTACCCTCACCTTAACACTAACCCTAACACTAACCCTAACCCTGACTCTTACCCTAAGCCTAACCTGAACTCTAACACTCACCTAACTCTAACGCTATCTCTAAACCTCATCCTCACCCTAAACCTCATCCTAACACCTACCCTCACCATAACCATAACCCTAACCCTAATCCTAATCCTCAACGCAACCCTAACCCTCACCCTCACCCTAACAATCACCGTAACCTTAACGCTCACCCTAACCCTAACCCTCACCCACACCCTAAAACTCACCCTCACCTAAACCCTCACACTCACCCTAACCTTACCCTAAACCCAACCTAACCCTAACCCTCACCCTAAACCTAACTCTAACCCTCACCCTCAAACTAACCCTAACGTTCACCTAAACCCTCACCCTAACCATCACCCTAACCCTTATCCTCAAACTAAACTTAACCCTAACCCTAAACTGCACATTAACGCTAAAACTCAACCTAACCCTAACCCTACACCTCAACCTAACCCTCACCCTAACCCTAACACTAACCCTCACTCTAAACCTAATCCTAGCCCTCACCTTCACCCTAACCCTCACCTACACCCTCACCCTCACCCTCAACATAACACTAAACCTAACCCTAAACCTAAATCTCACCCTAACCCTATACCTCACCCTCACCCTGACCCTCACCCTCAGCCTAACCCTAATCCTAACACTAACCCTCTCACTCACACTCACCCTAACTCTATCCCTAACCCTAAAGCTGATTTTCACACTAACCCCAATCATATCCCTAACCCTCAAACTTACCGTAACCCTCACCCTTAGCCTAACCCTAACCCTCACCCTAACCCTAATGCTATCCCTAAACCTCACCCTCACCCTAACCCTCACTCTAACCCTTACCCTCACCCTAACCCTCACCATAACCCTAACTCTAACACTAACACTAAACCTAACCGTAAACCTCACCCTCAACCTAACTGTCACCCTAAAACTTACCCTTAACCTAACGCTAATCCTAACCCTAACTCTAACCCTCAACCTCACCCTAAGTGTAACCTGAACCCTAAACCTCACCCTAACCCTCACCCTAACTCTAACGCTGTCCCTAAACCTCACCCTCACCCTCAACCTTATTCTAACCCTTGCACTCACCATATCATTACCCCTAACCCTAACCTTAATCCTCACCACAACCCTAACCCTCAACCTCACCCTAACCCTCACTGTCACCTTAACCCTCAAATTAACCCTCACCGTCAAACACACCCTAAAATTCCCTCTCACCTACAAGCTCACCCACACCATAAGCTTACCCTAAACCTCACCCTAAACCTAACCCTCACCCTAAACCTAACTCTAACCCTCATCCTCATACTAACCCTAACCCTCACCTTAACCCTCACCCTAACTCTGACCCTAAACCTAACGCTAACCCTAACCCTCACTCTCAACCTAAACCTCACCTTAACCCTTATCCTCACACTAACCCGAACCCTAACCCAAACTCTCACATTAACCCTAACACTCACGCTAACCCTAACCTTACCCCTCAGTCTACCCCTCACCCTAACCCTAACACTAACCCTCACCTTGACCCTAACCCTCACCCTAAAACATACCCTCACCATAACCCTAACCCTTAACCCAACCCTCAGCCAAACCCTCTTCCTAACCCTAAACCTAACACTCAAACTAAACCTAACCCTAACCCTAAACCTAAAACTCACCCTAAACATAACCCTCACCCTAACCATCAGCCTAACCCTAAACTTAACCCTAATCTGAACCCTAACCCTCACCATCAACCTAACTCTAACACTAACACTAACCCTGACCCTCACCCTAACCCCAACCCTCAGCCTAACCCTAATCCTCACCCTCACCCTAACCCTAGCACTAACCTTAAACCTCACCCTTACTCAGACGCTAACCCTAACCCTCACCCTCACCCTAAACCTTAACTGTAACCCTTACCTTCCCACGAACCCTAAACCTAGCCAACAGCCTAAACCTCATACTAAAACTAACCCTAACCCTAATCCTCACCCTAACCTTAACCATAACCATAACCCTATCCCTCAACCTCACCCTAAGCCTCACCCTCACCCTCAACCTAAACCTCAGCCTAACCCTAAACCTAACACTTATTCAAACCCTAACCTGCACCCTCACCCTAATTCTAATCCTAAGCCTAACCAAAATTCTCACCCTAACCCTAAACCTCACCCTGTGCCTGATCCTCACCCTAACCCTAACCCTAATCCTAAACCTAACCCTCACCCTCACCCTAACACTTACCCTCACCCTAACCCTAAGCCTAACCCTCATCTTAACCCTAACCCTAACCCTAACCCTCACCCTAACTTTAACCCTAACCCTATCCATCACCCAAACCCTAACCCTCACCCTCACCCTCAACCTCACCATCACCCTCATCCTAAAACTCACCCTCACCCCCAACCTAACCCTAACCATAACCCTAATCCTCACCCTCACCCTCACCCTCAACCTATTCCTTACCCTCATGCTAAGCCTAAGCCTAACCTGAACCCTAACCCTCACCCTAACTCTAACCATATCCGTAAACCTCACCCTCACCCTAAACCTCATCGTAACCCTTACTGTCACCGTAAACCTAAACATAACCCTAAACCTAATCCTAACCAAATCCGTAAAACTCACCCTCACCCTAACCCTCACCATCACCTTAAACCTCTCTCTAACACTAACCGCCACCCACACCCTAAAACTCACCAGAAGCCGAACCCTCACATTCACCCTAACCCTACCCTAAACCTCACCCTAACCCTAAACCTCACCCTAAACCTAACTCTAACCCTCACCCTCATACTAACCCTTGCCCTCACCTTAACCATCACCCTAACCCTAAAGCTCACCCTAACCCTCAGTCTCACCCTATCCCTCACCCTAACCGTAACCCTAACGCTCACCCTAATGCTCACCCTCACCCTAAAACTCACCCTCACCATAAACATCACCCTAACCCTAACCCTCACCCTAACCCTAACCTTAATCCTCACATAACCCTAACCTTCACATTAAATCTCACCCTCACCCTAATCCACACCCTAAACCTAACCCTAAGCCTTTACTAACATAAAACCCTCACCCTCACCCTGACCCTCAACCTAACCCTCACCCTCACCCAAGCCCTCACCCTAAAACTAACCCTAACCCTAACCCTCACCCTAAACCTCAACCCCAACTTCAGCCTAACCCTAACCCTAAACCTAATCCTAAACGTAACCCTAACCCTCACACTCACCCTCACCCTAACCCTAATCCCAACACTAACACTAAAGCTAACACTAGCACTCACCCCATCCGTAACACTAATCCTAACCGTAACCCTCACCCTAACCCTAAACCTAAACCTCACCCTAACGCTCACGCTAACACTTACCCTCACCCTCAACCTCAAACTAACACTAATCCTAACCCTAACCCTAACCCTCACCCTAACCATCACCCTAAATCTAACACTATGCCTCAGCTTGAACTTCACCCTAAACCTAACCGTAACCCCAATCCTCACAGTATAGCTAAACCTAACCCTCACCCTCACCCAAAACCTCCCCCTCACCGTATCCCTAATGCTAACAAATAACCCTCAACCTCAACGTAAACCTCACCCTAACCCTTACCCTCACCTTAACCCTATCCCTCACCTTCACCCTCAGCTTAACCCTAAACCTAACACTAATCCTCACACTAACCCTAACACTCATCCTAAACCTAACCGTACATGTCACCCTAACGCTAACTTTAACCTAACCCTAAATCACAACCTAACCCTAACACTAAGCCTCACCCTAAACCTAAGCCTAACCTTAACCCTCACATTACACTCACCCTTACCCTTACCCTCCCCTGAACCCTAATCCTAACCCTCAGCCTAAACCTCATCCTAACCCTAACCCTAACCCTAACCCTCACCCTAACCTTACCCCTAACCCTAACACTAAACCTCACACTAACCCTAACCCTAAACCTAAACCTAACTGTAAACATCACTCTAACCCTAATTTTAACCTAACCCTATCCCTAACCCTCACCCTAACCCTTACCCTAACCCTAAACCTCAAATTCACCCTAAACCTCACCGTCACCCTAAACCTCACTCTAACCCTAAACCTCAGCCACACCCTAATCCTCACCGTAACCCTAACCCTAACCCTAATCCTAACCCTTACCCTCACCCTAACCCTAACCCTATCTCTAAATCTAAACCTCACCCTAACCCTAAACCTAACCCTATCCCTCACCCTAACCCTTAACCGCACCGTCACTCTAACCCTCACCCTAACCATAACCCTCATCCCAAACCTAACCCTAACCCTAACCCTCACCCTAACACTAACCCTAACCGTAACCCTAACCCTCAACATAACCCTCAACCTCAAACTCACCCTAACCCTAACTGTAACCCTAACCCTCACCCTAATCATTACCTTAACCCTAATGCTATCCTTACCCCTCACCCTCACCCTAAATCTCACTCTAATCCTTACCCTCACCCTCACCCTAACCCTAACCCTAAAACTAAACCTCAACCTAACCCTCAAATTAACCCAAAACAAAACCTAACCCTCACCCTAACGCTCACCCTAACCCTCACCCTAACCCTAACACTCACCGTCACCCTAACCCTCAACCGAAAACTTTCTCTCACCCTAATCCTAACCCTAACCCTATGCCTAACCCTCACAATAACCCTACCCCTCACACTAACCCTAACCCTAAACCTCAGCCAAACCCTTTTCCTAACCTTAACCCTAATCCTCAACCTAACCCTAAAACTAAACCTTATTCTCACCCTAACCCTAAACCTCACCCTCACCTTCCCCCTCATCCTCAGCCTAACCCTAACCCTAACCCTAATCCTAACCTTAACCGTCACACTCACCCTAACCCTAACCCTAACCCTGATGCTATTCCTAACCCTCACCCTCAGCCTAACCCTCACTCTAATTCTTACTCTTACCCTAACCCTCACCCTTACCCTAAACCTAAACCTAACCCTCACCCTAACGGTCACCCTATCCCTCAACCTAAACCTAACGCTAACGCTAAATCTCAATTTCACCCTAATCCTCACACTAACCCTTTTCCCCACAGCAACCCTAAACCTAACCCGCACATTAACGCTTACATTCACCCTAACAGTAATCCTAACCTTCACCCTACCCCTCACCCTAACCCTAAACCTAACCCTCACACTATGCTAACCCTAACCCTCAACTTCACCCTAATCCTCACCTACACCCTCACGCTCACCCTTAGCCTAACCCTAACCCAAACCCTAAACCTGACCCTCACCCTAACCCTAAACCTCACCCTCACCCACACCCTCACCCTAAGCCTAACCCTAACCCAAACCTAATCCTAACCCTAACCCTCACACTCCCCCTCACCCTATCTCTAACCCGAATCCTAACGCTGACTTTCACCCTAACACGAACCCTATCCCTAACCCTCAACCTAACCCTAACCCTCACACTAACCCTAATCCTAAACCTCACCTTAACCCTAACCCTAACCCTAATTCTAATCCTCAACCTCAACCTAACCCTAACGTGAACCCCAACCCTCACCCTAACAGTAACGCTGTCCCTAAACCGCACCCTCACCCTAGACCTCATCCTAACCCTGACCCTCACCATAAACCTAACCCTAACCATAACCATAATCCTATCTCAACCCTAACCCTCACCCTCACCCTCACCCTCACCATCACCTTAACCCTATCCCTAAACCTAACTGTCACCCACACCCTAAAACTCACCCTCAACCGAACCCTCACCATCAACATAACCTTACCCTAAACCTCACCCTAATCCTAACCCTCATCCTAAACCTAAATCTAACACTCAACCTCATACTAAACCTAACCCTCACCTTAACCCTCACCCTAACCCTCACCCTAACCCTAAAGCTAACCATAACAATCAATCTCACCCTAACCCTCACCCTAAACCTTATCCTCACACTAACCCTAAATCTAACCCTAACCCTCACATTAACCCTAATCCTCACCCTAACCCTAACCCTACCGCTCACCTTAGCACTCACCCTAACCATAACCTTAAACCTCACCTTCACCCTAACCCTCACCCTAACACTCATCCTCACCCTAAACATCACCCTAAACCTAACACTCACCCTAACCTTAACCCTAATCCTCACCCTAACCCTAACCCTCACCTTAAATCTCACTCTCAACCTGATCCTCACCCTAACACTAACCCTAAGCCTTTCCTAACCAAAAACCTCATCCTCACCCTAACCCTCACAGTAACCCTCAACCTCAACCTATCCCTCACCCTAAAACTAACCATAAACCTAACCCTCACCCTCAACCTCGCCCCCACCCTCAACCTATACCTACCCTTAACACTAACCCTCACCCTAACCCTAACCCTAATGCTAACTCTAAACCTCAAACTCACCCTAACCCTCACCCTAACCCTTACCCTCAACCTCAATCTTAACCTAACCGTAACACTAACCCTAACCCTCACCGTAACCCTCACCCTAACACTCACACTAACCCTAACCCTCACTCTCACCCTAACCCTCACCCTCACTCTTACCCTCACCTTAACACCCTAACCCTAACCTTCACACTAACCCTCACACTAAACCTAACCCTCACCCTAATCCTAAACTTAACCCTAGACCTCAACCTCACCCTAGTCCTCACCCTAAACCTAAACCTAAAACTAACCATAACCCTAAAACTAAACCTAACTCTCACCCTCACCCTCGACCTCACCATCACCCTCACACTAACCCTCACACTCACCCTCACCCTAACCCTAACCATAACCCTAACCCTCACCCTAAACCTAACTCTGACCCTCACCCTCACCATAAGCCTAACCCTAAACCTAAGCCTAGTCCAAAACTTAACCCTCACCCTCACCCTCAACCTAAATCTATACCTCACCCTAACACTAACCCTAAAACTAGCCCTCAACCTAACCATTAACCTCACCTTCACTCTAACCCTCACCCTAACGCTAACCCTCACCCTAACCCTAAACCTTAGCCTCACCCTCACCCTCACCCTAACCCTAACGCTCACCCTAACCCTAAACCTAAACCTAACCCTACACCTCAACATAACCCCCAACCACACCCTAACCCTAACGGTAACCGTAACCCTCAACCTAACCCTAACCCTAACCCTAATATTATCCTTAACCCTCACCCTCACCATAAATCTCACTCTAACCCTTATCCTCACCCTAACACTAACCCTAACTTTAAAACTAAACCTCAACCTAACCCTCACCTTAACCCTAAACCTAAACCTAACCCTCACCCTAATGCTCATCCTAAACCTAACACTCATCATCAACCTAACCCTCAACCTAAAACTTTCCCTCACTCTAATCCTAACCATAACCCTAAGACTAACCCTCACACTAACCCTATCCCTCACCCTAACCCTAACCCTAACCTCAGCCAAACCCTCTTCCTAACCCTAACCCTAACCCTCACCCTAACCCTAACCTTAAACCTAATTCTCACAATAACCATAAACCTCACCCTCACCCTCACCCTCACCCTCAGCCTAACCCTAACCCTAACACAAATCCTAACCCGAACCCTCACACTCACCCTCACCGTAACTCTAACCCTAACTGTAATCCTGACCCTCACCCTAACCCCAACCTTATATCTAACCCTCAACCTAACTCTAACCCTCACCCTAAACCTTACCGTAACCCTCACCCTAACCCTAACCCTAATGATATCCCTAACCCTCACCCTCACCCTTACCCTCATTCTAACTCTTACCCTCACCCTAACCCTCAGCCTAACCCTAAACCTAAACCTAACCCTAACCCTAACGCTCACCATATCCCTCAACCTAACCCTAACGCTAACCCTAACCGTCACTCTCACCGTAATCCTCACACTAACACTTATCCTCACAGTAACCCTAACCCTGAACCAAACGCGCACATTAAGGATAACCCTCAACTTAAGCCTAACCCCACCCTTCACCCTACCCCTCACCCTAACCCTAACCCTAACCCTAACCTGCACTGTCTCCCTAACCCTCACCTACACCCTCACCCTCACCGTCATCATAACCCTAACATTAACCCTAACCCTCAGCCTAACCCTAACCCTAACACAAATCCTAACCCGAACCCTCACACTCACCCTCACCGTAACTCTAACCCTAACTGTAATCCTGACCCTCACCCTAACCCCAACCTTATATCTAACCCTCACCCTAACCCTAAACCTCACCCTCACGCACACCCTCACCATCAGCCTAAACCAAACCTAAACCTAATCCTAACCCTAACCCTCACACTCCCGCTCAACCTAACTCTACCCCTAACCCTAACGCTGACTTTCACCCTAACACCAACCCTATCCCTAACACTCATCCTAACCCTAACCCTCAACCTAAACCTAACCCTAAACCTCACCCTAACCCTAACCCTAACCCTAAGGCTAACCCTAACCCTCACCATCACCCTACCCCTCATCTAACCCTTACCCTCACCGTAACCCTCCCCCTAACCCTCACCCTAACCTTAACCCTCAACATAACCTTAACCCTAACCCTAACCCGAATCCTAACCCTAACCCTAACTCTATCCTTCACCCTCAACCTAACCCTAACCTGAACCCTAACCCTCACCCTAACCCTGACGTAAACTCTAAAGCTGTCCCTAAACCTCACTCTGACCGTAATCCTCATTATAACCCTTAACCTCACCATAACCCTAACCCTAACCCTAACCCTAATCCTACCGCAAACCTAACCTTTACCCTCACCCTAACTGTCACTGTCACCTTTACCCTCACCCTAACCCTAACCATCACCCACACCCTAAAACTCACCCTTACCCGAACCGTCACCCTCACCATAACCTTACCCTATACCTCACCCTAAATGTAACCCTCACCCTAAACTTAACTCTAACACTCACCCTCATACTAACCTTAACCCTCACCTTAACCCTCACCCTAACCCTGACCCTAACACTAACGCTAACCCTAACCCTCAATCTCACCCTAACCCTCACCCTAACCCTTATCCTCACACTAACCCTAACCCTAAACCTAACCCTCACATTAAACCTAACACTCACCCTAACCCTAACACTACTCCTCACACTCACGCTCACCCTAACCATAACCATAAAACTAACCCACACACTAATCCTAAACATCACCCTCACCCTCACCATGACCCTCACCCTAACCCTCACCCTCACCCTCACCCTAACCCTCACCATAACCCTAACCCTCACCCTAAACCTAACTCTGACCCTCCCCCTCAACCTCACCCTAAGCCTAACCCTACACCTAAGCCTAATTCTGAACCTAACACTCACCCTCACCCTCACCCAAACCTAAAACAGCCTAACCCTAAGCCTAACCCTAGCTCTCACCTAACCCTTACACTCACTGTCACTCTAAACCTAATCCTCAACCTAAACCTAACCCCCACCCTAACCCTAAACCTCACCCTCACTTTCACCCTAAGCCTAACCCTACCCCTCACCCTAACACTCACCCTAACCTTAATCCTCACCGTAATCCTAAACTTAACCCTAGACCTCAGCCTCACACTAACCCTAAGCCTAAAACAAAACATAACCCTAACCTAACTCTCAACCTCACCCTCATCCTCATCATCACCCTCACCCTAACCTTCACCCTCACCCTCACCCTAACCCTAACCATAACCCTAACCCTCACCCTAAACCTGACTCTGACCCTCCACCTCACCCTCATCCTAAGCCTAACCCTAAACCTAAGCCTAATCCTAAACCTAACCCTCACCCTCAACCCCACCCTAAACCTAAACCTCACCCTACACCTCAAGATAAGCCTCACCCTCAACCTAATTTAACGGTAACCTAACCCTCAGCCTAACCCTATACCTAACCCTCACCCTCACCTTAACTATAACCCTCACCCTAACCCTATCCCTAACCGTAACCCTAAACCTCACCATAACCCTAACCCTAACACTAATGCTATCGTTAACCCTGACCTTCACCCTAAATCTCACTCTAACCCTTACCCTCACCCAAACCCTAACCCTAACCATAAAACTAAACCTCACCCTAACCCTCACCCTAATCCTCACCCTCTCCCTAACGCTCAGCCTAATCCTAACACTCACCGTCACCCTAACCCTCACCCTAAACCTTTCCTTCACCCTAAATATAACCCTAACCCTAACCCTCACACTAACCCTATCCCTCACCCTAACCCTAACCGTAACCCTCAGCCAAACCCTCTTCCTAACCCTAACCCTAACCCTAACTCTAACCCTCACCCACACCCTAAGGCTAAACTGAACCCTAACCCTCACCCTCACCCTTACCCTAACTCTATCGCAATCCCTAAACCTCACCCTCACCCTAAACCCCATCCTAACCCTTACCCTGACCATAACCTTATCCATAACCCTAACCGTAATCCTCACCGCAAACCTAACCCTCAACCTCACCCTAAACCTCACCGTCACCTTTCCCCTCACCCTTACCCTAACAGTCACCCACACCCTAAAATTCACCCTCACCAGAACCCTCACATTCACCCGAAACTTACCCTAGTCCTCACCCTAACCCTTCCCCTCACCGTCACTCTAACCCTCATATTAACCCTAATTCTCACCCTAACCCTAACCCTCACCCTCACCCTTACCCTCACCCTAACCCTATAACTAACCCTCACCCTAACCCTAAACCTAACCCTAACCCTACACCTCAACATAACCCTCAACCTCAACCTAATCCGAAAGGTAACTCTAACCCTCACCCTAACTCTAACCCTAAAACTAAAGCTATCCCTAACCTACACCCTCACCCTAACACTCACTCTAACCCTTACCCACACCCTAACCCTAACTGTCATCCTAAACCTAAACCTCACCCTAACCCTAACCCTCACCCTAAACCTAAGTCTAACGCTCACCCTCATACTAAACCTAACCCTCAACTTAAACCTCACCCTAACCCTCACCCTAACCTTAAAGCTAACCCTAAATCTCACACTCAAACTAAACCCCACCCTAAACCTTACCCTCACACTAACCCTAAAACTAACCCTAAACCTCACACTAAACCTAACCCTCACCCGAACCAAAACCCTAAACCTAACCCTACCTCTCAACATAAACCTCACCCTCAATCTCACCCTAACCCTAACCGTAAAACTAACCGTTCCCCTAACTCTAACCTAAACCCTAATCCTACTCCTAAACCTCACCCTCACCCTAACCCTCACTCTAACCCTTACCCTCACCCTAACCCGAAACCTAACTCTAACTCTAACTCTAACCCTGAAACTAAACCTCATCCTAACCCTCACCCTAACCCTAAACCTAACCCTAACAATCACCCTAACGCTCACCCAAAACCTAACCCTAACCCTAACACTACAGTCACCCTAACACTGACCCTAAACCTTTCCCTTACCCTAATCCTAATCCTAAAACTAATCCTAAACCTTACTCTAACCCTAACCCTCACCCTAAACGTAACCCTCAGCCAAACCCTCTTCCTAATCCTAACCCTAACCCTCAACCTAACCCTAAATCTAACCCTCAACCTATCCCTTACCCCAAACCTGAAACTCACCCTCACCCTCACACTCACCCTCACCTTCACCCTAAATCTAACCCTAACCCTAACCCTCACCCTGACCCTAACTCCAACCCTATACCTAACCCTCAAACTAACACTAACCCTCACCCTTACCCTAACCCAACCCTCACCCTAACGCTAACCCTAACCCTAATGCTATCCCTAAACCTCACCCTCGCCCTAACCGTAGCACTAACACGAAACCTTACCTTAACCCTCACCCTCACCCTACCCCTACCCCTCACCATACCCCT
This sequence comes from Dipodomys merriami, assembly GCF_024711535.1. Classification (NCBI taxonomy): domain Eukaryota; kingdom Metazoa; phylum Chordata; class Mammalia; order Rodentia; family Heteromyidae; genus Dipodomys; species Dipodomys merriami. Next base: position 76,082 of record NW_027205581.1, on the reverse strand, counting down.
CATCCTAACCCTAACCCTAACCCTCACCCAAACCCTAACCTTCACCTTCACCCTAAACCTCACGTACACTCTCGCCCTCACCCTCAGCCTAACCCTAAAACTAACCCTAAATCTAACCCTCACCCTAACCCTAAACTTCACCCTCACCCTCACACTTACCCTCAGCATAACCCAAACACTAGCCCTAATCCTAACCCTAAACCTCACACTCACCCTCGCCCTAACTCTAACCCAAACCCTAAAGCTGACTTTCACACTAACCCCAACCCTATCCCTAACCCTCATCCTAACCCTAACCCTCACTCTAACCCTCACCCTAACCCTCACCCTATCCCTAACCCTAACCCTAAACCTCACCCTAACATTCACCCTCACCCTAACAATAATGCTAACCCTAACCCTCAACCTTACCCTTACCCTCGCCCTATCCCTTACCCTGACCATAACACTATACCTCACCCTCACCTAACCCTCATGCTAAACCTTAGGCTCACCCTAGTCCTCACCTAACCCCAACCCTAACCCTAACTTTAACTCTCAACCTAACCCCCACCCTAACCTTAATCCTAACCCTCAGGCTAACCCTAACCCTCATTCTCACCCTATCCCTCACCCTAACCCTTATACTCACACTAACACTAATCCTAACCATAACCCTAATCCTCAGCTTAACCCTAAGTGTAAACCTCACACTAAACCTAACCCTAACCCTAATCCTCACACTAACCATAACCCTAACCCTATCCCAATCCTTCTCCCTAAACCTCGCCCTTATTCGAACCCTATCCCTAACTCACATGCTAATGCTACCCCTAACCAGAACCCACACCCTTACCCTAACACTCACAGACACCCTAACTCTCACCCTTACCATCACCCTCACCCTAACTTTAAAAATAATCCAAACCCTCACACTAACCCTAACCCTCACCTTCACCCTCACCCTCACACTCACCCTCAACCTAACCCTAACCCTAAAAATAACAATAACCCTAACACTCACCCTCACATTCACCCTTACCCTAACCCTAACCCTAACACTAACCATAACCCTCACCCTCACCCTAACCCTAACTCTAACCTAACACTCACCGTAACCCTCACACTAACACTCACGATAATCCTAACCCTCACTATCACCCTAACCCTCACCCTAATACTTACCTTCACCCTAACCCTAACCCTAACCCTCACACTAAACCCAACCCTCACTGCAACTCTACCCCTAAACCTAACCCTAATCCTACACCTAACCCTCACACTTACCCTGACCCTAAGCCTAACCCGAACCCTCACCTTGACCCTAAACCTCACCCTCAAACTTAACATCACACTAACCCTAACCCTCACCCTAAACCTAACATTAACCCTCTCCTAAACCTAACCCTCATCCTAACCTAAACCTAACCCTAAACCTCACCTTCACTCTAGCTCTCATTCTAACCGTAATCCTAACAAAAAACCTATACCTAACCCTAAAGCTCAAACTAACAGTAACGCTAACACTCACCCTCACCCTAACCCTAACCCTAACTCTAACCTAACACTCACCCTAACCCTCACACTAACAGTCACGATAATCCTAACCCTCACTATCACCCTAACCCTCACCCTAATACTTACCTTCACCCTAAACCTAACCCTAAGCCTCACACTAATCCTAACCCTAAACTTCACCCTAACCCTCACCCTCACCCTCACCCTAAACATTACCCTAAGTCTCACCCTCACCCTAACCCTCACCCTAAACCTTAACCTCATCCTAACCGTAACCCTAACCTTGATCCTCACACTAACCCTAAAATTACCAATAACCCTAACCCTTAAAGTAAACCTAAACCTCACCCTAACCCTAACCCTAACCCTCACCCTAACCCTCACCATCACCATCACCCTCAACCTAACCCTCACCCTCATCCTCAACCTAACCCTCACCCTCAACCTAAACATCACCCTAACCTTAACCCTCACCCTCATCCTAACCCTAACCCTAACCCTAACCCTCACCCTAAACTTACCCTAACCCTAACGATAATCCTAACCCTCACCCTTAACCTAAACCTCACCCTAACCCTTATCCTCACACTAACCCTAACTCTAACACTAACCCTAACCCTCACACTAACCCTAACCCTCCCGCTAACCCTAACAATACCCCTCACCCTAACCCTCACCCTGACCCTCACTCTAAATCTAACCCTCAACCTAAACTGAAACCGAACCCTCACAATTACCCTAATGCTCACCATCACCCTAAAGCTCAACCTAACCCTAACCCGAACCCACACACTAACCCTCACCCAAATCCTAACCCCAACCCTCACCCTTACCATAACACTCACACTAACCCTCAATGTCAACCTAATCCTCACCCTAAAAATAACGCTAACCATTACCTAACAGAAATCATCACCATCACCTTCACCCTAATCCTCACCCTCACCCTAAACCTAAACCTCAACCTAACCCTCTCCTTAACCCTAACGCTAACGCTAACCCTCACCCTCACCCTAACCCTCAACCTAATCCTATCTCAACACCTCACAATAAATCTCACGCTAACCCTAACACTAACCCTAACCCTCACCATAACCCTAAACTTAAACCTAACCCTCAAGCACACCCTAACCCTCAATTCACCCGAACCCTCACTCGAACCCTAACACTCATCCTCAACCTAAACCTCACTGTCACAATAAATATCACCCTCAACATCACCCTCACCCTCACCCTAACCCTAATCCTAAATCTATCCCTCACCATCACCCTAACCCTAACCCTAAACCTAACCTTCAACCTCACCCTAAACATTACCCTAAACCTAACCCTCATCCTAAACCTAACACTCACCCTAAGCCTAACCCTCACACTAACAATAAACCTAACCCTCACCCACACCCTCACCCTCACCCTAACCTTAACCATAACCTTAATCTTAACACTAACCCTCAACCTCAACCTAACCCTAACCCTAACCCTAATCCTAACCCTAACACTCATCTTCACCTTAAAACTTACCCTAACACTTACCCTCACCATAACCCAAACCCTAACCCTTACCCTAATCCTCACCCTATCCCTAATCCTAGCCTATTCCCTAACCCTCACCATCAACCGAACCCTCATCCTCACCCTAACACTCACACTAACCATAACCATAAAGCTAAACCTAAACCTAACCCTCAACCTCACCCTCATACTAACCCTAACCCTAAACCTAACCCTCACCCTCAACCTCACCCTAACACTCATCCTTAGCATAAACATAACCCTAACCCTCACCCTCACCCTAAAACTAACCCTAACTCTCACCCTACACCTTCCTCTCACCCTAACCCTCACCATAACCCTTATCCTCACACTAACACTAATGCTCACCCTATCCCTAACCCTAACGCTCAAACTAACCCTCACCCTCACCCTAACTCTAATGCTAACCGTAATTCTCATCCTCACCCTAACCCTCACCCTATCCCTTACAATCACCCTAACCATCACCCTCACCCTAACCCTCGCCCTTACCCTTACCCTCAAACTAACCCTATCCCTATCCTTAACCCTAAACCTAACCATAACCCTAACCTGCAAACTAAACCTAATCCTAACCCTAACGCTCACCCTAACACTCACCCTCACGCTCAACCTAATCCTAACCCTAACCCTAATCTTAACACTAAACCTCACCCTCACCCTAACCCTAACCCTCACTCTAACCCTTATCCTCACACTAACCCTAAAGCTCACCCTATACCTAAACCTAACCCTAACGCTTACCCTAACCCTCACCCTCACCCTTACTCTAATGCTAACCCTAACTCTCACCATCACCCTAACACACACCCTAAACCTAAAATTCTCCCTCAACCTAAACCTCACCCCAACACTTACCCTCACCCTAACTCCCAAACTAAACCTAATACTAAGCCTAATATTCACCCTAACCCTCACTTTCACCCTCACACTTACCCTAACCCTAACCCTCATCTTAACCCTAAACCTCACCCTCAACCTGACCCTCACCCTTACCCTTACCCCTACACTAACCCTATCCCTAACAATAACCCTAACCCTAATTCTCACCAGAACACTCACCCTCACTCTAACCCTCACACTCACACTAAACATCACCCTAACCCTAACACTCACCCTAACCCTAACCATAACCCTCACCTTTACCCTAACCCTAATTATAACCCTAACCCTCACACTAACCCTAACCATAACCCTCACCCTCACACTCACCCTAACCCTTACCCTCACGCTCACCCTAATCCTAACCCTAACCCTAACCTTAACCCACACCCTCACCTTAATCCTCACCCTAACACTAACCCTAACACTTACCTGACTGAAAACCTCACCCTCAACCTCACCCTCACCCTAACCCTCACCCTCAACCTAGCCCTCACCTTAACAATAACCCTAACCCTAACCCTAACACTCATCCTAACCCTAACCCTCACCCTCACCCTAACACTTACCCACATCCTAAACCTCACCCTAACCCTACCCCTTCCACTCTCCCTAAGCCTCACCCTAACCCTAACCCTAACCCTAATCCTAACCCACCCCTAAACCTCACCCGAACCCGACCCCAACCCTCACCAGAACCCTCATCCTCACCCTAAGCCTCACCCTACCCTGAACATCACCCATAACCTAACACACACCCTAATCCCAACATTAAACCCTAAACATCATCCACAACCTAAACCTCACCCTAACCCTAAAACTAACCCTAACCCTAACCATAACCTTCACACTAAATGTAACCCTCACCCTAACCCTAAACCTAACCCTAAGCTTCACTCTCACACTGAGCTTCAACCTCAGCCCAACCCACACCCTAACCCTATTCCTAATCCTAACCCTCACCCTCAACCTCACCCTAAACCTAACCCAAACCGTAACCCTCACACTCACCCTCACCCTATACATCAAACAAACCCTAACCCTCACCCTCACCCTGACCCTAACCCGCACCCTAAACCTAACCTCAGCTTAACCCTCACCCTCACCCTAATCCTCACCCAAAACCTAACCCTTACCTAACCGAAACCCTCACTGTCACCCTAAACCTCACCTTCACCCTCACCCTCACCCTCACCCTAACCCTAATCCAAACAATAATCCTAACCTAACCCTAACCCTAAAATTCACCCTAAACCTAATCTTAACCCTAAACCTCAACCTCACCCTCACCATCACACTAACACTCCCCCTAACCCTAACCCTAACCCTCACACTTACTTTCAACCTCACCCTCAGCCTAACACTAACCCTAAACTTAATCCTAACCCTAAACCTCACACTAATCCTAACGCTAACTCTAAGCCTCACCCTCAGCCTCACACTCACCCGCACCCTCAACCTAACCCTCACCCTCCCCCCACCTTCACACTAACCCTAAACCTCACACTAAACATCAACCTACCCCAAACCCTCACCCTAAACCTTACCCTCACACTAACCACAACCCTAACCTTAAACCTCACGCTAACCCTATCCCTAACCCTAACCCTGACCCTAACCCTAAACCTAAAGCTGACGTTCACACTAAACCCTACACTAACCCTAACCCTAACCATAACCATAACCCTAACCCTAACCCTCACCCTAACACTCACCGTAAACCTAAACGTAACCCTCATCCTAACCGTAAACCTCACCCTAAACCTCAACGTAAATTTTGCCCTCAATCTAACCCAAACACTACCCTAAGCCTAACACTCACACTAACACTAAGCCTAACCCACATCCTAACCCTAACCCTAACTGAAACCCTCACCCTCACCCTAACCCTCCCTAACCCTAACCCTCACCATAACCCTTAACTTAACCCTAACACTCACCATAACCCTAACCCTAACGCTAACACTAATCCTCACACTAAACCTAACCCTAACCCTCAGCGTAACCCTCATCCTAACCCTAACCCTAACCGTAATCCTCACCCTCACCTTAACACTAACCCTAACCCTAACCCTCACAATAACCCTAACCCTAACACAAACCCTAACCCTCAAACTAACCCTAACCCTAACCCTCAGCCTAAACCTCATCCTAAACCTAACCCTTACCCTAAACCTTACCCTCAACCTAATCCTATCCCTAAAAATAAACCTAAACCAAACTCTCACCCGAACACTCACCCTCACCCTAAACATCACCCTCACACTAAAAATTGCCCTAACACTAAAACTCACCGTAACCCTAACCAGAACCCTCACTAGAACCCTAACACTAACACTAACCCTAACCCTAACCCTCACCCTCACCCTCACCCTCACCCTAACCCTAACCCTCATCCTAACACTATCCCTCACCCTAACCCTAACACTAAAACTCACCCTCAACCTCACCTTAACCCTAAACCTAACCCTAACCCTCATCCTTACACTAACCCTAAACCTAATGCTAACCCTAAAATTCAAAATCACACTAACCCTCACCCTAAACTTTACCGACACCCTAACCCTAACCCTAACCCTCACACTAAACCGAACCCTCAAATTAACTCTAACCCTACGCCTTAGCCTAACACTCACCCTAAACCTAACCCAACCCTAATCCACACCCTATCATTAACCTTAATCCAAACCCTCACCCTAACCCTCACATTCACCCTAACCCTAAAGCTAACCCTGACCCTCACACTCACCCTAACCCTAACCCTAACCTTTACCCTGACCCTAAACCTAACCCTCACCCTAACACTTACCCACACCCTAAACCTAACCCTAACCCTAACCCTCACCCTCACCGTAACAATAACCCTAACCATCACCCTCGCCCTAACCCTCACCCCAAACTTTACCCTCACCCTAAACTTTATCCTAACCCTAAACCTAACCCTCACACTAACCCTAACCCTAACCCTCAGCCTATAAATAATCCTAACCCTAATCCTAACCCTAAACCTAACCCTAACCCTAAACCTAACCCTCACACTAACCCTAACCCTAACCCTCAGCCTAAGCCTCACCGTAACCCTAACCATAACCCTAACCCTTACCCTCACCCTCACCCACACCATAACCCTAACCCTCACCCTCACACTAACCCTCAACCTAAACTTTATCCTCAAACTAACCCAAACCCTAAGCCTAAACCTAACACTCACACTAACCCTAACCCTAACCATCAGCCTAACCCTTATCCTAACCCTAAACCTAAACCTAACCCTCACCCTAACCCTAACCATAACCCTAATACTAACACTAACCCTCACCCTAATCCTCACACTCACCCAAACCTCACCCTAAACCTACCCCTACCCCTCTCCATAACCCTAACCCTAACCCTAACCCTCAAAGTAACCCTAACTCTACCCCTAACCCACACCCTAACATTAACCCTAAACCTAACACTAACCCTCACGCTAACCCTAACCCTCACCCACACCCTAACGCTTACCTTCACCCTCACCCGAACCCTCACCTGAACACTCATCCTCATCCTAAACCTAACCCTCACCCTAAACATCACCCAAACCCTAACCCAAACAATACCCCTAACCATATCCCTAACACTCACCCTCACCCTCACTCACACCTTAAACCTTACCCTCAACTTAACCCTAACCATTAACCTAGCCATAACGCTCACACTAACCGTAACCCTCACCCTCACCCTAACCCTAACCCTAACTATCCCCCTCACCCTGACCGTCACCCTCAGCCTAAACCTAACCCTAACCCTATTCCTAATCCTAACCCTCACCCTCAACCTCACCCTCACCCTAAAACTAAACCTAAACCTAACCCTCACCCACACCGTCACCCTCACCCTGAACTTAAACCTAACCCTAACCCTCACCCACACCCTCACCCTCACCCTCACCCTAACCCTAACACTCACCTTAACCCTCATCCTCACCCTAAACATCACCCTAAACCTAACCCTCACCTTAACCCTAACCCTATCCCTCAACCTAAACCTAAGCTCAGCTTATCCCTCACCCTCACCCTAATCCTATCCCTCACCCTAACCCATACCTAACCGAAACCCTCACCCTCACCGTAACCATCACCCGTACCCTAGCCCTCACCCTAAACCTAACCCTAATCCAAAATCTCAAGCTCAACCTCCCCTTCCCCTTCAACCTTACCCTAAACCTAACCTTAATCCTAACCCTAACACGCAACACCACCCTAACCCTAACCCTAACCCTAACCCTAACACTAACACTAACCCTCACCTGAACCCTCACCCTAACCCTAAACCTAACCCTAACAATAACCCTAACCCTAGCCCTAACCATAACCCTAACCCTAAAACTCACCCTAATTCTAATCCTAACCCTAACCCTCACCTTCACCCTCATCCTAACCCTCACCCTCACCTTGACCCTCACCATCACACTAACCATCAAACTAACCCTAACCCTCACCCTAAATCTAAACCTAACCTAAATCCTCACCCTATCCTTACACATAACCCAAACCATCACCACAACCCTCACACTCACCTAACCCTAATGCTAAACCTAACCCTCAACCTCACCCTAAACCTCACCCTAAACTTACCTTCGTCCTAACCCTAACCCTCAACCTCAAACTAACCCTCACCTAACACTTACCCATACCCTAAACCTCACCTTAACCCTAACGCTAACCCTCACCCTAACCTTAACCCTAACCCTAAACCTCACCCTCTCCCTAACACTCAACCTGAATTTTATCCTCATCCTAAACCTAATGCTAAACCTTACCCTAACCCTCACACTAACCCTAACCCTAACCCTCAAACTAACCCTCATCCTAACTCTCATCCTAACCCTAACCCTCACCCTGCCCTAAACCTAACCCTCAACCTAACCCTAACCGACACCCACACCCTCCCCATCACCCTCAGCCTAATCGTTATCCTAACCCTAATCCTAAACCTCACCCTCACCGTGACCCTAACTCTAATGCTAAACCTAACCCTAACACTCACCGAAACCCTCACCCTAACCCAAATCTATCCCTATCCCTCACCCTTACCCTACCACTCTCCCTATACCTCACCCTCACCCTAACACTAAACCAAAGCCTAACCCTCACCCTAAACCTCACCGTAACCCTAACACTAACCCTAACCCTCATCCTCACCCTAAACATCATCCTAACCCTTACTCTCACCATAACCCTAAACCTTACCCTAACCCAAACCCTCACCCTAACCCTAACCCTCACCCACACCCTAACTCGCAACCTGACCCGAACCCTTACCCTCACCCTAACACTCTCCCTAACCCTAACCTAACCCTAATCCTAAACCTAACCCTCACCCTTAAACTCACCCAAACCCTAAACCTAACCCTAACCCTAACCCTCACCCTAACCCTAACCCTCACAATGACCCTACAACTCCCCCTAACTCTAACCCTACCCTTCTCCCTAACCCTAACCCTAACCCTCAACCTAACCCTGACCCTACCCCTAACCCTCACCCTCACACTAAACCTAACCCTAACGCTAACTCTCAACCTAATCCTAATCCTCACCCACACCCTATCCCTCACCCTCACACTCACCCTCAACCTCACCCGAACCCTCATCCTCTCCCTAAACCTCAACCTCACCCTAAACATCACCCAAAACCTAACACTCACCCTAATCCTAACTCTAACCCTAACCCTCACCCTAACCTCCCCCTAATCCTTACACTCACCCTTTCCTTAATCGTAACCATAACCATAACCCTCACACTAACCATAACTCTAATAACTCTAACCCTAATGTTAACCCTAACCCTAACCTTCACCCTCACCCTGACCCTCACCCTCAGCCTAACGCTAACCCTAACACTATTCCTAATTCTATTTCTCACCCTCAACCAGACCCTAAACCTAACCCAAACGCTCACCCTCACCATGACCCTCACCCTAACCCTCACCCTCACCCTAACACTTACCATCAACATCACCCTAAACATCACCCTAACCCTAACCCTCACACTAAACCTAACCCTCACCGTAATGCTAACCCTCACCCTAACCCTAACACTAACCCTAACGCTAACCCTAAACCTCACCCTCACCCTAACCCTCAACCTAAATCTTATCCTCACAGTAACAATAAGTCTCACCCTAACCCTAACCCTAACCCTAAACCTAACCCTAAACCTAAACATCACCCTCACCCTAACACTCACCGTCACCCTAAGCCTCACCCTAAGCCTAACCCTCAAGCAAACCCTAACCCTCACCCTCACCCGAACCATCACCCTCACCCTAATACTCCCCCTCACCCTAACCCTCACCCTCACAATAAACATCACCTAATCCTACACCTCAGCCTAACCCGAACCCACTACCTAACCCTAACGCTCACCCTGACCTTCACCCTCAACCTAACCCTGACCATAACCCTCACCATAACCCTAAGCGTCACCCTAAATCTAACTCTCACACTAACCCTAACCCTCACACTAACCGTAACCCTAATCCTCACCCTCACCTCACCTTCATCCTAACCCTAAACCTAATCTTAATCCTAACACTAACCTTAACCCTCAACTTAACCCTAAACCTCACCCTAACCCTTACCTTCACCATAACCCTAACCCTAACCCTAAACCTACCCCTCAGCCTTACCCACACCAAAAACGTAACGCTGACCCTAAGCCTAACCCTAACCCTCAACCTAACCCTAACCCTAACCGTAACCCAAACCCTCACACTAATCATAACCATAACCCTCATCCTCACCAACACCCTCATCCTCACCCTAACCCTCATCCTAACACTCACCCTCACCCTCACCCTCACCCTAACCCTCACCCTAACCCTAACCCTAAACCTAACCCGCACCCTAACACTGACCCTTATCCTAAACCTAACCCTAACCCTAAATCTCAACCTAACCCTAACCCTAAACCTAAACCTCACCCTCACCCTAACCCTAACCCTCACCCTCACCCCCACACTCACCCTAACCCTAAACCTAACCCTAAACCTGACCCTAACCCTCACCCTCACGCTGACCCGAACCCTCACCATCACCCTCACTCTCAAACTCACACTCACCCTAACCCTCACCCTCACCCTCACCGTAAACATTACCCTAACCCTAACCTTCACCCTCACCCTAACCCTAACCCTAACCCTAATCCTAACCCTCACCCTAACCGTAACGATAACCCTTACCCTCACGTTCACCCTAAAACTCACACTAAGGTTTTATCCTCATACTAACCCTAACTGTAACCCTAACTCTAACCTTCACACTGACCCTAACCCTCTCCCTAAACCTAATTGTAACACTCACCCTCACCCTAAGCCTCACTGTCACCCTAACCCTCACCATAAACCTAACCCTAAACCACACCCTAACCCTCACCCTCACCCTCACCCGAACCGTCACCCTCACCCTAACCCTCAGCCTCACCCTAAACCTCAACCTAATCCTAAGCCTCAATCTAACCCTAACCCTAACTCTCAATCTATCCCTAACACTGAAAAGAACCCTCATCCTCAACCTAATCCTCACCGTAACCCTAAACCTAATCCTTCCCTAACTGAAAACCTCACCCTCACACTCACATTCACCCTAACCCACAACCTCACCCTAGCCCTAACCCTAAACCTAAAACTCACCCTAACCCTAACCTTAAACCTAACCCTCACCCTCACCCTAACCCTAACCCTACCCCTCACCCTAAACCTCACCCTAACCCTAATCCTAACCCTAACCCTTACTATAACCCTAATCCTAAACCTCACCCTAACCCTCACCTTAACCCTAAACATAACACTAACCCTCACCCAAATCCTAATGCTAACCATAACCCTCACCCTCACCCTAACCCTCACTCTTGTCCTCATCCTAAACCTTACCCAAACCCTAATCCTAACCCTAACACTAGCCCTCACTCTAAACCTCACCCTAACCCTTATGCTCACTCTAACCTTAAACCTAACCCTCACCCTCCCCCTTCCCCTAATTCTAACCCTAAACTTAACCCTCAATCTAACCCTAACACTTACCCTAACCCTAACCCTAACCCTCACCCTAACCCTAACCCTAACCCACACCCTCACCCTCACCCTCACTCTCACCATAACCCTAACCCTAACCCTAACCTTCACCCTAAACCTCACCCTAACCATAACACTAACCCTAACGATAACCCTAACGATAACCCTCACCCTGTCTAATGCTTACCCTAACCCTAACTCTAAATCTCACCCTCACCCTAACCCTCACCATCACCCTAAATTTCACCCAAACCCGAATCCGAACCCTAACCCTAATCCTAATACTAACCCTCACACTCACCCTAACCTCACCCTCAAACTCACCCTCACGTTAACCCTCACCATCACCCTAAAATTCACCCTAAACCTAACCCTCACCCTCACCATCACCCTAACCCTAAACCTCACCCTAACCCTAACACTTACCCTAACCCTTACCCTAACCCTTAGAAAAACAATCACCCTTACCCTAACCCTAAAATTAACCCTCACCCTCACCCTCATCCTCACCCTCACCCTAAACCTAATCCTCACCCTAACCCAAACCCATAACCTAACCCTAACCCTACCCCTCACCCTAACCCTCATGCTCAGCCTAACCCTAAACCTAAACCTCACTCTAACACTTACCCCAACACTAACCCTTAGCCTCACCTTAACCCTAACCCTAACCCTAATCCTTACCTAACTGAAAACCTCACCCTCACCCTCAGACTCACCCTAACCCACACCCTCACCGTAGCCCTCACCCTAAACCTAAACCTCACCCTAACCCTAACCCTAAACCTCACCCTCACCCTCACCCTACCCCTAACACTAACCATCACCCTAACGCCCACCCTCAACCTAACCCTCACCCTAAAACTAACCCTCACATTAATCCTCACCCTAAACCTAATTCTAACCCTAACCCTCACCCTCACCCTAACCCTCAACCTAACCCTTAACCCTAACCCTAACCCTAACCTTTACACTAACCCTAACCCTTACACTAACCCTAACCCTACCTCTCACCGTAACCCTCATCCTCAACCTAACCCTAAAACTAACCCTAACCCTAACACTAACCCTCATCCTAACTCTGACCCTAACACGCACCCTAACCCTAACATTCACAATAACCCTCACATTCAACCTAATCCTCACCCTAACAATAACCCTGACTCTTACCTAACAGAAACCCTCAAGTTCACACTCATTCTCAACCTAACACTCACACTCACACTAGCCGTCATCTTAACCCTAACCCTAACATTAACCCTAATCTTCACCCTCACCCTCACCATCACCCTTAGCCTTACCATAACCCTAACCCAATTCGTAACCCTTACCCTCACATTCACCCTCAAACTCTCTCTATACCTCACCCTCACCATAGCCCTCACCCTGAACCTAAACCTCACCCTAACCCTAAACCTAAACCTCATTCTTATACTAACCCTAACCCTAACCGTAACACTAACCCTAAACCTAACCCTAGCCCAAATCCTAACCCTAACCCTAAACCTAAAACTCACCCTGATCCTAATCCTAACCCTAACCCTCACCCTCACTGTCACCGTCACCCTAACCCTGACACTCAACCTCACCCTCACACTAACCCTCACACTAACACTAACCCTCACCCTAACCCTAACCCTAACCCTCATCCTGACTCTCACATTCAGCCTAACACTTAACAAAACCCTAATGCTAACCCTAACCATCACACTCACCCTAACCCTAATCCTGACAATAACCCTCACCATCACCCTCACCCTCACACTCACCCTAAACCTCACCCTCAATCTCATCCTCACCCCAACCCTCACCATCACCCTAAACTTCACCCCAACCCTAACCCTAACCCTAAACCTAACCCTAACCCTCACCCTCACCCTAAACCTAACCCTAAACCTCACTCTAAACCTAACCCTAACATTAACCCACAGCCTAACCCTAACTCCAACTCTCACCCTAACCCTAACTCTTACCCTAACCCTAACCCTAATCCTAACCCTCACCCTAACACTAACTCTAACCCTCACTCTAAACCTAACGGATACCCTAACCCTATACCTAAACCTTACCCTAACCCTAAACCTAACCCTAACCCTAACCTTCAACCTCAACCTCACCCTAAACTTAACCCTAACTCTCACACTCACCCTAACCCTAATCCTAACCCTAACCCACATCCTCACTGACAACCTCACCCCAGCACTCACCGTCAACCTCACCTTCATCCTAACCCTCAAACTAACCCTAACCCTCACCCTCATCCTCACCTTAACCCTCACTCTAAAACTTACCCTCATCCTCACCCTAACCGTAATTCTCACCCTAAACCTAAACCTCAAGATCACCCTCACCCTCACTGTAAACGTCACCCAAACACTAACCCTCACCCAAAACCTAACCCTAACTCTAACCCTCTACCTAACCCTAACGATAAACCTTTCCCTCATGCTCACACTAAAACTCACCTTAAGCTTTATCCTCATACTAACCCTAACTCTAACCCTAACACTAACCATCACACTAACCCTAATCCTCTCCCTAACCCTAATCCTACCCCTCAACCTAACCCTCATCGTAAAGCTAACACTAACCCTAAACCTCACCCTAACCCTAATCCTAACACTCAACCTCACACTAACCCTCACCATCACCCTAACCCTCACCATAAACCTAACCCTAAACGACACCCTAACTCTCACCCTCACCCTCACCCCAAATCTCACCCTCACCATAACACTGAGCCTCATCCTAAACATCACCCTAAACCTAACCCTCAATCTAACCCTAACCCTAACCCTCACCCTAACCCTAACACTCAAACTAACCCTCACCCTCAACCTAAACCTTACCCTAACCATAACCCTAACCCTTACCTAACGGAAAGGCTCACCCTCACACTCACACTCAACCTAACACTCACCATCACTGTAGCCCTCACCCTAAACTTAAACGTCACACTAACCCTCACCCTCACCTTCACCCTAACCTTAACCCTAACCCAAACCCTCACTCTAACCCTCAACCTAACCCTAACCCAAACTATAACCATAACCCTCAACCAAACTCTAACCTTTACCCTAACCCTAACACTAAGCTAAATCTCACCCTAACCCTAAACCTAACCTCAACCCTCACTCTAAACCTAAACCAAACCCTCACCCAAACCCCCACACTCACCCTAACCCTAACCCTAAACCTAACCCTCACATTAATTAATCCTCACCCTACACCTAATGCTAACCCTAACCCTCACCCTCACCCTAACCCTCAACCTAACCCTTACCCTCAACCTGGCCCTAACCCTAACCCTAACACTAACCCTCACACTAACCCTAACCCTCACACTAATCCTAACTCTCCCTCTCACCGTAAACCTCACCCTCACCCTAACCCTAACCCTAACACTCTACCTAACCTTAACGATAAACCTTACCCTCATGCTCACTCTAAAACTCCCCCTAAGCTTTAGCCTCATACTAACCCTGACTCTAACCCTAACTCTAACCGTCACACTAACACTTACACTCTCACTACCCCTAATCCTACCCCTCAACCTAACCCTCATCGTAAACATAACCCTAACCCTAACCCTAACCCTCACCCTCACCCTAACCCTCACTGTCACCCTAACCCTCACCATAAACCTAACACTAAATGACACCCAAACCCTCACCCTCACCCTCACACCAACCCTCACCCTCACCGTAACACTCAGCCTCACCCTAAACATCATACTAAGCCTAACCTTCAATCTAACCCTAATCCTAACCCTCACCCTAACTCAAACACTCAAACTAACCCTCACCCTCAACCTAATGCTCACCCTAACCATAACCCTAACCCTTACCTAACGGAAACCCTCACCCTCTCCCTCACACTCAACCTAACACTCACCATCACTGTAGCCCTCACCCTAAACCTAAACGTCACACTAACCCTCATATTCACCTTCACCCTAAACCTAACCCTAACCCCAAAATTCATTCTAACTCTCAACCTAACCCTAACACTAACTATAAACATAACCCTCAACCAAACTCTAACCCTTACCCTAACCCTAACCCTAAGCTAAATCTCACCCTAACCCTAACCCTAACCCCAACCCTCACCCTCACCCTAACCCTCACCTTAACACTAACACTAACACTCACCCTCACCCTATACCTAACACTACACCTAACCCTCACCCTCACCGTAACCCTCACCCTAACCCTTATCCTCACACTAAGCATAACCCAAACCCTAACCCTCACCCTCAACATCACCCTAACCCTAACCCTTACGCTCACCCTCACCATCACCCTAAACATAACCCTAAATGTAACACTTAACCTAACCCTAACATTTACCCTAACCTTAACCCTAACCTTCAAAATAACCCTCACCCTAACCCTAACCCTAAACCTAACCCTCAACCTCACCCACACCCTCACCCGAACCCTAATCCTAACCCTCAAAATAACCCTCTCCCTAACACTAACCCTAAACGTAACCCTCACCCTCACCCTAACCCTAACCCTCACACTAATCCAAACCCTCACCCTAACCCTAACCCTACCCCTCACCCTAAAACTCACCCTCAGCCTAACCCTAAATCTATACGTCACTCTAAACCTAACCCTAACCCTAACCCTTACCCTCACCCTAAACCTAACCCTAATCCTTACCTAACTGAAAACCTCACCCTCACCCTCAGACTCAACCTAACCCACACCCTCACCGTAGCCCTCACCCTAAACCTAAACCTGACCCTAACCCTAACCCTAAACCTCACCCTCACCCTAACCCTAACCCTAACCCTAACCCTAACCCTCATCCAAATCCTCACCCTCATCCTAACCCTACCCTAAAACTAACCCTCACATTAATCCTCACCCTAAACCTGATGCTAACCCTAACCCTCACCCTCACCCTAACCCTGAACTTAACCCTTACCCTCAACCTGACCCTAACCCTAACCCTAAGCCTAACCCTCACACTAAAGCTATCCCTCACACTAACCCTAACCCTACCTCTCACCATAAAACTCACCCTCACCCTAACTGTAAACCTAAGCCAAACCCTAACCCTCAGCCTAACTCTGACCCTAACTTTAACCCTAACCCTAACATTCACACTAACCCTCACATTCAACCTAATCCTCACCCTAACAATAACCCTAACTCTTACCTAACTGTTATCCTCACGTTCACCCTCATTCTCACCCTAAAACTCACACTCACACTAGCTGTCATCTTAACCTAACCCTAACCCTAACCCTAATCTTCACCCTCACCCTAAATGTCACCCTCAGCCTTGCCATGACCTTACCCCAATTTGTATCACTTACCCTCACACTCACCCTCACACTCACCCTAAACCTCACCCTCACCATAGCCCTCACCCTGAAACTAAACCTAACCCTAACCCTAACCCTAAACCTCATTCTTACCCTAACCCTAACCCTAACCCTAACAATAACCCTAACCCTAACCCTAATCCTAATTCTAACCCAAATCCTAACCCTAACCCTACACCTAAAACTCACCCTGATCCTAATCCTAACACTAACCCTCACTCTCACTGTCACCGTCACCCTAACCCTGACACTCAACCTCACCCTCACCCTAACCCTCACACTAACCCTAGCCCTCACACTAACCCTAACCCCAACCCTCACCCTCACACTCACACTCAGCCTAACACTTAACCAAATCCTAATCCTAACCGTAACCGTCACACTCAACCTAACCCTAATCCTAACAATAACCCTCACCATCACCCTCACACTCACCCTAAACCTCACCCTCAACCTCACCCTAACCCTAACCCTCACCATCACCCTAAACTTCACCCCAAACCTAACACTCACCCTTACACTAACCCTAACCCTAACCCTCACCCTCACCGTAACTTTAACCCTAAACCTCACTCTAAACCTAACACTAACCCTAACCCTCACCCTAACCCAAACACTAACCCTCACCCTAACCCTAACTCTTACCCTAACTGTAACCGTAACCTTAACCCTCACCCTAACCCTAACTCAAACCCTCACCCTAAACCTAATGCTTACCCTAACCCTAAACCTAACCCTTAACCTCATCCTAACCCTAACCCTAACACTCAACCTCATACTCATCCAAAACTTAACCCTTACTCTCACACTCCCCTAACCCTAATCCTAACCCTAACCCACACCCTAACTGTCACCCTCACCCCAGCACTCACCGTCAACCTCAACTTGACCCTAACCCTAACCTTAACACTAACCCTCACCCTAAAACTAACACTAACCCTAACCCTCACCCTCACCCTAACACTCACCCTAACCCTTATCCTCAAACTAACCCTAACCTAAAACCTAACCCTCACCCTAACCCTAACCCTAAACCTAACCCTCACCCTAACCCTAACACTTACCCTAACCCTAAGCCTAACCCTCACAATAACCCTCACCCTAAAACTAACCCTAAACCTAACCCTCATATTAATCCTCACCCTAAACCTAATGCTAATCCTAACCCTCATCCTCACCCTAACCCTCAACCTAACCCTTACCCTCAACCTGACCCTAACCCTAACTCTAACTCTTACACTAACCCTAACCCTCACACTAACCCTAACCCTAACTCTCACCGTAACCCTCACCCTCACGCTAACCCTAAACCGAACCCTCACCCTAACTCTAACCCTAACTCTGACCCTAACACTCACTCTAACTTAACCTAACATTCACACTAACCCTCACATTCAACCTAATCCTCGCCCTAACATTAACCCTAACTCTTACCTAACCGAAACCCTCACGTTCACCCTCATTCTCAACCTAACACTCACATTCACTCTAGCTGTCACCTTAACCCTAACCCTAACCCTAACCCTAATCTTCACCCTCACCCTCACCGTCACCCTCAGCTTTACCAGAACCCTAACCCAAATCGTAACCCTTACCCTCACACTCACCCTCACACTCTCCCTAAACCTCACCCTCACCATAGCCCTCACCCTGAACCTAAACCTAACCGTAAACCTCATTCTTACCCTAACCCTAACAATAACCTTAACCCTAACCCTAATCCTAGTTCTAACCCAAATCCTAACCCTAACCCTATACCTAAAACTCACCCTGACACTAATCCTAACCCTAACCCTCACCCTCACACTCACACTCAGCCTAACACTTAACCAAACCCTAATCCTAACCCTAACCGTCACACTCTCCCTAACCCTAATCCTAACAATAACCCTCACCATCACCCTAACCCTCACCCTCACCCTAACCCTAACCCTAAACCTAACTCTAACATTAATCCAAACCCTAAACCTAATGCTAACCTTAACCTTCACCCTCACCGTAACCCCCAACCTAACCCTTACCCTCAACCTAACCCTAAACCTAACCATAACCCTAACCCTAACACTAACACAAACCCTCACAATAACCCTAACCCTACCTCTGACCGTAAACCTCACACTCACCCTAATCCTAAACCTAACCCTAACTCTAACCCTCACCCTAACTCTGACCCTAAGACTCACCCTAACCCTAACATTCACACTAACCCTCACATTCAACCTATTCCTCACCCTAACATTAACCCTAACTCTTACCTAACCGAAACCCTCACGTTCACCCTCATTCTCAACGTAACACTCACACTCACGCTAGCCATCACCTTAAACCTAACCCTAACCCTAACCCTAATCTTCACGCTCACCCTCACTGTCACCCTCAGCCTTACCAAAAGCCTAAACCAATTCGTAATCCTTAACCTCATACTCACCCTCACACTCACCCTAAACCACACCCTCACCATAGCCCTCACCCTGAACCTAAACCTCACCATAACCCTAACCTTAACCCTAACCCTCACCCTCACCCTCACACTCAGCCTAACACTTAACCAAACCCTAAGCCTAACCCTAACCCTCACACTCACCCTAACCCTAATCCTAACAATAAAACTCACCATCACGCTCACCCTCACCCTAACCCTCACCCTCAACCTCAACCTCAACCTAACCCTCACCATCACCTTAAATTTCACCCTAACCCTAAACCTCAACCTAACCCTAAACCTAACCCTAACCCTCAACCTCACCCTAACCCTAACTCTAATCCACACTCTAAACCTAACCATAACCTTAACCCTCACCCTAACCCAAACATTAACCCTCACCGTAACCCTAACTCTTAGCCTAACCCTAACCCTAACCCTCACCATAACCCTAACTCTAACACTCACCCTAAACCTAATGCTTACCCTAACACTAAACCTAAAGTTTACCCTCAACTTTACTTAACGCTAACCCTTACCCTCAACCTTACCCTCACCCTAAACTTAACCCTAACTCTCACACTCACCCTAACCCTAATCCTAACCCTAACCCACACCCTCACTGTCACCTCACCCTAACACTCACCGTCAACCTCACCTTCCCCCGAAACCTCAAACTAACCCTAATCCTCACCTCACCCTCACCCTAAACCTAACCCTAAAATTAACCCTCATCCTCACCCTAAACCTAAACCTCAAGGTCACCCTCACCCTCACCCTCAACCTCATCCTAAACCTCACCCTCAACTTCACCCTCAGCTTAAACCTCAACCTCACCGTAAACATCACCCAAACCCTAACCCTCACCCTAAACCTAACCCTAACCTTAACCCTCACCCTAACCCTAACGATAAACCTTACCCTCATGCTCAACCTAAAACTCACCATAAGCTTTATCCTCATACTAACCCTAACTCTAACCTTAATGCTAACCGTCACACTAACCCGAACACTCTCCCTAACCCTAATCCTACCCCTCAAACTAACCCTCATCGTAAACATAACCCTAACCCTAACTCTAACCCTAACACTAACCCTAATCCTCACCCTCACCCTAACACTCACCGTCACCCTAACCCTCACCACAAACGTAACCCTAAACCACACCCTAACCCTCACCCTCAACCTCAGCCGAACAGTCACGCTCACTGCAACTCTCAGCCTCACCCTAAACATCACCCTAACCATAACCCTCAATCTAACCCTAACCCTAACCCTAACACTGAAACTAACTCTCACCATCAACCTAATCCTCACCCTAACCATATCCCTAACCGTTACCTAACAGAAAGAATCACCCTCACCCTCACACTCAACCTAACACTCACCATCATCGTAGCCCTCACCCTAAACCTAAACGTCACACTAACCCTCACCCTCACCTTCACCGTAACGCTAACCCTAACCCTAACCCTCACTCTAATCCTCAACCTAACCCTAACCTTAACCATAATCATAACCCTCACCCTAACTCTAACCCTTATCCTAACCCTAATCCTAACCCTAAATCTCACCCTAACCCTAACCCAAACTCAAACCCTCACCCTCACCCTAACCCTCACCTTAACACTAACCCTAACACTAACCCTCAACCTAAACTTAAAACTAACCCTAAGCCTCACCCTCACACTAACCCTGACACTAACCCTTATCCTCACAAAACCTCACCCTCACCCTCACCATCACACTAACCCTAACCCTTACCCTCACCCTCACCATCACCCTAACCCTAACCCTAAACCTAACCATCACACTAACCCTAACACTTACCCTAACCCTAACCCTAACCCTCACAATAACCCTCACCCTAACACTAACATTAAACCTAACCCTCACCCTCACCCTCACCCTCACCCTCACCCTAACCCTAACCCTCACCCTAACCCAAACCCTCACCCTAACACTAACCGTACCCCTCACCCTAAACCTCACCCTCAGGCTAACCCTAAACCTATACCTCACTCTAAACCTAAACCTAACCCTAACCCTTACCCTCACCCTAAACCTAACCCTAAACCTAACCCTAATCCTTACCTAAATGGAAACCTCACCCTCACCCTCAGACTCACCCTAACCCACACCCTCACCGTAGCCCTCACCCTAAACGTAAACCTCACCCTAACCCTAACCCTAAACTTCCGACATTCCCTCACCCTAAACCTAACCCTAACCGTAACCTAACCTTCACCTTTACCCTCACCCTCACCCTAACCCTACCCTAAAACTAACCCTCACATTAATCCTCACCCTAACCCTAACGCTAACCCTAACCCTCACCGACACCCAAATCCTCAACCTAACACTTACCCTCAACCTGACCCTAACCCTAACCCTTTACCCTAACCCTCACACTAACCCTAACGCTCACACTAACACTAACCCTACCTCTCATCATAACCCTCAACCTCACCATAACCCTAAACCTAACCCTAACCCTAACCCTCACCCTAACTCTGACCCTAACCCTCACCCTAACCCTAACCCTCACACTAACCCTCACATTCAACCTAATCCTCACCCTAACAATAACCCTAACTCTTACCTAACCGAAACCCTCGCCTTCACCCTCATTCTCACTGTAACACTCACACTCACGCTAGCCCTCACCTTAACCGTACCCCTAACCCTAACCCTAATCTTCACCCTCACCCTCACCGTCACCCTCAGCCTAACCCTCACACTTACCCAAATCCTCAACCTAACCCTCAACCTCACCCTCACCCTAACCCTAACCCTAAACCTAACCTTCACCCTCACTCTCACTGTCATCCTCAGCTTTACCATAACCCTAACCCAAATCGTAACCCTTACCCTCACCGTCACCCTCACACTCACCCTAAACCACACCCTCACCATAGCATTCACCCTAAACCTAAAACTAACCCTAAATGTAACCCTAAACCTCACTCTTACCCTAACCCTAAACCTAACCCTAACAATAACCCAAACCCTAACCCTAATCCTAACCCTAACCCTCATCCTAACCCTAACGGTAACCATCACACTCACTCTAACCCTATCCCTTAACCTAACAATAACGCTCACCATCATTCTCACCATAACCCTCACCCTAACCCTAACTCTAACCCTACCCCTCACCCTAAACTTCACCTTAAACCTAACCCACTCCCACACCCTAAACCTCATGCTAACCTGAACCTTTACCCTCACCCTAGCCCTCACCCTCACCTGAAACATCACCCTCACACTCACCCTAATCCTAACCTTAATCCTAACCCTCAACCTAACCGTAACCCTCACCCTCACCCTCACCGTCAACCTAACACTCACCCTAAACCTAAACCTAACCCCCAACCTAACCCTCACCCGAACCCAAACCCGAACCCTCACCTGAACCCTCACCCTCACCCTAACACTCAGCCTCACACTAAACATCACCCTAACTCTAACCCTCATTCTAAACCTAACCCTAACCCTAACACTAACCATAACCCAAACCCTTACCTAACCGAAAACCTCACACTCACCCTCACACTCACCCCAACCCTCACCCTCACTGCAACCCTGACCCTAAACCTAAACCTCAACATAACCCTAACCCTAACCCTCACCCTAACCCTAACCCTAACCCTCACCCTAACCCTAACCCTAACCCTAACTGTAACCGTAACCCTAACCCTCACCCTAACCCTCACCCTCATCCAAACCCTAATGCTAACTCTCACCCTCACCCTCGCCCTCACCCTCATGCTATCCGTTACCCTAACCGTAACCCTAACCCTAACCCTCACCTTCACCGTAACCCTAACCCTAACCCCAATATTCACCGTCACTGTAACCTTCACCGTCACCCTCACCCTAACACTCACCGTCACCCTAAACATCACCCTAACCCTAACCGTCACCCTAACCCTAACCTTTACCCTAATGCTAACACTAGCCCTCACCCTCACCCAAACCCTAACCCTAACACAAACCCTCAACCTAACCTAACCCTAAACCTAACCCTAACCCTCACAATAACCCCAACCCTAACCATATTACTCTGCCTAACCCTCACCCTACACCTAACCCCAACACTAATCCTCACCCTATCCCTAACCTTAACTCTAACCGTCACCCTAACTTCACCCTCACAGTAACCCTGATGCTACAAATAAACCTCAACCTCACCCTAAACCTTGCCCTTACCCTTACCCTCACCTTAACCCTACCCTCACCCTCACCCTAACCCTCACCCTAACCCTTACCCTCACACTAACCCTAACCCTCACCCTAACCCTAAACCTACCTCTCAAACAAACCCTCACCCTAACCCTAACCCTTTCCCTAACGCTAACCATAACATTAACCCTCACCCTCATACTAAACAACACTCTAACGCTACCCCTCACCCTAACCCTAACCCTAGCCCTCACCCTAACCCTACCCCTCAACCTAACCATCACCCTCCCCTAATCCTCACCCTAAATCTAACCCTAACCCTTACATAAACGAAAACCTCACCCTCAACCTAACCCTCACTATAACCCTTAACCTCACCCTAAACCTAACATTAAACCTCAACCTAAACCTAACCGTCAACATAACCCTAAACCTACCCCTCACCCTAACTCTCACCCTAACCCTCACCGTCACCCTAACCCTCAGACTTACCCGAAAGCTAAACCTTACCCTAACCCTAAACCTCACCCTAAACATCACCCTAACCCTAACCTTCACCCGAACCCTCACCCTCACAATAGACATCACCCTAACCCTACCCCTCAGCCTAACCCTAACACTCTACCTAACCCTAAACCTCACCCTGACCCTCACCCTAACCCTTAGCCGAACCCTAATCCTCAACCGAAAAATAACCCTCACCCTAACCCTAACCCTCACACTAACCCTAACCCTAAACCCACCCTCACCCTCACCCTCACAATACCCCTAACCCTAACCCTAATCTTAACACTGACCCTCACCCTCACCCTCACCCTAACAGTAAACCTAAGCCTAAACCACAGCTTCACTCTCACACTTACCCTCACACTCACCCTAAACCTCACCCAACCCCTACCCCTAGCATTCTCCCTAACCCTCATCCTAACCCTAACCCCAACGCTAACCCTACCCCTAACCCTCACCCTCACGGTAAACATAAACCTAAGGTTAGCCTTCACCCTAACCCTAATCCTCACCCACACCCTAATCCTCAACCTCACCTGAACCTGAACCCTCACCCAAACCCTCATCCTCACCCTAACCCTCACCCTAAACATCACCCAAACCCTAACCCTAACCCTAAACCTAACCCTAACCCTAACCCTAAACCTTACCCTCACCCTCACCCTAACCCTCACAGTCACCCTAACACTCACCCTAACCCTAACCCTCAACCACACCCTATACTTAACTGGAACCTGAACCCGAACCCTCACATGAACACTCACCCTCACCCTAAACCTCACCTCACAATAAACATCAACCTCACCCTAACTCTCACCCTTTCACTAACCCTAACCCTTACCCTCAACCTAACCCTAACCCTCACCCTGACCCTCACCCTACCCCTAACCCTAACCCTCACCCTAAAACTACCCTAACACTAAAGCTCACCTTAAACCTAACCCTCACACTAAACTTAACCCTAACACAAAACCTCACCCTCAACCTCACCCTTACCCTAATCCTAACTCTCATCCTAACCCTAACCCTAATTCTAATGATAAACCTAAACCTCAACATCACACTAACCCTAACCCTGACCCGAAATCGAACCCTAACCTTGACCCTCACCCGAACCCGAACCCGTACCCTCACCCTAATCCTCACCCTCACACTAACCCTAAACCTAACCCTCACCCTCACCCTCTCCCTCACCCTAACACTCACCCTAACCCTAAACCCACACCATAAACCTAAACTTAACCCTCAACCTCAGCCTAACCCTAACTCTAACCATAACCCTCACCATAACCCTCACACTAACACTCACGCAAATCCTAACCCTGTCTCTCACCCTAATCTTCACCCTAATATTTACCCTCACCTAACCTTAACACTAAACCTCACACTAAACCTAAACCTTTCCCTAACTCTAACCCTAAACCAAACCCTAATCCTAAACCTAACCCTCACACTCACCCTCACCCTAAGCCTCACCCTCAAACTCAACCTCACCCTAAACATAACCCTCAAACTAAACATCACCCTTACCCTAACCCTCAACCTAAACCTAAACCTAACACTCACAAAAATCATAACCCTCATCCTAGCCCTAACCCTAACACTCACCTTCACACTAGCCCTCATCCTAACCCTAATCCTAACAATAACCCTAACGCTAACCCTAAGACTCACCCTAACCCTAAACAAAACTGTAAAACTCACCCCCTTCCTCACCCTCACCCTAACCTTCAACCTCAACCTACCCCTCACCTAACCCTCACACTAAGCCTAACTCTCAACCTAAACCTAACCCTAACCCTCACACCTAAACCTAATAACCCTCACCCTCACCCAAACCCTCTACCTCAGAATAACCCTAAATTTAAACCTAATCCTAAACTTAACCCTAACCCTAAATTTAACCCTCACCCTCACCCTCAGCTTAACTCTAAACCTCATCGTCACCCTAACCCTCACCCTAAACCTAACCCTTAAACTCATCCTCACCCTAACCCTAAACCTAACCCTAACCCTAACGCTAACCCTCACCCTCAACCTAACCCTAACTCTAACAATAACCCTAACCCTCACCATACCCCTAACCCTCACCCTCACCCAAACCCTAACCCTAACCGTAACCCTCAACCTCAACCTCACCCTCAACCTAACCCTCAACCTAACCCTCACCCTAACCCTCACCCTCACCCTAAACATCACCCAAACCCTAATCCTCACCCTAACCCAAACGCTATCCCTAACCCTAACTCTCAACCTAAACCTCACCCTAACCCCAACAATAGACCTAACACTCACACTCAACCTAACCCTCACCCTAACACTTATCCTAAGACTAACCCTAACTCTAAACCTAATCCTTAACCACACACTAACCCTAACCCTCACCCTAACCCTAAAACTAGCGTTCACCCTAACCCTCACGCTAAACCTAACCCTAACCCAAAACCTTTCCCTAACGGTAACCCTAATATTAGCCCTCACCCTCATACTAAACATCAAACTAACGCTAACTCTCACCCTAAACCTAACGCTAATCCTCACCCTAACCCTATCCCTCAACCTAACCCTCACCCTCCCTTAATCCTAACCCTAACTCTAACCCTAACCCTTACCTATATGAAGCCCTCAATCTCACCCTCAACCTAACCATCACCCTCACCCTACCCCTCACCCTAATCCTAACCCTACCCTTAACCCTCACCCCAAACCTAACCCTAACACTCACCCTCACCCCAAACCTCACCGTCACCCTAACACTCAACCTAATCCAAACTCTCACCCACACCCTAACCCTCACACTCACGAGAAGCATAAAACTTACCCTAACCCTAAACATCACCCTAACCCTAACCCTCACCCCAAACCTCACATTCACCCTAACACTCACCCTCACCCTAAACTTCACCCTCAAAATAAAAATCACCCTAACCCTACCCCTCAGCCTAACCCTAACCCTCTACCTAAACCTAACCCTCACCCTGGCCCTCACCCTAACCCTAACCCTAACCCTAACTCTCACACTCACCCTAACCCTTACCCTAACCCTAACCCTCAGCCTAAACCTAACCCTTACCCTCACCATAACCCTAAACCTAAACCTAACACTAACGCGAACCCCAACCCTCACCTTCACCCTAATCCTCACACTAACCCTTACCCTCACCATAACCCTAACCCTAACCCAACCCTAATCCTCACCGTAAACCTAACCCTCGCCCAAACCTAACCCTCACCATCACCCAAACCCTCATCCTCACCCTAACAATCACACTAACTGTAAACCTAAATCTTATCATAAACTTAACCCTCACCCTCACCCTCATCCTAAGCCTAAACCTAACCCTCATCCTCACCCTAAACCTAACCCTCACCCTAACGCTCACCCTATCCCTATCGCTAAACCTACAGCTCACCCTCACCCTAACCCTCACCCTATCCCTTATCTTCACCCTAAGCCTCACCCTAACACTAACACTAACCCTCATATTAACCCTAATCCTCACCCTATATCTCACCCTAACCCTCACCCTAACCCAAAACCTAACCCTCACCCTCAGCCCAACACTCACCCTCACCATAAACATCACCCTAACCCTAACCCTCATCCTAAACCGAACCCTAACCCTTACCCTAAAACTAACCTTAACGTCACCCTATCACTAAAACTAACCCTAAACCTCACCCTCACCCTAACCCTCACCATAACCCTTATCCTCACACTAAACCTAACCATAACCCTAACCCTAACCCTCACACTAACACTAATCCTCACCCTATCCCTAACCCTCACCCTATCCCTCACCCTCACCCTAACTATAATGCTAACCCTTACCCTCAAACTCACCCTAACCCTCACCCTAACCCTTACCCTCAACCTCACCCTAAATCTCACCCTAACACTCACACTCACTCTAACCCACAAACTAACACTAACCCTAAGCCTAATGCTCACCCTAACCCTCACCCTCACCATAACCCTAAACCTAACCCTAATCCTCACCCTAACCGTAACCCTCACCCTCACCCTAACCATCACAATAACCTTTACCCTCACACTAACCCTAGCCATAACCCTAACCCTAACCCTAACCCTCACCCTAACTCTCACCCTCACACTAAACATCACCCTAAACCTAAACCTCACCCTAAACCTAACCCTAACCTTCACCCTAAACCTAACCCTCACCGTAACCCTAACATTCACACTAACACTAACCTTAACCCTCACCCTCACCCTAACCCTAACTCTAACCCTCATCCTAACACTCACCCTCACCCTCACATTCACCCTCAATCTAAGCCTAACCCTAACCCTCATCCTAACACTCACGCTCACCCTCACCCTCACCATAACCCTAACACTAACCCTAACCCAGACCCTCACCCTAATCCTCAACCTAACCCTAACCCTAAAGCTTACCTAACCAAAAACCTCACCCTCACCCTCACCCTCACCCTAACCCTTACCCTCACCCTACCCCACACCTAACAATAAACCTCAAACTAACCCTAACCCTAAAGCTCACCCTCAACCTAATCCTAACCCTAAACTTAACCCTAACACTCATCCTAACCCTAACCCTAAACCTAATGCTAACCCTAAACCTAACCCTCACTCTAACCCTTACTGTCAGCCTAACTCTAACCTTATCCCTCACACTAAACCTAAGGCTCACCCTAACCCTAACCTACCCCTCAGCCTAACACTCACCCTAAACCCAACCCTAAACCAAGTCCTCATCCTAACCTTAACCTCAACCCAAACCCTCACCGTAACCTTCAACCTAATCCTAACCCTCACTCATATCCTTACTCTCACCCGAACCCTAAAGCTCACCCTCAGGCTAACCATCATCCTAACACTTACCCACACCCTAACACTCACCTTAACCCGAACCATAAATCTAACCTTCAACCTAACCCTCAACCAAACCCTAAACTTCACCGTCACCCTAATATTCACCCTAAACTTTACCCTCCCCTAGCACTTACCCTAACCCTCACACTAATCCTAACCCTAAACCTTAGCCTAACTCTTATCCTAACACTAAACCTAACCTTAACACTCAACCTAAACCTTCACCTAACCCTAACCCTAACACTAACCCTCATCCTAACCCTAACCCTTACCCTCACCCTCCACATCACCCTCAGCCTAACCCTAATCCTAACACACACCCTCACCCTCACCCTAGCTCTAAACCTAAACCTAACCCTAACACTCACCATCACCCTCACCCTAAACCTGACCGTATCCCTAACCCTCACCCTAACCCCAAGCCTGACCGTATACCTCACCCTAACCCTAACCCTAACCCTCACCCTAACACTCACCGTAACCCTGACCCTATCCCTAAAACTAACCCTCACCATCATCCTCACACTAAACCTCAGCCTAATCCTTAAGTTCGCCAGAACCCTAACCCTAATCCTAACCCTAATCCTCACCATAACCCTAACCCTATTCCTCACCATAACCCTAAACCTTATGCACAACCTAACCCTCAACCGAACCCGAACCCGAACCCTCACCCTAACACTCACCCTAACTCTAACCTTAAGCCTAATCTAAAATCTAACCCTCACCTTCAAACCCACCCTAACTCTAACGCTAACCCTAAACCTAACCCTCACTCTCACCCTCACCTTAATCCTCACACTCACCCTAAAACTCACCCTACCCTAACCCTACCCCTCTCCATTACTCTCAACCTAACCCTAAACCTAACCCTAATCTTCACCCTCACCCTGACCCTCAAACTCAGCCTAACCTTAACCCTAACAATATTCCTATTCCTAACACTTACCCTCACATTCAACATAAAACTCACCCTAAACCTAACACTCACCCACACCCTAACCTAAGGATTCAGGTGGACCTGTTGCAACAATGAGAAGTACAAAATGTCATGTCAAAACCAGCTTTACAATGTCGGTGAGGGGGGGGTATAATTGGGTGGGGGGAGGGGGGTAAAATTGGGTGGGGGGAGGGGGGAGGCGGGGAAGGGAAGTGAAGGGTAAACAAAGGAGGAGGCTGCAATGCTTGGTAAGAAATGTATGCATTATCCTGCCCATGTAATTGTAGCCCCCCTGTACAGTATGTTCTCAAATAAAATAAAATACAATTATAAAAAAAAAAAAAAAAAAAAAAAAACCTCACCCTAACCTTACCCTTACCCTCACCCTAAATGTGACCTCAGCTTAACCCTCACCCTCAGCCTAATCCTCACCCTAACCCTAACATACCTAAAGGAAAAACTCATCCTCACCCTCACCCTAACACTAACCCTAACAATAACCCTAAATCTAACCCTAACCCTAACCCTAAAACTCAACCTAAAACTAACCCTAAACCTCACCCTCACCCTCACCCTCACCCTCATCTAACCCTCACACTAATCATAACCTTAACACTCAGCCTAAACCTCATCCTAACCCTAACCCTAAACCTCACCCTAACCCTAACCCTCACCTTCACTTTCACCCTCACCCTCATCCTAACCCTAATTCTAACCCTAACCCTCACTCTCACCCTAACCCTCACCCTAAAAGTTACCCACATCTTAAACCTCACCCTAACCCTAACCCTAAACCTAACCCTCACCCTAACCCTCACCTAACCCTAACCATAACCCTAAACCTAACACTCATACTAACCCTAACCCTCACACTCTCCCTAAACCTCACCCTAAACATTACCTTCAATCTAACCCAAACCCTAACCCTAAAACTAACACTCACACTAAACTTAAACCTAACCCTCAGCCTAACGCTTTTCCTAACCCCAAACCTAACCCTAACCCTCACTCTCACCCTAACCCTAACCCAAACCCTCACCATAACCCTAACCATCAACCTCACCCTAACCCTCATCCTAACACTTACCCTCAACCTAACCCTATCCCTAACCCTTACCCTAACCCTAAACCTCAACCTAAACCTAAACCTGACCCTGACTCTCACCCTAAGCCTAACCCTAAACCAAACCCTTACCCTAATCCTAACCCTCACCCTAAACCTAAACCTCACCATAACAGTAACCGTCACACTAACCCTAACACTAACCCTCATCATCACTCTCACCCTCACCCTTACCCTAACAATATCCCTCATCCTAACTCTAACGGTAAAACTAATGCTAACCATAACCCTCACCCTAAACCTATCCCGACACCTCACCCTAACTCTCAACCTAACCCTAACCCTAACCCTCAAACTAACCCTAAACGTAAACCTAACCCTCACCCTCACCATAACACCCCGTCACCCTAACCCTCACCCTAACCCTAAGCCTCAACCAAACCCTAACACTCACCCTCACCCGAACCCTCAACCTCAGCCGAACACTCACCCTTAACCTAACCCTCACCCTCACAATAAACATGACCCTAACTCTAACAATCACCCTAACACTAACCCTAACCCTCACACTAAACATAAGCCTAACACTCATCCTCACAATCTACCTCACCCTTACCCTAACCCTAACACTCACCCTAACCCTAACTCTAAACCTAAGGTTAACAATAAAACTCAACCTCAGGCTAACCCTCACCCTAACCCTTACCCTCAACCTAAACCTAACCCTAACCCTCATAGTAAACAAAACCCTCAACTTAACCCTAACCCTAAACCTAACAGTAAACCTAACCCTCACCGTAAACCTAACCCTACCACTCAGCCTAACCCTCAACCTAAACCTAACCCTAACCCTAATCTTCACCCTATCCATAAACTTAACCCTAACCCTAACCCTCACCCACACCCTAACCCTAATGCTCACCCTAACCCTTACCCTCACCCTAACCCTAATATTAACCCTAACCCTCACCCTAACACTTACCCACACCCTAAACTTCACCCTCACCCTAACCCTAAACCTAACCGTCACCCTAACCCTCACCCTAAGCCTAACCATAACCCTAAACCTAACCCTCATCCTAACACTCACCCTCACCCTATCCCTCACCCTAACACTAACACTCACCCTAAAGTTTACCCTCAACCTAACCCAAACCCTAACCCTAAACCTAACACTCACACTAACCCTAAGTCTAACCCTCAGCCTAATCCTTATCCTAACCCTAAACCTAAACCTAACCCTAACCCTAACGCTCACCCTCACCCTAACCCTAAAACTTAACCTCACCCTAACCCTAACCCTAACCCTCACCCTAAACCTAACCCTCACCCTCACCCTAACCCTCATCTAAAAACTTACCCTCAACCTAACCATATCCCTTACACTCAACCTAACCCTAACTCTCACCCGAACACTCACCCTCACCCTAAGCCTCAACCTCACACTAAATATCACCCTAACCCTAAACCTCAACCTAACACTAACCCCAACCCTTACCCTAACCCTAACCTCACCGTAATCCTAACCCTCACACTAAACCTAACCCTAACCTTCGCACTCACCCTAACCCTAACCCTAACACTAATCCACACCCTCACCTTATCCTCACTCTAACCCTAACCATAACCCATACCTAAACGAAAACCTCACCCTCACCCTCTCCCTCACCCTAACCCTCATGCACACCCTAGTCCTCAAACTAACTCTCACCCTCACCCTAACCCTAATCCTAACCCTCATGGTCACCCTCACCCTAACAGGAAAACTAACCCTAACCCTCATCCTAACACTAACCATAACCCTAATTCTAACCCTAAATCTTACACTCACCCTAACCCTCACCTTAACCCTTACCGTCACCCTAACCCTAACCCTAATCCTCACACTAAACCTAACACTCAACCTACCCTATACCTACCCCTCAGCCTAACCCTCACCCTAAACCTAACCCTAAACCTTATCCTCACCCTATCCCTAAATATAACCCTAACCCTCACACTCACCCTAAACCTTCCCCTCACCCTAACCCTCATCCTAATCCTCACCCTAACCCTAAACCTCACACTAAACCTAACCCTCACCCTAACCCTAACCCTCAAACTAACCCTAAACATAACACTCATCCTCACCCTCACCTTCACAATACCCCGAACCTTAACCCTAAACCTAACACTGACCCTCACCCTCACCCTCAGGCTAACCCCAACCATAAGCTTAACCCTCACCCTCACTCTCACCCTAACCCTCACACTCACCCTAAACCGCACCCTAACCCTAACCCTGCCCCTCTCCCTAACCCTCACCCTCACCCTCACCTTAACCCTAACACCAATCCTAACCCACACCCATAACCTAATCCTCAACCTAACCCTAACCCTGAATCTTACCTAACCAAAAACCTCACCCTCACCCTCAACCTCACCCTTACCATCACCCTAGCCCACACCTAACACTAAACCTCAAACTAAACCTAACCCTAAACCTCACCCTCACCCTAATCCTAACCTTAAACTTAACTCTAACACTCATCCTAACCCTAACCCTAAACCTAATGCTAACCCTAATCCTCACACTCACCCTAACCCTCACTCTAACCCTTACTGTCACCCTAACCCTTACCTTACCCTCACACTAAGCCTAAGCCTCACCCTAACCCTAAACCTACCCCTCACCTTAACACTCACCCTAAACCTAACCCTAACCCAAATCCTCATCCTATCCTTAACCTTAACCCAAACCCTCACCCTAACCCTCACCCTCATCCTAACCCTCACACTTATCCTTACCCACACCCGAACCCTAAAGCTCACCCTCAACCTAAACATCACCCTAACACTTACCCACACCCTAACACTCACCTTAACCCGAACGATAAACCTAAACTTCAACCTAACCCTCAACCTAACCCTAACCTCACCGTCACCCTAATATTCACCCTAAACTTTACCCTCACCTTAACACTTACCCTAACCCTAAACCTAACCCTCACACTAACCCTAACCCTAAACCTCAGCCTAACCTTGTCCTAACCCTAAACCTAACCCTAACACCCAACCTAAACCTAAACCTAACCCTAACCCTAACACTAACCCTCATCCTAACCCTAACCCTTATTCTCACCCTCCACATCACCATCAGCCTAACCCTAATCCTAACACTCACCCTCAACCTCACCCTAACTCTAAACCTAAACCTCACCCTAACACTCACCATCACCCTCACCCTAAATCTGACTGTATCCCTAACCCTCACCCTAACCCCAAGCCTCACCCTATACCTCACCCTCACCCTAACCCTAACCCTAACACTTACCGTAACCCTCACCCTATCCCTAAAACTATCCCTCACCATCATCCTCACACTAAACGTCAGCCTAATCCTTAAGTTCACCAGAACCTTAACCCTAAACCGAACCCTAATCCTCACCATAAACCTAACCCTCATGCACACCCAAATACTCACCCTCACCCTCACCCGAACCCTCACCCTAACGCCCACCCTAACTCTAACCTTAACCCTAATCCTAAAACTAACCCTCACCTTCAAACTCACCGTAACTCTAACCCTAACCCTAAAGGTAACCCTCACTCTCACCCTCACCTTAATCCTCACACTCACCCTAAAACTAACCCTAACCCTAACCCTACCGCTCTCCATAACTCTCAACCTAACCCTAACAGTAACCCTAAACTTCACCCTCACCCTGACCTCCACCTCAGCCTAACCTTAACTCTAATTCTATTCCTATTCCTAACACTTACCCTCACATTCAACTAAAACTCACCCTAACCCTAACCCTCACCCACACCCTAATCCTCACCCTAACCCTCACCCTCACCCTAACCCTCAACCTCACACTAAACATAACCCTAACCCTAACCCTCACCCAAACCCTAACCCTAACCCTCACCCTAACCCTAACCTCACCGTAATCCTAACCCTCACACTATCCCTAACCCTAGCCCTCACACTCACCCTAACCCTAACCCTAACACTAATCCACACCCTCACCTTATCCTCACTCTAACCCTAACCATAACCCATACCTAAACGAAAACCTCACCCTCACCCTCTCCCTCACCCTAACCCTCACGCTCACCCTAGCCCTCAACCTAATGCTAACCCTCACCCTAACCCTAATCCTAACCCTCATGGTCACCCTCACCCTAATAGGAAACCTAATCCTAACCCTCAACCTAACACTAACCATAACCCTAATTCTAACCCTAAAACTTACACTCACCCTAACCCTCAACCTAACCCTTACCGTCACCCTAACCCTAACCCTAATCCTCACACTAAACCTAACACTCAACCTACCCTATACCTACCCCTCAGCCTAAACCTCACCCTAAACCTAACCCTAAACGTAATCCTCACCCTATCCCTAAACGTAACCCTAACCCTCGCACTCACCCTAAACCTACCCCTAACCCTAACCCTCACCCTAATCCTCACGCTAACCTTAAACCTCCCATTGAACCTAACCCTAACCCTCAAACTAACCCTAACCCTAACATTCACCCTAACCCTCACCCTCACAATACCCCTAACCTTAACCCTAATCCTAACATTGACCCTCACACTCACCCTCAGGCTAAACCTAATCATAAGCCTAACCCTCACCCTCACTCTAACACTAACCCTCACACTCACCCTAAACCGCACCCTAACCCTACCCCTACCCCTCTCCCTAGCCTTCACCCTAACCCAAACCCTAACCCTAACACCAACCCAAACCCTACCCCTAACCCTCACCCTCACACTAACCCTAAAGCTAAAGTTAACCCTCACCCTAACCCTAATCCTCACCCACACCTTAACCCTCAACCTCACCTGAACCCCCACCCTCACCCGAAATCTCATCCTCACCCTAATCCTCAACCTAAACATCACCCAAAAACTAACCATCACCCTAACCCTAACCCTAATCCTAACCCTCACCCTAACCCTCACCCTAACCGTTATCCTCACCCTACCCCTAACCCTAACACTAACCATAACCGTCACACTAGCAGTAAATCTTACACTAACCCTAACCCTAAATATAACCTTCACCCTCACCCTAACCTTCACCCTCACCCTAAATATTACCCTAACTCTAAACCTCACCCTAACCCTATAGGTGAACATAACCCTCACCCTCTCCTAACCCTCACACTAACCCTAATCCTCACACTAACCCTAACCCTCACCATCACTTTCACCCTCACCGTCAGCCTAACAATAACACTAAAACTAATCCTATCCCTAACCTTAAACCTCACCCTAAACCTAACCCTATCCATCAACCTCAACCTCACCCTCACCCCCACGCTCAACCTAACCCTCACCCTAACACCCTCACACTAACCCACAACCTCACCTTAAAAATCACCCTAACACTAACCCTCACCCTAACCCTAACCCTAAACATCACCCTCAACCTCAACGTCACCCCCACCCTCAACCTAACCCTCAGCATCACACTCACCCACACACTAACCCACAAACTCAACTTAAACATTACCATAACACTAACCCTCACCCTAACCCTAACCCTAAGCCTCATCCTCACACTAACCCTAACCCTAACCCTAATCTTCACCCTAACCCTATCCCGACACCTCAACCTAACTCTCACCCGAATCCTAACACTAACCCTAACCCTAACCCTAAACCTAACCCTCACCCTCACCCTAACCCTCACCATCACCCTAACACTCACCCTAACCCTAAGCCTCAACCACACCCTAACCTTCACCCTCACCCAAAACCTCACTCTCACTCGAACACTCACCCTCAACCTAAACCTCACCCTCACAATAAACATCAACCTAACCCTAACTGTCACCCTAACGCTAACCCTAACCCTCACCCTAACCCTAACCCTCAACCTAACCCTAACCCTCACCCTTACCCTCACCCTACGCCTAACCCTAACCCTCACCCTAAACCTACCTTAACACTAAACCTCAACTTAAATCTAACCCTCACCCTAACACTAACCCCCACACTAAACCTAACCCTAACACAAACACTCACTGTCAACCTCACCCTTCCCCTAACCCTAACTCTCATCCTAACTCTAACCCTAATCCTAATGCTAAAGCTAAACCTCCAGATCACACTAATCCTAACGCTGACCCTCACCCTAAACCTAACCCTCACCCTCACCCGAACCCGAACCCGAACTCTAACCCGAACCCTCACACTAACACTAAACCTAACCCTCACCCTCACCCTCTCCCTCACCCTAACCCTCACCCTAAACCTAACCCCCCACCATAACCCTAACCCTAACTCTCAACCTCACCCTAACCCTAACTCTAACCCTAACCCTCACCTTAAAACTCACACTAACCCTCAAGCAAATCCTAACCCTCTCTTCTCACCCTAAACTTCACCCGAATATTTACACTCACCCTAACCTTAACCCTAACCCTCACACTAAACCTAACCCTCACCCTAATTCTAACCCTAAACCTAACCCTAATCCTAAAACTAACCCTCACACTCACCCTAAGCCTAACCCTCACCCTCAACATCACCCTAACACTCACCCTCAAACTAAACATCACACTAACCCTAACCCTCACCCTAAACCTAACCCTAACCCTCATCCAAAACCCTAACCCTCATGCTACCCCTAACCCTAAACCTCATCTTCACCCAAGCCCTCATCCTATCCCTAATCCTAACAATAACCCTAACCCTAACCCAAAAACTCTCCCTAACCCTAATCAAAACGCTAAAACTCACGCTCTTCCTCACCCTCACCCTAACGTTCACCCTCACCCTAACCTTCACTCTAACCCTAAGCCTCAACCTAACCCTAACCCACACCCCTAAACCTAACCCTAACCCTCACCCTCAAACTCACCCTCACCCTAACCCTCACCCTCACCATAAACATCACCCAAAACCTAACCCTCACTTTAACCCAAACCGTAACCCTAACCCTAACAGTCACCCTAATCCTCACCCTAACCCCAACTATAAACCTAGCACTCACACGCAACCTAACCCTCACCCTAACACTTATCCTCACACTTACCCTAACTCTAACCCTAACCCTTACCCTCACACTAACCCTAACCCTCACCCTAACCCTAACCCTAATCTAACCCTTTCCCTAACGCTAACCCTAATAGTAATCCTCACCCTCATACTAAACATCAAACTAACCCTAACCCTCACCCTAAACCTAACGCTAACCGTCACCCGAACCCTATCCCTCAACCTAACCCTCACCCTCCACTAATCCTCACCCTAACTCTAACCCTAACCCTTACCTAAACGAAGCCTCACCCACACCCTCACCCTCAAACTAACCCTCACACTCACCCTAGCCCTCACCCTAATCCTAACCCTACCCCTCACCCTACCCCTCACCATAACCCTAACCCTCATCCTAAACCTAACCCGAACCCTTACCCTCACCCCAAACCTCATTGTCACCCTAACACTCAACCTAACCCAAAACCTCACCCACACCCGAACCCTCACATTCACCCGAAGCTTAAAACTTACCCTAACCCTATACCTCAAACTAAACATCACCCTAACCCTAACCCTCACCCGAAACCTCACACTCACCCTAACACTCACCCTCACCCTAACCTTCACGCTCACAATAAACATCACCCTAACCCTACCACTGAGCCTAATCCTAACCCTCTATCTAAACCTAACCCTCAAAACCTAACCCTCACTCCGACCCTCACCCTAACCCTAAAACTTACCCTAACCCTTACCCTAACCCTTACCCTAACCCTAACCCTGACCCTAAACCTAACCCTAACACTTACCAACACCATAACCCTAAACCTAACCCTAACCCTAACGCTAACCCTAACCCTAATCCTCACCGTAAACATAACCCTCGCCCACACCCTAACCCTCACCATCACCCGAACCCTCATCCTCACCCTAACACTCACAGGAAAGCTAACCCTAACCCTTATCATAAACTGAACCCTCACCCTCACCCTCACCTTAAGCCTAACCCTAACCCTAAACCTCACCCTCAGCGTAAACCTAACCCTCACCCTAACGCTCACCCTATCGCTAACGCTAAACCTACACCTCACACTAACCCTCACCCTAACACTAAAACTAACCCTCACATTAACCCTAATCCTGACACTATTCCTCACCCTAACCCTAACCCTAACAGAAAACGTAACCCTCACACTCACCCTCACCCCAACACTCACCCTCACCATAAACATCACCCTAACCTTAACCCTCATCCTAAACCGAACCCTGACCCTAACCCTAAACCTAACCCTAACCCTCACCCTAACGTCACCCTATCACTATCGCTGACCCTACACCTCATCCTCACCCTAACCCTCACAGTAACCCTTATCCTCACACTAACCCTAACCATAACCATAACCCTAACCCTCACACTAAACCTAAGCCTCACCCAAACCCTAACCCTACCCTTCAGCCTAACCCTCACCCTAAACCTAAGCCTAACCAAAATCCTCATTCTATCCTTAACCTTAACCCAAACCCTCACCCTATCCCTCACCTTCACCCTAATCCTCACCCTTATCCTTACCCTCACCCGAACCCTAACCCTCACCCTCAACCTAACCCTCAGCCTAACACTTACCCACACACTAACACTCACCCTAACCCGAACCATAACCCTAACCTTCACACTAAACCTCAACCTAACCCTAAACTTCACCGTCTCACTAATATTCACCCTAAACTTTACCCTCACCCTAACACTTACCCTAACCCTAAACCTAACCCTCACATTAACCCTAACCCTAATCCTCAGCCTAACCCTTATCCTAAACCTAAACCTAACCCTAACACTCAACCTAAACTTAAACCTAACCCTAACCCTAACACTAACCCTCATCCTAACCCTAAACCTCACCCTCACCGTCCACATCACCCTCAGCCTAAACTTAATCGTAACCCTAATCCTAACACTCACCTTCACCCTCACCCTAAATCTAACCCTAAACCTAACCCTAACAGTCACAATCACCCTCACCCTAACCCTAACTGTATCCTTAACCCTAACCCTTACCTTAACCCTAACACTTACCGTAACCCTCACCCTACCCCTAACACTAACCCGACCCCTCATCCTCACACTAAACCTCAATCTAGTCCTTAAGCTCACCAGAATCCCAACCCTAATCCTAACCCTAATCCTCACCATAACCATAACCTTCATGCACACCCTAACCCTCAACTGAACCCTCACCCTCACCCTAACACTCACCCTAACCCTAACCCTCAACCTAACCCTAACCCTCCCCCTCACACTCACCATCAGCCTAAACCTCACCATAAACCCTAACCCTAACCCTA
The DNA here is from genome assembly GCF_024711535.1 of Dipodomys merriami. Lineage (NCBI taxonomy): Eukaryota > Metazoa > Chordata > Mammalia > Rodentia > Heteromyidae > Dipodomys > Dipodomys merriami. The sequence goes on along the minus strand of NW_027205581.1, from coordinate 35,479 downwards.
ACCCTAACACTCAACCCCACCCTCACCCTAACCCTAACCGTAACCCTAATGCTAACCCTTGCCCACACCCTCTTCGTAACCATAACTGTAACCCTAACAATAACCTTAACTCTAACCCTAACCCTAACCTTAAAACTCACCCTAAACCTAATCCTAACCCTAACCCTCACCCTCACCCTCACCCTTGTTCTAATCCTCACCCTCACCTGACCCTAACCCTCACACTAAATCTAAAACTCACCCTAACCCTAACCCTAACCCTAAACCTTACACTCACTTTCACCCTCTCCCTCAGCCTAACCCTAACCCTAACCCTAATCCTAACCCTAACCCTCCACCTCCCCACAATACTAACCCTAACCCTCACCCAAAACCTCACCCTCACCCGCACCCTCACCCTAACCCTCACCCTCAACCTCACCATCACCCTCACACTAACCCTCAACCACAGCCTAAACATGACCCTAAACCTAACTCTCACCCTAAACCTAACCCTAACCGAAACCCTAAACCTAACCCTCAACCTAACCCAGACGCTAACCATAACCCTCACCCTCACCCTTACCTTCACCATAACCCTTATTCTCACACTAACTCTAACCCTAACCCTATCCCTAACCCTCAACCTAACCCTAAACCTCACCCTAACCCTATCCTGACACCTCACCCTAACTCTCACCCTAACCCAAACCCTAAACCTAACCCTCACCCTAACCCTAACCCTGCACCTAACCCTCACCCTCACCCTAACCCTAAACCTCACACTCAACCTGCCCTTCCCCCTCAGTCTTACCCTAACCCTAACCCCAATCCTAACCCTAACCCTCTGCACCACCCTCACCCTAACCCTCACCCTCACCCTAACAATTAGCCTAACCCTAACCCTAAACCTAACTCTAAAACTCAACCTAACCCTCATTTTAACCCTAAACATCACCCTCAACCTCACCCTCATTCTAACCCTCACCCTCACCCTGACCCTCATCATTACACTAAACGTAACACTAACTCTAACCCTCACCCTAACCCTAACTCTCACCCTCAATTTCACAGTCACCATCAGCCTAAACCTAACCATAAACCTAATCCTAACCCTAAAACTAACCATCAACCTAATCCTCACCCTAACACTTATCCTCACACTAATCATAACTCTAACCCTAACCGTTACCCTCACACTAACCTTTACCCTCACCCTAACCCTAAACCTACCCGTCACCCTAAACCTCACCCTAATCCTAACCCTAACCCTTTCCCTAACGCTAACCCTAACAGTAACGCTCATCCTCATACTAAACATCATTCTAACGCTAACCCTCACCCTAATCATAACCCTAACCCTCACCCTAACCCTAACCTCAACCCAACTCTCACCCTCCCCTAACCCTCATACTAACCCTAACCCTCACCCTAACCCTAACCATAACCCTAATCCTAACCCTAACCCTAAACCTCATCCTAACCCTAACCCTAACCCTCACTCTCAACCTCACCCTCACCCGCACCCTCAACCTAAGCCTCACTCTCACACTCACACTCACACTAACCCTCAACCTCACTTTAAAAACCACCCTAACCCTCACCCTCACCCTAAACCTCACCCTAACCCTTTATCCTCACACTAACCCTAACCCTAACCCTAACCCTCATCCTAACCCTACCCCAACACCTCAACCTAACTCTCACCCTAATCCTAAACCTAACCCTCACCCTAACCTTACCCCTAAACCTAACCCTCACCCTCCCCTAACCCTCACTGTCACCCTAACACTCAATCTAACGCTAAGTTACAACCACACCCTAATCTTCAACATCACCCAAAGCCTCACCCTCACCCGAACACTCACCCTCACCCTAACACTCACCCTCACAATAAACATCAGCCTAACCCTAAGTCTCACACTAACACTAACTATAACCCTCACCCTAACCCTAACCCTCAGCCTAACCCTAACCCTCACACTGACCCTCACCCTACCCCTAACTCTAACCTTCAACCTAACCCTTACCCTAACCCTAAACCTCACCCTAAACCTAACCCTCAACCTAACACTAACCTTCAGACTAAACCTAACCCTAACACTCACCCTAACCCTCAAACTCACCCTCAATCTAAACCTATCTCTCATCTTAACCCTCACACTAACACTCAGACTAATCCTAACAGTCACTCTCACTCTAACCCTCACCCTAATATTTACACTCACCCTAACTTTAACCCTAACCCTCACATTAAACCTAACACCCAGCCTTCCCCTAAACCTCACCCTCAAACTAAACATCACCCTAACCCTAACCCTCACCCTAAACCTAACCCTAACCCTCACCCAAAACCCTAATCCTCATCCTATCCCTAACCCTAACCCTCATCTTCACCCTAGCCCTCATCCTAAACCTAATCCTAACAATAACCCTATCCCTGAGCCTAAAACTCACCCTAACTTTAATCCTAACGCTAACCCTCACCCTCTTCCTCACCCTCACCCTAAACTTCAACCTCAACCTCACCCTCACCCTAACACACACCCTAACCCTAACAATCAACCTAAACATAACCCTAACTCTCACCCCTAAACCTAACCATAACCCTCACCCTCACCCAAACCCTCAAGCTCAGCCTAACCCTAACAACTAACCCTAATCCTAAACCTAACCCTAAACTCACCCTCACCCTAACCCTCAACCCCACCCTCAGCCTAACGCTAAACCTTATCCTCACCCTAACCCTCACCCTAACCCTTACCCTCATCCTTTCCCTAACCCTAACCCTCACCCGCACCCTAACCATAACCCTAACAATAACCCTAACCATCACCCTAACCCTAACCCTCACCCTCAACCAAACACTAACCCTCGTCGTAACCATCACCATCACCCTCACCCTCACCCTCAACCTAACCCTCAACCTCACCCTCACCCTAACCCTCACCCTCACCCTAACTCTCATCCTAACCCTCACACTAACACTCACGCTAATCCTAACACTCACTACAACTCTAAAACTCACCCTAATATTTACCCTCACACTAACCCTCACACTAAACCTAACCCTCACCCTAACTCTAACCCTTAACTTAACACTAATCCTACACATAACCCTAACACTCACCCTCAACCTAAGCCTAACCCTCACCTTCACCCTCACCGTAACACTCACCCTCAAACTAAACATCACCCTAACCCTTACCGTCACCCTAAACCTAACCCTAACCCTCACCCAAAACCCTAATCCTCATCCTATCCCTAACCCTAACCCTCATCTTCACCCTAGACCTCATCCTAACCCTAATCCTAACAATAAACCTAACCCTAACCCTAAAACTCACCCTAACCCAAATCCTAACGCTAGCTCTCACCCTCTTCTTCACCCTCACCCTAAATTTCAACTTCAACCTCACCCTCACACTAACACTCACACTAACCCTAAAACTCAACCTAAACCTAACCCTAACCCTCACACCTAAACCTAACCCTAACCCTCACCCTCAACCAAACCCTAAACCTCAGCCTTACACTAACCCTAACCCTAATCCAAAAGCTAACCCTAAAACTCAGCCTCACCCCCACCCTCAGCTTTAACCCTAAACCTTATCCTCACCTTAACCTTCACCCTAACCCTCACCCTCATCCTTTCCCTAACCCTAACCCTCACCCTCACCCTAACCCTAACCCTAACATTAATCCTAACCATCACCCTAACTCTAACCCTCACCCTCACCCAAACCCTAACACTAATCGTAACCCTCACCCTCACCCTCAAAATAACCCTCAAACTCACCCTCACCCTAACCCTCACCCTCACCCTAAACATCACCCTAACCCTAACCCTCACCCTAAACCAAACCCTAACCCTATCCCTAACCCGCACCCTAATATTTATGCTCACACTAACCCTAACTCTAACCCTAACCCTTACCCTCACACTAACCCTAACCCTCACCCTAACCCTAAACCTACATCTCACCCTAACCCTCACCCTAACTCTAACCCTAACTCTTTCCCTAACGCTAACCCTAACATTAACTCTCATCCACATACTAAACATCATCCTAACTCTAACCCTAACCCAAACCCTAACCATAACCCTAACTCTAACATCACCCTAACCCTACAACTCAACCTAAACCTCACCCTCCCCTAATCTTCACCATAACTCTAACCCTAACCCTTACCTAAATGAAACCCTCACCCTCAACTTCACTCTCAACCTAACCCTCACCATAACCCTTACCGTACCCTAAATATAACAGTAACCCTCACCCTGAACCTAACCCTCAACCTCAACCTAAATCTACCCCTCACCCTAACCCTCACCCTAACACTAACACTCACCCTAAACCTAACCCTAACCCTGAACGTCACCCTAACCCTCACCTTCAACCTAAAAATCAACCTAACCCAAACGCTCACCCACACCCTGACCCTCAGACTCACCCAAAACCTAAATATTACCTTAACAATAAACCTCACCCTAAACATCACCCTAACCCTAACCCTCACCGCACCTGAACCCTCACAATTAACATCACCCTAAACCTACCCCTCAGCCTAACCCTAACCCTCTACCTAACACTAAGCCTCACCCTGACCCTCACCCTAACTCTTAACGTAACCCTAACCCTAACCCTCACACTAACCCTAACCCTAACCCTCACCCTCATCCTCACAATACCCCTAACCCTACTCCTAACACTGACCCTCACCCTCACACTCACCCTCACCCTAACCCTAACCCTCATCCTAAACCTAATGCTAACCCTAACCCTCAACTTCACCGTAAACCTCACCCTAACCCTTTCCCTCACCATTACCCTAACCGTAACCCTAATCCTCACACTAACCCTAACCCTCGCCCACACCCTAACCCTCAAGATCAGACGAATCCTCATCCTCACCCGAACACTCACATTAACTCTAACCCTAACCCTTATCCTAAACATAAACCTCATCCTCAGACTCACCCTAAGCCTAAGCCTAACCCTAACCCTAAACCTAACCCTCATCCTCATCCTAACCCTCACCCTAACCCTATCCCTAACCCTAACCCTAATGCTAACTCTGACCTGAACACTCACGGTCACCCTAACCATCACACTAAAAATCACCCTATCCCTAACCCTCACACTAACCCTTACCCTAATCCTAACCCTCGCCCTAACCCTAACCCTCACCGAAACACTAACTCTCATATTAACCCTAACCCTAAGCCTCACCATCACCCTCACCCTCACCCTAACTCTAACCCTCATCCTAACACTAAAGTTCACCCTCACCCTCACCCTCAACCTCAACCTAAACCTAACCCTAACCCTAACCCTAACCCTAACCCTCACCCTCAACCTAATATTCACCCTAAACCTAGCCCTAACCCTTATCTAAGCAAAAACTTCACCCTCACCCTTACACTCACCCTAAATTTCACCCTGACCCTAGCACTCAGCCTAACACTAACCCTCACCCTAATCCTAACCCTAACCCTCACCCTAACCCTAACCATAAACCTAACCCCAACACTCATCCTAAACCTAACCATAAACCTAATTCTAACCCTAAACCTCACACTCACCCTAACTGACACCCTAACACTTACCATCACCCTAACCCTAAATCTAACCCTCACACGAAACCTAACCCTCACCCTTAACCTAAACCTACCCTCAGCCTAACACTCACCCTAAACCTAACCCTAATCCAAATCCTCACCCTATCCTTAACCTTAACAAAAACCCTCACCCTATCCCTCACTCTCACCCTAACCCTCACCCCTACCCTTCACCTCACCGGAGCCCTAACACTCACCCTCACCCTAACACTTACCCACAACCTAACACTCACCCTAAACCTAACCATAAACCTAAACTTCATCCTAAACCTCATTCTAACTCTAAGCCTCACCCTCACCCTAACCCTCACCCTAACCTTTACCCTCACTTACCCCAACCCTAACCCTAACCCTCACACTAACCCTAACTCTAACCCTCTGCCTTCCCCTTATCATAAACTTAAACCTAACCCTAAACCTCACTCTAACAATAACCCTAATCCTAACCCTAAGTCTCACAATAAAACTAAACCCTAAACCTCAGTCTAAACCTCATCCTAACCCTAACCAGAACCCTAACCCTAACCCTAACCCTAACCCTCATCCTAACACTAACCCTCACCCTGACCTTCCCCATCACCCTCAGCATAACCCTAATTGTAGCAGTAATTCTAAACCTCACCCTCACCCTCACACTAACTCTAAACCTAAACCAAACGCTAACACTCACCCTCACCCTCACCCTAACCCTAAACGTATCCCTAAACCTCACCCTGATTGTAACCCTCATGTGATACCTCACCCTCACCTTCACCCTAAACCTAACCCTAACCCTCACCCTAACCCTCACCCTAACCCTCATCCTCACACTAAACCTCACCCTAATCCTTACCCTCCCCATAACCCTAAACCTAACCCAAACCCTAATCCTAACACTAACCATAACTCTCACCCACACCCTAAATCTCTCCGTCACTCTAACTTTCAACCTCATCCTAATACTCACCCTAACCCTAACCCTAACCCTAACCCTAATCCTAAACATAACCCTCACACTCAAACTCACCCTAAATCTAACACTAGCCCTAACCCTCACCCTCATCCTCACCTTCACTCTAAACCTCACACTCACCCTTAAACTCACCCAAACCCTAACCCTACCCCTCTCCCTAACCCTCACCCTAACCCTAACCCTCAACCTAACCCTAACACTTCCCCTAACCCTCACCCTCACACTAACCCTAAACCTAACGCGAACCCTCATCCTAACCCTAATCCTCACCCAGACCCTAACCCTCACCCTCATCCGAACCCTCAAACTCACCTGAAACCTCATACTCACCATAACCCTCGCTCTCACACTAAATATCACCCAAACGCTAACCCTCACCCAAAACCTAACCCTAACCCTAAACCTCACCCTCACCCAATCCCTCACCCTAACCCTAAACCTAAGCCTAACCCTCAACCTAACCCTAACACTTCCCCTAAGCCTCACCCTCACACTCACCCTAAACCTAACGCTAACCCTCACACTAACCCAAATCCTCACCCACACCCTAACACTCACCCTCACTCGAACACTAACCCTCACCCGTACCCTAATGTTCACCCTAACCCTAACCCTTATGTAAACATAATCCTCACCCTAAACCTCACACTATCCCTAAACCTCACCATAAACCTAACCCTCAACCTCACCCTCACCCTAATCCGAACCCTAACACTAACCATAACCTTCAATCTCACTGTAACCCTTACCCAAACCCTTACCCTCATCCTCACCCTAACCCTCACCCCAACCCTAACCCTAACCCTCACACTAAGCCTAACACTCACCCTAACCCTAATCCTCACCCTCACCATCACTCTAACCTTTACCCTAAGACTTGCACTTATCCTAACCCTAACCCTAACCCTAACCCTAAACCAAACCCTCACACTGAGCCTAACCCTCACCCTAACCCCAACTCTACTCCAGAGCCTAAACCTCACCCTAACCCTAACCCTAATCCTGACCCTATCACTAACCTTAACTCTAACCCTCACACTAAACCTAACCCTCACCCTAACCCTAACCCTACCCTCAGCCTAACCCTCAACCTAACACTAACCCTAAACCTAATCTTCACCCTATCCATAACCCTAACCCTAAGACTCGCACTCACCCTAGCCCTCACCTTAACCAAACTCTATCCCTATCCCTAACCCTGAATCTCACACTCAACTTAATCCTCACCTTAACCCTTTCCTAATCCTAACCCTAACACTTACCCTAACCCTAAAACTCACACTACACTAACCCTCACACTAACCCTAACCCTAATCTACAGCCTAACCCTTATCCTAACCCTAACCCTAAACCTAACCCTCACCCTCAACCTAACCCTAACCCTCACCCTCACCCTAACCCTAACCCTCACCCTCACCTTCACACTCACCCTTAGCATAACCCGAAACCTAACCCTAAACCTAAACCTAACCCACCCAAACCCTCACCCTAACTCTAACATTAACCCTAACACTAAACTTCACACTCCCCCTGACCCTCACGCGAAACCTCATCCTCACCCTAACGCTCACACTCACCCTAACCCTAACCCTAACCCTCACCCTAACCATAACCCTCACCCTCACCCTCACCATCACACTCACCCTAACCTTCATCCTCACCCTCACCCTAACCCTAAACCTAAAGTAACCCTCACACTAACCCTAACCCTAACCTTCCACCTCACTCGAAAATTCACCCTCACCAAAAACATCACCCTAACCCTCACCCTCAGCCTAATACTCATTCTAACCTAACCCTAACCCTTACTTAAACTAAACCCTCATCCTCACCCTAAACCTCACCCTCACCCTAGACCTTACCCTAACCCTAACCCTAATCATAACTCTCACCCTCACCCTAACCCTAACCCTAACCCTCACCCTAACCCTAAGCTTCACCCTCACCCTCAACCTAATCCTAACCTTAACACTAACCCTAATCCTCACCCTCACCCTACCCCTCACTCTAACACTAACCCTAACACTAACCCTCACCCTAATCCTAACTCATCCTAAACCTAAACTTCACCATCACCCTCACCCTAAAGCTAACCCTAACACTATCCTAAATCCTCACCCTCACCCTAACCCTCACCTACCTTTATCCTCACTGTATCCCTAACCGTAACCCTAATGCTAACTCTCACACGAACCCTAACCTTCACCCTAAACCTAACCCTAACCGAAACCCTCAGCCTAGCCTCACTCTAACCCTAACCCTTACCCTCACCGTAACCCTAACCGTAAACCTAACCCTCACACTAACCCTAACACTCACCCAACCCCTAACCCACATCCTCACACAAACCTTCACCCTAACAATAACCCTACTCCACAGCCTAAACATCACCCTAACCCTAACCCTAATCCTTACCCTTTCCCTAACCCTAACACTAACCCTCACACTAAAACTCAGCCTAAACCTCAACCTAACCCTCACCCTCACCCTAAACTTCAGCAATCCCTTACAGTCACCATAACCCTATAACTCACTCTCACCCTAACCCTCACCCTAACCCTTACACTCACTCTAACCCTCACCCTAACCCAAACCCTAACACTAACCCTAAACTTCAACATAACCCTCACCCTAACCTTATCCCTAACCCTCATGCTAACCCTCACACAAACCCTAACCTTAACCTGAACCTTAACCTTAACCCTGAAACTAAACCTCACCTTAACCCTAACGCTAACCCTAACCCTAACCCTCACCCTAACCCTAACCCTAACCTTAACCCTCACCCTAACTCTAACCCTCACCCTCACCCTAACTCTAACCCAAACCCTCAGCCTAACCCTCACCCTGATGCTCACTCTCACCCTAAACATCACCTTAACCCAAACCCTCCGACTAACCCTAACCCTAACCCTCTCCCTAACCCTCAACCTTACACTTATCCTCACCCTACACATAACCCTATCCCTTACCTAAACGAAACCCTCACCCTCACCCTTATTCTCACCCTAACCTTCACCCTAACACTAATCCTCACCCTATCCCTAACCTAAACCAGAATCCTCACCCTAACCCTCACCCTCACCCAAACCATAATGCTAACAGAAACCCTCAACCTCACCCTAACCTTCACCCAGCCCTTACCTTCAACATAATCATATCCCTCACCCTAACCCTAACCTTCACCCTAACTCTCATGCTCACCCTAATAGTAACCCTAATTCTAAACCTCACCCTAACCCTAAACCTCACCCTAACCCAAACCCTAAGCCTAACCGTCAACCACACCATAATCCTAAACCTCAACTTAACGCTAACCCTCACCCTCAAACTAAACATCACCCTAACCCGAACAATCACCCTAACCCTAACCCTCACCCTCAGGGTAACCATAACCCTCACCCTCACTCTAAGACTAACCCAAACACAACCCTAATCCGAATCTTAACCCTCACCCTCAGCCTCAACCTAAACCTAAACCTAACCCGAACACTCATCCTCACCGTCACCCTCAGCCTCACCCTAACCCTAACCATAACCCTCCTCCTAATCCTAAAACTTACCCTAATCCTAATCCTAAACCTCACCCTAATCCTAATCCTAACCCTAAGCCTCACCCTAAACCTCACCCTCACCCTAACCCTCACCCTAACACTTATCCTAACCCTAACCCTAATCTTAACCCTAACCCTCACACTAACCCTAACCGTCACCATAACCTTAACATTACCACTCACCCTACCCCTCACCCTAACCCTAACCCTAACCCTAACCCTCAACCTATACCAAACCTTAACACTCACCCTCACCCTAACCCTCACCCACACCCTAACCCTCAACCTCACCGAAACCTAACCCTCACCCTAACACTCACCCTCACCCTAAACGTAATCGTAAACCTAACCCTCACCCTACCCTAATTCTAACACTAACCTCCACTTTAACCCTAACCCTAACATTAACACTCACCCTCAACCTAATCTACATCCTAACAAAAACCCTAAACCTTTTTTAACCGAAACCCTCACCCTCAATCTCACCCTAATCCTAACCCTCACACTAGCACTGACCCTAAACCTAATCCTAACCCTCACCCTCACCCTAAGCCTAACCCTATACATAACCCAAATCCTAAACCTAACCCTCACCCTCACCCTCACCTTCACCCTAACCCTAATCCTAACCCTAACAATTACCCTAAACCTAACCCTAACACTAATCCTAACCCTAACCCACACCCTAATCCTAATCCTAACCCTAAAACTCACCATAATCCTAATCCTAATCCTAACACTCACCCTTAACTTCACCCGCACCCTAACCGTCACCCTCCCCCTCCCCCTACGCCTAAACCTCACACTAACCCTAAGCCTCACCATAACTCTGACCCTAACCCTGACCCTAACCCTAACAGTCACCATCACCCTCAACCTCACCCTAAACCTAAAGCTCACTCTAATTCTAAACCTAACCCTAACCCTCACCCTAACCCTCACCCTCACCCTAACCATCACCCAAAACTTTATCCTCTCAATTACCCTAACCCTAATCCTAAACCTAACCCTCACACTAACCCCAACCCCCACACTCACACTCACCATCACCCTCACACTCAGTAAACCTAACTCTTACCCACACCCTATAATCCCCACGCTCCACCGACCCCTCACCCTCATGTGAACCCTCACCCTATCCCTAACCCTCACTCTAACCCTAACCCTAAGCCTAACCCTAACCCTTACCTAACTGAAACCCTCACCATCACCCTCACACTCACTCTAACTCGCACCCTCACCGTAGCCCTCACCCTAAACCTAAACCTCACCCTAACCCTAAACCTAACCCTCACCCTAACCCTAAGCCTAATCCTAACCCTCACCCTTAACCTCATCCTAACCCTAAGCCTAAGCCTAACCCTAACCCTTACCCTAACCCTCACCCTCACCCTAACCCTAACACTGAACCTAAACTTCACCCTCAACCTAACCCTCACCCTAACCCTTACCATCACCATAACGCTAACCCTAACACTAACCCTCAACCTAACCCTCACCATCACCCTCACCCTAACCCTCACCATCACACAAACCCTCACCCTAACCCTCACTCTAACCCTAACCCTCAAACACACCCTAATTCTCACCCTCACCTGAACCCTCACCCTCACCCTAACCCTCACACTTACACTAATCCTAACCCTAATCCTAAACCTAAACCTCACCCTCATCCTCACCATAACAGTATCCCTAACACTAACTCTCACCCTCACCTTAACCCTCACCATAAACATAAACCTAACCTTCAACCTCACCCTCACCCTAACCCTATCAATAACCCTAACCCTCACCCTAACCCTAAACCTTACCCCAACCCTACCCCACACCTTAAAACTAACGGTAAACCTAACCCTCTCTCTCACGTTCACCCTCACTTTAACCCTCACCATAACCCTTATCCTCACACTAACCCAAACCCTAACACTAATCCTAACCCTCACAGTAATCCTAAACCTCAGCCTAACCGTAATCTTAACCTCACCCTAACTCTCAACCTAATTCTTACCTTCACACTAACGCTAACGCTAACCCTAAACCTCCCCTCAAACTAACCATCACCATCGCTGTAAACCTCACCCTAAGCCTAACCCTCACCCACAAGCTAACCCTAATCGTCATCCTCACCCTGAACATCACCCTAACCATAACCCTCACCCTAAACCTAAGCCTAATCCTCATCCGAAACCTAACACTCACCCTCACCCTAACCCTAAGCCTAACCCTAACAATACCCTAATCCTAAACCTATCCCTCACCCTCACTCTCAACTTAAGCCTAACGTTAACCCTAACACTAATCTTAACACTAACCCTCACCCTAACCCTGAAGCTAACCATAAAACTCAACCTCACCCTCATCCTAACCCTTATCCTATACCCAAACCTAAGCCTAACGCACACCCTCACCCTAAACCTCACCCAAACCCTTATCCTCACACTAAGTCTAATCCTAACCCTCACACTTACCCTCAACCTAATATTAACCCTAAATTTAACCCTCACTCGAACGCTAATTTTTTACCATAACCCTAACCCTCACACTAACCCGCACCCTAAACCTTACCATAACAGTAACCCTAACCCTAACCCTCAACCTCAGCCTCACCCTACCCCTCACCCTAACCCTAAACCGCACCCTAACCCTAAACTTAACCCTCAGCCTAAACCTAACCCTCACCCTCACCCTAATCTGCACCCTAAGCCTAAGACTTACCTGACCGAAACCCTCACCCTCATCCTCAACATCACCCTAACCCTAACCCTCACCCGAACCCTGACCTCACCCTAACCCTAACCCTAATCCTAACCCTAACAGTAAACCTAACCCTCACAATAACCCTAACACTACCCTTCAGCCTAAACCTCACCCTAAACCTAAATATAAGTCTAATCCTCAACCTATCCCTAACCCTAAGCCGAAACCTCACCCTAACCTTACCCTCACCATAACCCCAATGCTAAACCTAACCCTCACCTTAACCCTAAATCTCACCCTCACCCTAACCCTCAATCTAAGCCTTACCCTTACCCTAACCCTAACCCTAACCCTCACCCTAATCCTAACCCCAACCCTAACCCTAAACTTCAACCTCACCCTAAATCTCACCCTAACCCTTACCCTCACCCTAACACTAACCCTAACACAAACCCTCTCCCTAACCCTCTCCATCACCCAAACCCTCACCCTAAGCCTAAACCTCATCGACACCCTAATTCTAACCCTCACGCGAACCCTCACTATCAACTTAATCCTCACCCTCACCCTAAACATCACCATAACCCTCTTCCTCACCCTCACCCTAACCCTCACCCTAACACTCAACCTCATCCTAATCCTCACCCTAACACTAACCCTAACCCTTACCTAACCGAAACCCTCTTCCTCAACCTCACCCTAACCCTCACCCTCACAGTAGCCCTGACCATAACCCTAACCCTAACCCTAACTCTCACCCTCACCCTCACCCTCCACCTCAGCCTACAACTAATCCTTAACCTAACCCTAATCCTCTCCCTCACCCTCACTCTCACCCTCACCATAACTCTAACCCTAACCCTAACTCCCATCCTCACCCTCACCCTAATCCTAACCCTATCCCTAACCCTCACCCAAACCCTAACCCTAACACTCAACCTCACCCTAACCCTAAACCTAAACCTAACCCTCAACCTAACCCTTATTCTAAACTTAACACTAACCCTAACCCTCACCCTCACCCTAAAGCTCACCCTAACCCTTAACTTCACCATATCCATAACTCTAACCCTAACCTAACCCTCACACTAACCCAAACCATAACCCTAACCCTAACGCTAACCCTCACCATAACTCTAAACCTATCCCTAAACCTAACCCTCACCCTAACCATTATCCTCACACTAACCCAAACCCTAACACTAACTTAACCCTCACAGTGACCCTAACCCTCAGCCTAACCCTAAACCTAACCTCACCCTAACCCTCACCCTAACCCTTACCCTTACCCTCACCCTAACGCTAACCCTAACCCTAAACATCCCCTCACCCTAACCCTCACCATCGCCCTAACCCTCACCATAAGCCTAACCCTCAGCCACAACCTAATCCTAATGCTCACCCTCACCCTGAACATCACCCTAAACCTAACCCTCACCCTAAACCTAAGCCTAATCCTCACCCTAAACCTAACCCTCGCCCTCACCCTCACACTAATCCTAACCCTAACCCTAACCCTAATCCTAAACCTATCCCTCAACCTCACTCTCACCCTAAGCCTAACATTACACCTAACTCTAATCCTATACCTAACCCTCACCCTCACACTCACCATAAGCCTAATGCTAACCCTAACCCTAACCCTAAACCTAACAATAACCTGCACCCTCACCCTCACGCTAACCCTAACCCTAACAATAACCCTCACCCTAAACCTCACCATAACCCTAACCCTAACCCTCACCGTAAACCTACCACTAACCCTAAACCTCACACTCACCCTAACCCCTCACCCTAACCCTTATTCTCATACTAACCCTAACCCTAATCCTCACCCTCACCCTCACCCTAACCCTAACACTAAACTTACCCCTCACCCTAAACCACACCCTAACCCTAACCCTCTCTGACACCCTAAATCTCACCCTAACCTGAACCCAAACATTCACCTTAGCCCTCTCCATCACCCTAAACCTCACCCTAACCCTAACCCTCAACCTAACTCTAACCCTAACACTCCCTAAGCCTAACCCTCACATTAACCCTCACCCTCAACCTAATCCTCACCCTAACAATAACACTAACCCTTACCTAAGCTAAACCCTCACCCTCACCCTCACCTCAACTCTAAAGCGCAACCTCAAACTAGCCCTCACCCTAACCCTAAACCTAACCCTCACACTCACCCTCACCCTCAGCTTTACCATAAACCTAAATCTAATCCTAACACTAACCTTCACCCTCACCCTCACCCTTACCCTAAACCTAACCCTAAAGCTAACCCTCACCCTCACCCTAACCCTCACCCTAACCCTAACACTATCCCTAACCCTCACCCTCACCCTCTCCCTAACTCTAAACCTAAGCCTAACCGTCAAACTAAACCTAACCCTCAAACTCACATTCACTGTCAGCCTAAACCTCACCGTAAACCTAACCCTAACCCACACCCTAACCCTCACACTCACCATAACCCTCCCACTCACCCTAGCCGTCACCCTAAACCTAAACCTCACCCTAACCCTAACCCTAACCGTTACCCTCACCTAAACTTCACCCTAACCCGAACCATAACCGTAACCCTAACCCTCACACTAATCCTCACCCTCACCATAACCCTAAAGCTAACCCTAAAAGTAACCCTCACCATAACCCTCAACCTAACCCTTACCCTCAACATGAAACTAAGCCTAACCCTAACCCTAACACTCACTCTAACCCTTACCTTAACCCTAACCCTCACCCTAACTCTAACCCCAACTCTCATCCTCACCCTAATCCTCACACTAACCCTCACCCTCAACCTCAATGTCACTCTAAACCTTACCCTCACCCTAGTCATCACCCTAAAACTAACCCTAACCCTAATCATAATTTTCAATCTCACCCTCACCTGACCCTAAACCTAACCATAATCCTAACCCTAAACCTCACCCTTACCCTCACCATAACTGTAATCCTAAACCTAACCCTCACACTAAACCTAACCCCCATTCTTATGCTAACCCTAAACCTAACGCTAACAATAACCCTAAACCTAATCCTAACCCTAATCCTAAAACTAACCCTCACCGTAACCCTAAACCTAACCCTAAAACTCACCCTCATCCTAGTCATAACCCTAATCCTCACTCTCACCGTCATCCTCACCCTAAACCTGACACTCAACCTCACCCTAACCCTAACATTCACACTAACCCTAACCCTCACCCTAACCCTCACCCTCACCCTCACCCTCATCTTAAACCTTACCCTAAACCCAATCCTGACCCTATACCACACCCTCACCCTAAACCTCACCCGAACCCTTATCCTCACACTAAGCCTAATCCTAACCCTCACCGTCACCCTCAACCTAAACCTAACCCTAAACTTAACCCTCAATCTAACCCTAATTCTTATCCTAACCCTAACCATCACACTAACACTCACCCTAACCCTGATCCTAACAATAACCCTAACCCTAACACTCAACCTCAGCCTCACCCTCACCCTACCCCTCACCCTAACCCTAAACCTCACCCTAACCCTAAACTTAACCCTCAGCCTAAACCTAACCCTCACCCTCACCCTAATCTGCACCCTAACCCTAACACTTACCTAACCGAAACCCTCACCATCACCCTCAATATCACCCTAACCCTAACCCTCACCCGAACCCTGACCTCACCCTAACCCTAACCCTAATCCTAACCCTAACAGTAAACCTAACCCTCACAATAACCCTAACACTACCCTTCAGCCTAAACCTAACCATAACCCTAATCCTCACCCTATCCCTAACCCTAAGCCGAAACCTCACCCTAACCTTACACTCACACTAACCCTAATGCAAAACCTAACCCTCACCTTAAACCTAAACCTCACCCACATCCTAACCCTCAATCTAAGCCTTACCCTTACCCTAACCCTAACACTAACCCTGACCATAATCCGAACCGTAACCCTAACCCTAAACTTCACCCTCACCCTAACCCTCACACTAACTCGTACCCTCACCCTAACGCTAACCCTAATACTAACCCTCACCCTAAAACTCACCATAACCCTAACCCTCAACCTAAGCCTAAACCTCACCCACACCCTAACCCTAACCCTCACGTGAACCTTCACCGTCACCCTAATCCTCACCCTCACCCTAAACATCACCCTAACCCTAAGCCTCACCCTAACCCTCACCCTAGCTCTCAACCACACACTAATTCTCACCCTAACACTAACCCTAACCCTTACCTAAACGAAACCCTCTTCCTCACCCTCACCCTCACCCTCACCCTAGCCCTGACCATAACCCTAACCCTAACCCTAACTCTCACCCTCACCCTAACGTTCACCCTCACCCTCAGCCTAAACCTAACCCTTAACCTAACCCCAACCCTCACCCTCACCCTCACTCTCACCCTCACCGTAACTCTAACCCTAACATTACCTCTCACCCTCACCGTAACCCTATCCCTAACCCTCACTGTAACCCTATTCCTCACCCAAACCCTAACCCTAAACCTCACCCTCACCCTAACCCTAACCCTAATCCTAACCCTCACCCTAACCCTTACCCTAAACCTAACACAAACCCTAACCCTCACCCTCACCCGAAAGCTCACCTTAACCCTTACCTTCACCATATCCGTAACCCTAAACCTAACCCTAAACCAAACCATAACCCTAAACCTAACCCTCACCCAAACGCTCACCCTAACCCTCACCCTCACCCTAACCCTAAAAATCACCCTAATCCTCACCCTAATACTAACACTCAGCCACCCCCTAAACCTCACCCTCACCTGAACCCTCACCCTCACCCTAACCCTCAACCTTAACCTAACCATAACCCTAATCCTAAACCTAACCCTCACCCTCATCTTCACTGTAACACTAACGCTAATACTAACCCTCAACCTCACCCTAACCCTCACCCTCACCCTAACCCTAACCCTCAGCTACACCCTAAGTCTCACCCTTAGCTCAACCCTCACGCTCAACGAAACCCTCACCGTTACCCTAAATCTAACCCTAATCCTAAACCTAACCCTGACCCTCATCCTCACCCTAACACTAAAACTAACACTAACATTCACCCTCACCCTAACCCTCAACCTAAACCTAAACCTAACCCTTACACTCACCCTCACCATAACCCTTATCCTCACACTAACCCAAACCCTACAAGTAACCCTAACCCTCACACTAACCCTAACCCTCAGCCTAACCCTAAACCTAACCTCACCCTAACCCTCACCATAAGCCTTACCCTCACCCTAACGCTAACCCTAACCTTAAACCTTCCCTCACCCTAACACTCACCATCTCCCTAACATTCACCCTAAGCCTAACCCTCACCCACAACCTAACCCAAAACTCACCCTCACCCTGAACATCACCCTTACCCTAACCCTCACCCTAAACCTAAGCCTAACCTCACCCTAAACCTAACCCTCACCCTCACCCTCAGCCAACCCTAAACCTAATCCTAAACCTAACCCTCACCCTCACTCTCACCCTAAGCCTAACCCTACACCTAAACCTAATCCTAAACCTAAGCCTCACCCTCACACTCACCCTAAGCCTAACCCTAACCATAACCCTAAACCTAAACCTAACCCTCACCCTCACCATCAACCTAAACCCAACCCTAACCCTAACCTTCACCCGGTTCACCCTCACCCTAACCCTAACCCTAAAAATAACCCTCACCCTAACCCTCACCCTAACCCTTATTCTCATACTAACCCTAACCCGAACCCTCACCCTCACCCTCAACCTAACTCTAACCCTAAACCTACCCCTCACCCTAAACCTCACACGAACCCTAACCCTATCCCACACCCTAAACCTCACCCTAACCTGAACCCTAACTCTCACCCTAGCCCTCAGCCTCACCCTAAACATCACCCTAAACCTAACCCTCACCATAACACTAACCCTAACCCTAAAGCTAAACCTAACCCTAACCCTAACCCTAACCCTAAACCTCAACCTAACCATAACCCTAACCCTAATCCTCACCCTCAACCTAACTAACCCTCACCCTAAACCTCACCCTAACCCTAACACTAACCATAACCCTAACCCTCACCCTAACCCTCACCCTCACCCTAACCCTAAAGCTAACACTAAACGTCACCCTGACCCTAACCCTCAACCTAACCCTAAACCTCAACATGACCCTAACACTAAACCTAACCTTAACCCTCATTCTAACCCTTACCCTAACACTAACCCTCACCCTAACTCTAACCTCAACTCTTACCCTAGCCCTAATCCTCACATTAAACATCAACCTCATCCTCAATATCACCCTAAGCTTTACCCTCACACTAGTGATCACCCTAAACCTAACCATAACCCTAATCCTAATTTTCAACCTCACCCTCACCTGACCCTAACCCTAACACTAATCCTAGCCCTAAACCTCACCCTCACCCTCACCCTAATGGTAACCCTAACCCTAACCTTCACGCTAAACCTAACCCTCAATCTTATGCTAACCCTAACCCTAACCATAACAATAACCCTAAACCTAACCCTAACCCTAATCCTAACACTAACCCTCACCCTAACCCAAAACCTTACCCTAACTAACCATAATCCTAACCCTAACCCTCACTCTCACCGTCACCCTCACCGTAAACCTGACCCTCAACCTCACTATATCCCTACCCTCACACTAACCCTAACCCTCAACCTAACCCTAAACTTAACCCTCAATCTAACCCTAAATCTTACCCTAACCCTAACCCTCACACTAACCCTCACCCTAACCCTTATCCTAACACTAACCCTATAACTAACCCTCAAACTCACACTCACCCTACCCCTCACTCTAACCCTAAACTCACCCTAACCCTAAACATAACCCTCAGCCAAAACCTAACCCTCACCCTCACCCTAATCTGCACTCTAAGCCTAACACTTACCTAACCGAAACCCTCACCCTCACCCTCAACATCACTCTAACCGAAACCCTCACCGTTACCCTCAACATGACCCTAATGCTAATCCTCACCCTAACCCTGACCTCACCCTAACCCTAACCCTAATCCTAACCCTAACAGTAAACCTAACCCTCACACTAACCCTAACACTACTCCTCAGCCTAAACCTCACCCTAAACCTAACCATAACCCTAATCCTCACCCTATCCCTAAGGCTTAACCTAACCCTCACCTTAACCCTAAACCTCACCCTCAACCTAACCCTCAATCTAAACCTTACCCTTACCCTAATCCTAACATTAACCCTCACCCTAATCCTAACCCTAACCCTAACCCGAAACTTCACCCTCAACCTAACCTTCACCCTAATCCTTACCCTTACCCTAATGCTAACCCTAACACTAACCCTCACCCTAAACCTCACCATCACCATAACCCTCACCCTAAGCCTAAACCTCACCCACACCCTAAACCTAAACCTCATGTGAACCCTCATTGTCACCCTAATCTTCACCCTCACCATAAACATCATCCTAACCCTAACCTTCACCCTAACACTAACCCTCACCCTAACCCTCAACCTCACCCTAATCCTCATCCTAACACTAACCCTAACCCTTCCCTAAACGAAAACCTCTTCCTCACCCTCACCCTAACCGTCACCCTCACCCTAGCCCTGACCATTACCCTATCCCTAACCCTAACCCTCATCCTCACCCTCACCCTTAGCCTAAACCTAACCCTTAACCTAACCCTAACCCTCACCCTCACCCTAACTCTCACCCTAACCCTAAGCGTAACCCTCACACTAACCCTCACCCTCAACCTCAATATCACCCTAAAACTTACCCTCAACCTAGTCATCACCCTAAACCTAACCCTTACTATAATCATAATTTTCAACCTCACCCTCACCTGACCCTAACCCTAACCCTAATCCTAACACTAAACCTCACCCTCACCCTCACCCTAACCTTAACCCTAACCCTAACCCTCACGCTAAACCTAACTCTCACTCTTACGCTAACCCTAACCCTAACCCTAACCCTAAACCTAACAATAAACCTAAACCTAACGCTCACCCTAATCGTAACACTAACCCTCACCCTAACCCTCAACCTCACCCTAATCCTCACCCTAACACTAACCCTAACCCTTACGTAACCGAAACCCTCTTCCTCACCCTCACCCTAACCCTCATCCTCATCATAGCCCTGACCATAACCCTAAATCTAACGCTAACGATCACACTCATCCTCAACCTCACCCTCAGCCTAAACCTAACACTTAACCTAATCGTAACCCTCACCCTCACCATCACTCTCACCCTCACTGTAACTCTAACCCTAACCCTAACTCTCAACCTCACCCTCACCCTATCCCTAACCCTACCCCTAACCCTCACCCTAACCCTAACCCTAACCCTTACCCAATCTCTAACCCTAACCCTCTCCCTCACCCTAAAACTAACCCTAAACCTAACCCTCACCCTAACCCTTATCCTAAACCTAACACTAACCCTAACCCTCACCCTCACCCTAAAGCTCACCCTAACCCTTACCTTCACCATATCCCTAACACTAACCCTAACCCTAATCCTCACACTAACCCAAACCGTAACCATAACGCTAACACTCAGCCACAACCTAAACCTCACCCTCATCTGAACCCTCACCCTCAACCTAACCATCAAACTTACCCTAAATTTAACCCTAATCCTAAATATAACCCTCACATTTACCCTCACCCTAACACTAACGCTAATACTAACCCTCACCCTCACCCTAACCCTAACTCTCAGCTACACCCTAACTCTTAACCTCACCTGTACGCTCACCCTTACCCTAACCCTCACCTTTACCCTAACCATAAACGTAATCCTAAACTTAACCCTGATAATCATCCTCACCCTAACCCTAACCCTAATCCTATCCCTAAACCTAACCCTCACCCTAACACTCACCTTAAACCTAACTGTAACCCTAAACCTCTCCCTCACCATAACCTCACCCTAATCCTTATCCTCACACTAACCCAAACCCTAACACCAACCCTAAGCCTCAAAGTAACCCTAACCCTCAGCCTAACTCTAAACATAACCTCACATTAACCCTTACCCTAACCCTTACCCTCACCCTAACGCTAACCCTAACCCTAAACCTCCCCTCAAACTAACCCTCACCATCACCATAACCCTCACCCTAAGCCTAAACCTCACCCACAACCTAACCCTAATCCTCACCCTCACCCTAAACATCGCCCTAACCCTAACCCTCACCCTAAACCTAAGCCAAATCCTCACCTTAAACCTAATCCTCACCCTCTCCCTAATCCTAACCCTAAACCTAATCCTAAACCTAACCCTCACTCTCACTCTCACCCTAAGCCTAACCCTACCACAACCCTAATCCTAAACCTAACCCTCACCCTCACACTCACCCTAAGCCTAACCCTAACCCTATTCCTAAACCTTACCTTCACCCTCACCCTCACCCTAAACCTAATCCTAACCCTAACCTTCACCGTCACCCTCACCCTAATCATAACCCTAAAAATAACCCTCACCGAAACCCTCACCGTAACCCTAAACAAAACCCTCACCGTAAACCTAAAGCTAACCCTAAAAATCACTCTGGCCCTAACCCTCACCCTAACCCTTATTCTCATACTAACCCTAACCCTAAACCTCACCCTGACCCTCACCCTAATCCTAACCCCAACCCTATCCCTCACCCTAAATCTCACCCTAAACCTAACCCTCTCCCACACCCTAAACCTCACTCTAACCTGAAGCTTAACCTCACCCTAGCCCTCACCCTCACCCTAAACAACACCCTAATCCTAACCCTCACCCTAACTCTAACCCTAACACTCGCTAATCCTAACCCTCACATTAACCCTCACCCTCAACCTAATCCTCACTGTAACAATAACCCTAAGCCTTACCTAAGCAAAACCCTCACCCTCACCCTCACCCCCACTCTAAACCTCACCCTCACACTAGCCCTCACCCTAACCCTCACACTAACCATAACCTTCACACTAACCCTAACCGTACCTCTCACCCTAACCCCCATCCTCACACTCAGCCTATCCCTCACCCTAACCCTAATCCCAACCCTAACTCTCAACATCACCCTCACCCTAACCCTAACCCTAATCTTCACACTCACCCTCATAACCATAAGCCTTACCATAACCCTAACCCAAATCGTTACCCTTACCCTCATCCTCACCTTCACACTCACCCTAAACCTCACCTTCACCGTAGCCCTCACCCTAAACCTAAACCTAGCCCTAACCCTAACCCTAAACCTCACTCTTACACTAACCCTAACCCTAACTCTAACATTAACCTAACCCTAACCCTAATCCTATCCCTAAACCTCACCCTAAACCTAACCCTAACCATAAAACTCACCCTAAAACTAATCCTAACCCTAACCCTCACCCTCACTGTCACAGTCACCCTAACCCTGACCCTCAACCTCACCCTCACCCTAACCCTCACACTAAACCTAACCCTCACCCTAACTCTAACCCTAACCCTCACACTCACTGTCACACGCAGCCTAACCCTTAAACAAACCCTAATCCTAATCCTAAACCTCACACTCACCATAACCCTAACCCTAAGAATAATGCTCAATATCACCCTCACCCTCACACTTACCATAATCCTCACCCTCAACCTCACCCTCACCCTAACCCTCACCATCACCCTAAACTTCACCCTAACCCTATCCCTCATCCTAACCCCAAACTTAACCCTAAACCTAACCCTCACCCTAACCCTCATCCTAACCCTAACCCTAATCCTCAACCTAACCCTAACCCTCACCCTCACCCTCAGCCTGAGCTAAACCCTAACCCTAACCCTAATACTAAACCTAATCCTCACCCCCTCACTCACCCTAACACTAACCATAACCCTAATGCTAACCATCACCCAAACCTCAAACTAACAATAACCCTAAACCTATCAATAACTAAAACACAAACTCTACCCCTAATCCTAACCCTAACCCTCACACTAATCCTAAACCTAACCCTATAACTCACCCTAAACCTAACCGTAACCCTCACCCTAACACTAACCCTCACCCTAAGCCTAACCCTAACCCTCACTCTAAAATTCACCCTAACCCTAACCCTCACCCTAACCTTCACCCTAACCCTCACCCTAACCCTAACCCTACCCTCAACCTAACCCTCATCCTAACCGTAACCCTAACCCTCACCGTAACCCTATCCCTCACCCTCACCCTCATCCTCACCCTCAGCCTAACCCAAAACCTAAACCTAATCTTAAACCTAACCCTCACCCCCTCTCTCACCCTAATCCTAACCATAACCCTAATGCTAACCCTCACAGTCACACTTAACTTAAACCTAACCCTAACCCTAACAATAACTGTAACGCCAACCCTAACCCTAATCCTAACCCTAACCCTCACCCTCAGCCTCAACAAAACTCTAACCATCACCCAAATCGCAACCTAACAATAACCCTAAACCTAACAATAACTGAAACACTAACCCTAACCCTAATCCTAAACTTAAACCTCACCCGCACCCTATCCAAAAACCTAAAACTTACCCCAATCCTCAACCTAACCCTATTGCTAACCCAAAACCTCACCCTCACCCTAAACCTCATTCTAATTCTAAAGCTCACTATAACCCTAACGCAAACCCTAACCCTAATCCTCACCCTAACCCTAAGCCTCAACGACACCCTAACACTCAACCTCACCCGAACCCGAACCCTCATGTTCACACTCACTCTAACCCTAACCCTAAACCTAACCCTACACCTAACCCTCACCCTCAACCTCACCAACACCCTAACCCTAACCCTAACCCTCACCTTCACTCTCACCCTAAATATCACCCTAACCCTAACCCTAATCCTCACCCTAACCCTAAGGCTAACCCTAACCCTCTCCCTCGCCTTAACCTTCATACTCACACTAACCTTAAGCCTATACCTAACCCTAACCCTCACACTAACCCTAACCCTCACCCTAACCCTCACCCTAACCCTAACCTTACCCCTCACCCTAAACCTCACGCTAACCCTTACCCTAAAGCTAACCCTAACCCAAATTCTAACCCTAACCCTAATCCTCACCCTCACCCTAACACTCACCATCACCCTAAAACTCGCCCGAAACCTAACCCTCACCAACACACAATCCCTCAACCCCACCCTCACCCTCATCCTCACCCGAACCGTCACCCGAACCCTAACCCTCATCCTCAACCTAAACATCACCCTAAACCTAACCCTCACCCTAACTCCAACCCTAACCCTCAACCTAACACTAAGCCTCACCCTCAATCTAATCCTCATCCTCACCCTAATCCTCACCTTAACCCTATCCCTTACCAAACTGAAACCCTCAACCACACCCTCACCCTCACACTAACCCTAACCCTAATGCTAACCCTAACCCTGACCCTCACTCTAACCATCACCGTAACCCTTACCCTTACCCTAACCCTAACCCTCACCATCACCTTACCCTCACCCTAATCCTTATCTTCACACTAACATTAACCCTATACATAACCCTAACCCTCACACTAACCCTAACCCTCAAACTAACTCTAACCCTAGCCTCACCCTAAACCTCACCCTAACCCTAACCTTAACGCTAACCCTCACCCTAATCATAAACTGAGCACTAACCCTACCCCTCACTCTTACCCTCACCCTAACCCTAACCCTAACGCTAAACCTCACCCTAATCATAAACGGAACCCTAACCCTCACCCACACCCTAACCCTCATCCTCACCCGAAACCTCACCCTCACCCTCCCTCTCACCCTAAACCTAACCCTAACCCTAACCCACACCCTAACCTTCACCCTTACCCTAACCCTCATCCTCACCCAAACCCTCACCCTCAACCTCACACTATACCTAACCCTAACACTAAACCTCAGCCTAACCCTAACCCTTAAACTTACCCTAAACCTAACCCTCACACTCACCCTAACCCTCACCCTAACTCTAAACCTAATCCTAACCCTAAATTTCACCCTCACACTTACTGACACCCTCAGCCTAACCCTAACCCTAACCCTAATCCTAACCCTCATCCTCACCCTCACCTTCACCCTAACTCTAACCCTGACCCTAACACTAACCTTAAACTTTACTCTCACCCTAACCCTAAAAATAACCCTAAACCTAACCCTAACCCTAATCCTAACTCTAACCCTCAACCTTATGCTAAACCTAACCCTAAAAGTTACCCTAACCCTAATCCTAACCCTATCACTCACCATCACCCTCACCCTCACCCTAACCCTCACTCTCACCCTCACCCTCACCCTCAGCCTAAACCTAACCCTAACCCTAACCCTAACCCTGACCCTCAACCTCACCCTAATCCTAAACCTAAACCTAACCCTCACCATCACCGTCACCCACACCGTCACCTTAACACTCACCTTCAACCTCACCCTCAACCTAAACCTCACCCTCACCTTAAGCAATACTCTCAACATAACCCTCACCATAAACCTAACCATAACCCTCATCCTAACCCTAACCCTCAACCTAAACTTCACCCTAACCATAACCATAACACTTAACCTCAGCCTTAGGCCCACCCGAACCTGAAAACTCACACTAACCATAACTATAACCCTAAACCTAACCCTCACAATAACCCAAACCCTCAACTTGACCCTAACAGTACCCCTCACCCTAACCCTCAGCCTAAACCTAACCCTAACCCTAAACCTCACCCTCACCCTAACCATTACCCTCACACTCACCCGAACCCTAACTCATCCTCAACCTCACCTTAACCCTAATCCACAAACTAACCGTAACCCTCAGCCGAACCCTCACCCGAACTCGAACCATCAATCTAACTTCAACCTTCAGCCTCACCCTAAATAGAACCCTAAACCTAACCCTCCCTCAAACCCTAACCCTAACCCTCACCCTAACACTAACACTCAACCTAAATCTCACCCTCACCCTAATCTTCACCCTAAACCTAACCCTAAAGCTTACCTAACCGAAACCCTCACCCTCACCCTCACTCTCTGTCTCAACCTAACCCTCAACCTAATCCTAAACCTAACCCTCACCCTCACCCTCACCCTCAGAGTAACCCTATCCCTAACCCAAAACCTCACCCTAACCCTCACCCTAACCCTAACGTTAAATTAACCCTAACCTAACCCTAACCTTCACACTAAACCTAAACCTAAGCCTAACCCTAAGCCTTACCCTTACCCTAACCCTAACCCTCACACTCACCCTAACCCTCACCCTAAACCTAAACCTAATCCTAACTCTAAACTTCACCCTCACCCTCACTGTCACCCTCCCCCTAATCCTAAACCTAACCTAATCCTAACCCTAACCCTCACCCTCACCCTAACCCTAAACCTAACCCTAACCCTAAACTTTACTCTCAACCTAAACCTAACAATAACCCTAACCCTAACCCTAACCCTAACCCTAATCCTAAACCCAACCCTCAACCTAACGCTAAACCTAATTCTAAAATTCAACCTAACCCTAATCCTAACCCTAACACTCACCACCACCCACACCCTCACCCTAAGCCTCACCCTCACCCTCACCCTCACCCTCAACCTAAACCTAACCCTAACCCTAATCCTAACCCTAACACTCAACCTCACCCTAACCCTAACCCTAAACCTAAACCTCACCGTCATTGTCACCCTCACCATCACCTTAACACTCACCCTCAACCTCACCCTCACCCTAAGCAGTACTCTCACCCTAACCCTCACCCTAACCATAACCATAACCCTCATCCTAAACCTAACCCTCACCCTAATCCTCACCCTAACCCTAACCATAACACTTACCCTCACCCTCACCCTAAACACCACCCTAACAACAACGCTAACCCTAAACCTCAACCTAACCCTCAACCTCAACCTAACCCTCAACCTAAACCTCACCCTCACCTAATCCTCATCATAACCCTAACCCTAAACCTTAACTAACCGAAACACTCACATTCACACTCACACTCACCCTAACCAACACCCTCACTCTAGCCTTCATCCTAACCTTATCCCTCACCCTAACTCTAACACTAACCCTCACCCTCACCCTAATTCTAAACCTAACCCTAACCCTCAAACTAACCCTCACTCTAACCCTAACCCCAAACCTAACACTCACCCTAAGCCTCATCCTAACCCTAACCCTCACCTTAACCCTTATACTCACAGTAACCCTAACCCTAACCCTCAACCTCTCCCTAAACCACACCTTAACCCTTATACTCACAGTAACCTTAATCCTAACCCTAACCCTAACATTCACCCGTATCCTCACCCTAACCCTTACCCTAACCCTAATCCTAACACTGAACCTCACCCACACTCTCACCCTAACTCTAATCCTAACCCTCACCCTCATCCTAATTCTAACCCTAACCCTAATCCAAATTCTAACGCTCAGTTTCACCCTCACTCTAACTCTAACCCTAACCCTAATCCTCACCCTCACTGTCACACTAAACCTAAACCTCACCCTAACACGCACCCTAGCCCTAACCCTCACCTCAACCCTAACGCCAACCATAAACCTCACCCTCACCTTAAATCTCACCCTAACCCTTAAACTTACCCTAAACCTAACCCTAAACCTAACCCTAATCCTCGCCCTAACCCTAACTCTCACCCCAAACACAAAACTCAACCTTACCCAAAACCTCACCCTCACCCTTACACTCACCCTAACCCTAATCCTAAACCTAATCCTAAACCTAACCCACACCCTAACCATCACAGTCACACTAACCCTCACCATCACCCTAAATATCACCCTAACCCTATCCCTGAACTAACCCTAACACTCACCCTAACACTAACCCTCACCGTAACCCTCACTGTAACCGGAACGCTAAACCTAACCCTAATACTCACCATCATCCTAACACTCAGCCGAAACCTAACCCTCACCCACACTCTAACCCTCACCCTCACACGAACACTCACACTCAGCCGAACCCTCAACCTCACCCTAACCCTAACCCTAACACTCACCCTAACTCTAACCCTAACCCTAACCCTAAACCTAACCCTAAAACTCACCCTCACCCTAACCCTAACCCTAATTTGAACACTGAACCTCACCCTCACTCTCACCCTAACTCTAATCTTAACCCTAACCCTCACCCTCACCCTAACTCTAACCATAACCCTAATCCAAATTCTAACCCTACTCTCACCCTCACCCTAACTCTAAACCTAACCCTAACCCTAACTTTCACCCTCACCCTCACCCTAACCCTAACTGTCACCCTAAACTGCACCCTAACCCTAACCCTCACCCTAACTCTAACACCAACCATAACACTCAACCTCACAATAAACCTCACCCTATCCCTTAAACTCACAATAACCCTAACCCTAATCATAACCATAATCCTCACCCTAACCCTAACTCTCACTCACAACCTAAAACTCAATCTCAACTTAAACATCACCATAACCCTAACACTCACCCTAACCCTAACCCTCAATGTAAACCTCACCCTAACCCTAATGCTAACCCTAACCCTAACCCTCACCATCCCCCTAACACTCAGCTGAAACCTAACCCTCACCCACACTCTAACCCTAACCCTCACCTGAAAACTCACACTCACCCAAACCCTCAACCTCACCTTAACCCTAACACTGACCCAAACCCTAAAACTAACACTAACCCTAACACTCACCCTAACCATAACCCTAACCCTCACACTCAACCTAACACTCACTGTCACCCTAACACTTAACCGTAACCTAATCCTCACTCACACCCTGACCTTCACCCTCTCACGAACACTCACACTCACCCGAACCCTCACCTTCACCCTAACCCTCATCCTCACCCTAAACATCACCCTAACCTTAACACTCACCCTAACCCCAACCCTAACAATAACCCTAACCCTGACCCTCAACCTAACCCTCACCCTCACCTTAATTCTCTACCTAACCTTAAGCCTAACACTTACCTTATCAAAACCCTCACCCTCACCCTCACACTAACCCTCACCCTCACCCTAGCTCTTACACTAACCCTCACCCTAAACCTAACCCTAACCCTAACCATGAACCTAAACCTAACCCTAACGCTCACCCTCAACCTAAACTTCACCCTAACACTAACACTCACCCTAACCCTAATGCAAACCCCAACCCTAACGCTAACCCTAACCTTCACCATCATCCTAACCCTCACTCTAACCCTTATCCTCACACTAACCCTAATCCTAAACCTAACCCTAATCCTCACACTAACCCTAAACCTCACCCTAACCCTAACCCTACCCCTCACACTAACCCTAACACTAACACTCAACCTAATCCTAACCCTCAACCTAACCCTCACCCTAACCCTAAACCTAATCCAAAACCTCAACCGAACCCGAACCCTCACCTTAACCCTCAACCTCACCCTAAACATCACCTTAACACTAACCCTCGCCGTAATCCTAACCCTCAACCTCACCCTTAACCTAACCCTATACCTAATACTCACCCTCACACTAA
The DNA here is from genome assembly GCF_024711535.1 of Dipodomys merriami. Lineage (NCBI taxonomy): Eukaryota > Metazoa > Chordata > Mammalia > Rodentia > Heteromyidae > Dipodomys > Dipodomys merriami. Next base: position 5,184 of record NW_027205581.1, on the reverse strand, counting down.
TCCTCACCATAACACTAACCCTAAACTTTACCTAACCGAAACACTCAGCCTCATCCTCACGTTCATCCTAGCCCTCACCTTAACCTTAACCCTAACCCTAAACCTAACACTAACTCTCACCCTCACCCTAAACATAACCCTAACCCTAATGCTCAAACTAACCCTCACTCTAAACCTAAACCTAAACTTAACCCTAACCCTCACCCTAACCCTCACCCTAACCCTAACCCCAACCCTAACCCTCAACCTAAACCTAAACCTAACCCTCATCCTCAACCAAAACCTCACCCAAACCCTAAACTTCACCCTAACCCTAATGCTAACCATTAACCTAACGGTAACCCTAACCATCAAACTCAACATAACCCTCACCCTAACCCTTGTCCTCACACTAACCCTAAACCTAACCCTAACCCTAACCCTCACAATAAACCCTAACCCTCAACCTAACCCTAAACTTAACCGTCAAACTAACCCTCACTCTAAACCTAAACCTCAAGCTAACCCTCACTCTTACCCTAATCCTCACCATAACTATAACCCTAACCCTTACCTAACTGAAACCCTCATCCTCACCCTAGCTCCCACCTTCACCCTAGCCCTCACCTTAACCTTAACTCTCACAATAAACTTAACCCTCACCCCAACCCTAACACTAACCCTCACCCTCTCCCTAATCCTCACCATAACCTTAAACCTAACACTTACCTAACCGAAATCCTCACACTCACCCTCACCCTAAACCTCACCCTCATTCTAGCCCTCACCCTAAACTTAACCCTCACCCTAAACTTAACCCTCAGCCTAACCCTATCACTAACCCTCACCCTCTTCCTAATCCTAACCCTAACCCAAACAATCACCCTAATCCTAACCCTACCCCTCACCCTAATCCTAACCCTAACCCTAACCCTCACCCTAATCCTAACCCTAACACTCACCCTAAAGCTAACTCTCACCCTAACGCTCCACCCTAACCCTAATGCTAACCCTAACCCTCACCCTCACCCTAACCCTCCACCTAACACTTATCCTCACAAGAAACCTAAACCTAACCCTCACACTAACCCTAATCCTCACCCTATCCCAAACCCTAACCCTAACCCTCACCCTAACCCTCACACTCACCCTAACCCTAATGCTAAATCTAACACACAAACTCAGCCTAACCCTCACCCTGACCCTTACCATCACACTAACCCTAAACTTAAGCCTCCCCCATCAGTAAATCTAAACCTCAGCCTCACCCTAACCCTAACGCTAAACCAAAACCTCAACCACACCGAAAACCTCACCCTAATACTTACCCTCACCATAACCCTAACCCTATCCCTAATCCTCACCCTAAACCTAACCGTCACCCACACCCTAAAATTCACCCTCACCCAAATCCTTACCCTCACCCTACCAATCACTTTACTCTAAACCTAATCCTAAACCTAACCCTCAACATCACACTCACCCGCCCCCAAACCCTAACCCTAAGCCTAACCCTCACCCTCATCCTCACCGTAACCCTCAACTCACCTGAAACATCACCCTAAACCTAACCCTAACCCTCACCCTCACACTAAACAGTACCTAACCCTAACTCTCACCCTAAACCTAAACCTAAACTTCTCCCTAAATCTAACCCTTAACCCTCACCCTCACCCTAAACTTCACCCTAAACTTTAACCTCAAACTAACCCTAACTCTAACCCAAACTATCACACTAACCCTAACCCTCACCCTAACCCTAAAACTACTCCTCACCCTAAGCCTCACCCGAACCCTAACTCTAAACCTAACCCTCACCCTAAACCTCATCCTAACCCTCACCCTCAAACTAGCCATCAACCTAACCCTAACCCTCAAACTAACCCTAAACCTAACCCTCACCCTCACCTTCAACCTAACCCTAACCCTAACCGTAAAACTCACCCTAACCCTGACCCTAACCCTAACACTAAGCCACACCTTAAACCTCACACTCACCCTCACACTAACCCTCACACGAACCCTCACCCGAAACCTAACACTCAGCCTCACCCTAAACTTCAACCTAACCCTCACCCTCACCCTAACTCTAAACCTAAACCTAACCCTAAACCTCACCCTCCCTCTCTTCCACCGCCTCAGCCTAACCATAAACCAAATCCTAACCTACCCAAATCCTAAACCTACCCCTCACCCGTACCATCACCCTAAACCAAACCCTAACCCTAACGCAAACCCTCACCCTAACCCTAACAATAACCCTACTCTAAATCTAACCTTAATCCTAACCCTAACACTTACCCTAACCATAAGCCTAACCCTAAAACTCACCGTAACCCTAATCCTAACTCTAACCCTCACCCTAACACTAACCCTCACTCTAACCCTCACCCTAACCCTCACCATAAACCTAACCCTAAACATACCATCAACTTAAACATAACCCTAACGCTCACCCTCAACCTAAATTCACCCTAACCCTAACACACACCCTATCCTTCACCTTAACCCTAACGCTAACCACAACCCTAACGCTAACCCTAAAATTCACCCTCAACCTAACCCTCACCCTAACCCTTATCCTCACACTAACCCTAATCCTAAACCTAACCCTAACCCTAAACCTAATCCTAACCCTCACCCTAACCCTAACCCTAACCCTAAACCTAATACTCACCCGAACCCGAACCCGAACCCTCACCTTAAACTTCAACCTCATGCTAAACATCAACCTAACCCTCACCCTCACCCTAAACCTAACCCTCACCCTCACCCTTAACCTAAACCTCAAACTAACTCTCACACTCACCCTAATCCTCACCATAACCATAACCCTAAACCTTACCTAACATTAACACTCACCCTCACACTCACCTTAAACCTGATGCTCACCCTATCCTTCACCGTAAACTTAACCCTCACCCTAACCCTAACCCTAACCCTCACCCTCACCCTAAACGTAACCCTAACCCTAACCCTCACACTAACCCTCACCCTAACCGTAACCCTAACCCTAACCCTAAGCCTCACACTAACCCTCACCTTAAAACTCACTGATACCCTAACCCTCACCCTAACCCCAAAAATAACCCTAAACCTCACCCTCAGCCTCACCCGCACCCTCTCCCTCAGCCTAACCCTAACCCTAAACCTAATCCTAACCCAAACTCTCAAACTCACCATGACTTTAACCGCAACCCTAACCCTAACCCTAAACCTCATCCTTACCAACACCCTCACCCTAAAACTAACACTAACCCTCACCCTAACCCTCAACCACACCCTAACACTAAAATTAACCCTCACCCTCACCCTCACCCTTAACCTCACCCTAACCCTAACCCTCACCCTAACCCTCAACCTAAACCTAACACTTACCCTAACCCTGACACTGACCCTAAACCAAACACTAACCCTCACCCTAACACTGAACCTTACCCTAACCCTAACCCTAAACTTAAACATCACCCTAACCCTAACCCTAATCCTCACCCTCACATTCAGCCTATCCCTAACACTTACCCTAACCCTCAGCCTAAACCTAAACCTTACACTACCACTAACCCTAACCCTTACCCTCACCCTAACAATAACCCTAACCCTAACACTCACCCTAATGCTCACGGTCAACCTAACCCTCACCCTAACCCTAACCCTCACACTAACCCTAACCCAACCCTCACCCTCACCCTAACCCTAACCCTAACCCTAATCGTAAACCTCACCCTAAACCTAACACTCACCCTCACCCTCACTCTCACCCTAACCCTCACCCTCAACCTAGCCCTCACCATCACCCTAATCCTAACCCTAACCCTAAACCTCCCCCTCCCCCTCCCCCTCACCCTCAGCCTAAACCTAACCCTAATCCTAAACCTAACCCTAACTCTAACCCTCACCCTAACCCTCACCCTAACCATAACTCTAAACCTAACCCTCACCCTAACCCTCACCCTAACCCTCACCCTCACCCTAGCCCTCAACCTAAACCTAACCCTCAAACTAACCCTAATCCGAACCCACACAATAGCCTTCAACCTAACCCTAATCATCACCGTAACCATCACTCTAACCCTAACCCTAAGCCACACCCTAAACCGAACCCGAACCCGAACCCGAACCCTCACAGGAACCCTCATCTGATCCCTAACACTCAGCCTCACAATAATCCTCAACCTAACCTTAAACCTCACTCTAACCCTAACCCTAACCCTCACACTAACCCTAACACTCAACCTAACCCTCACCCTCACCCTAGCCCTCAATGTAAATCTAAACCTAACCCTAACCCTAAACCTCTCCCTCACCCTCTGCCTGCCCCTCAGCCTAACCATAACCCTAATCCTAAACCTAACCATTACCCCCACCATGACCCTAAACCTAACCCTAACCCTAACGCCAACCCTCACCCTCACCCTCACCCAAACCCTAACCCTAACAATAACCCTAACTCTAAATCTAACCTTAATACTAACCCTAACCCTTACCCTAACCATAACCCTAACCCTAAAACTCACCATAACCCTAATCTTAAAACTAACCCTCACCCTAACACTAACCCTCGCTCTAACCCTCACACTAACCCTCACCCTAACCCTAACCGTAATCCTAAAGATCAACCTACACCTAACACTAATGCTCACCCTCAACCTAAACCTCACCCTAACCCTAACACTCACCCTAACCCTCACCCTAACCCTAATGCTAACCCTAAACTTCAACCTTAACCTAACCCTCACTGTAACTCTTATCCTCACACTAACCCTAATCCTAAATCTAACCCTAACCCTAACCCTCACCCTAACCCTCATCCTATCCCTGATGCTAACGCTCACCCTCACCATAACCCTAAACTTAACCCTGACCCTCACCCTAACCCTTACCCTCACCCTCACCAGAACATACACCCTCATCCTCACCCTCACCCTGACCCTAAATTTCACCCTAACCCTAACCCTAAACTTAATATTAACCCTCACCCTAACCCTAACCCTTACCCTCAACCTAATCCTCAACCGAAACCTGACCCTAAACCTCACCCCCAACCTAACCCTCACCCTAACCCTAACCCTCAACCTAACCCTTATGCTAACAGTAAACCTAACGCTAAACGTAACCATCACCCTCAACCTAACCCGTATACTCACACTAACCCTAAACCTAACCCTAACCCTAACCCTCACACTAACCCTAAACCTCAGCCTA